>NC_065516.1:12277078-12277213 GCF_006386435.1 Epinephelus moara
TACATAGCCTGCTAATAAGGATATATTGATCATATCTAATATATGAGTGTTAACTAAAGGAAAGACCTCCTTAAGTAGCCTAGTTGGGATGGGGTCTAAGAGACACGTTGATGATTTAGATGAAGAAATCACTGC
>NC_065516.1:12277289-12285108 GCF_006386435.1 Epinephelus moara
CTTAAGTAGCCTAGTTGGGATGGGGTCTAAGAGACACGTTGATGATTTAGATGAAGAAATCACTGCGGTCAATTCTTGAAGAGAAATTGGGGAGAAGCAATCTAAATATATATTAGGTCTTACAGCTGTGTTTGATGTTAGATAGGTACTATCTGAGGACAGGAGGTCATGAATTTTGCTTCTAATAGTTAGAATTTTGTCATTAAAAAAGCTCAAAAAAATCATTACTGCTAAGGGCTAAAGGAATACAAGGCTCAATAGAGCTTTGACTCTCAGTCAGCCTGGCTACAGTGCTGAAAAGAAACCTGGGGTTGTTCTTGTTTTCTTCTATTAATGCTGAGTAATAGTTTGCTCTGGCATTGCGGAGGCCCCTCTTATAAGTTTTGAGACTGTCTGTCCATACATATTCATGGTTTGCAGAAATGGACAATGCCAACATTTTCTTCTGGTGACTGAAAAAGATCTATCTGCAAACCAGGTCAATTAATACACTTTATGTTGTGAATTTATTTTTAATTCATTAAGGTATTATATTTTTAAAGCTTTGCCAGAACCTAAAAAAGGTCTTTTTATGGGTGTAACATCATCCCGAAGTAAAATTGATGGCTCATTAAAAGCTAAAAAACTTTTTTGGCTCAGTGGTCAGACAGCAATTTTTATTTCAAGTGAATGGGTGACATCTTTGAGTTAGTTTCCAGTTCTTTATTATATCCACAGGGACAATACACTAAGTCCACACAGCTTATTAAAGAGATGTATTTGTCCAAAAACTGTCTAAAATTCTCTCCTTGAGTTCATATTCTGGTGGAGGAGGTTGAATAAAAGTGGATGATGCAACACAGGTTTGGTTTTTCACCCTGTCATTAATTTTAAAGGCTGGTCTTATCTGAACTTTAAACCGTTTCAACTGGGGGGAAAATCCCTTCAGTTAAGTAAATTGTTGTGTTTTAATGAGACCTTTTGAATCCTTTTGTGTGTGATTTTGTTTTGCTGATTTTAAATTTAAAGTCTTTCCTTTGAGGTCCACTACTCAACTGAGGCCAGGTGGGCTGCAGTGTGATCAGCCAGGTGCCCTTTGTAGGGCAGCTGCAGCTAGTGTGACTGATTGGACTCCATTAAATGGGTTGAAAGTTGGACTGTGTTTGATTTGGCTTTTTGCCTTTCCTCTTTTTCATCTCCTCTGTCATGAAATGTGGTAAAATAAATGTAATCAGTGAAGAGTCATCTGTCACTGAACTTGCCATTTACATTTACTTTTTGTTGATTGAATCTTCTCTGTAGCTGACTTTAATGGTATATTTCACAAGGTTTTTGAGCTCAGGGTTTAGGCAGTGGTTTCATTTTCACTCTGTGTGGGGAACTTTAACACCTTGATCTGAAGATTCTATTTCTGGTTTTGTCTGAGACTGTGGTTGCTGAACAGATATGAGTGTCAGTGGACCAAAGCCATCTTGAAATCTGAATAAATGTGTTGCAGCTATCACAACATTTCAGCGCTTTCAGAAAAGCCAAACCTTAAAACTTCCCTGCAGCTGGAAATTAAACTAATAAAAAGAATTAAAGCTCCCATTTCCCAGAATGACAACCCAGTTTTAAGATTACAAATTATCTGTGGTGGTATTTATTTAAATGGGGAAATCAATAATAAACTAAGGGAGCATTGCTGACATGTTTGCAGGGGTTGTAACCTCAGGGCTGAACCATAAAGTAAGTTAATATTGTAATAAAGTTCGTTTTAGGGATGATTTAACAGAAGTTGTGGACCTTTAAATAAACCCGTTTCACCCGGGCAAGAAAGAGGCTGAGAAATGACAACTCCACCACTGCTTACAAAAATAGTAGTCAGTCTTAATTTAATAAGTCACGACATTAATCAGAACAAGTCCTGGGTTGAGGCGGGCAGGAGCAGGGCAATCAAGGGTAAAACTAAAGGCTTAAACTCATCAAATCACGGCAGCAATATCCACTACAAAATCAGGACTCATGGCACACAAGGCAGACTACACTGATCTGATTTAATGCGTCTGCATTAAAACAACCCACAGCGGGAAAAATATTTGCATTATACATTTCTGAAACCATGGATATGTTACATATGTACATTATTTTGCAACTTAAAACTTCATGTTTCTTAGCAACACCGGTGAAACCACTTGGTTATGGTTAGAAGAAGATGAGTGTTTTGGCTTAAAACACCCACATTCAGAAGCACAAATTACACTGTTCACTCTTGAACAACCCATTTGTTGTGTTTTGCATCCATGAAAAGAATTGTAAAAAGTAGCATGTGTTCTGCACAAGACATGATCTAAAGATTATTATGAATGTTGTTCCTCTGTGGAGCATTAAAAAAAAAAAGCTGTTAAATGCAGTTGTAGATATGGGGACTTACATGTACAGAGTGACTACCAAACAAAAACAGCTCTCAGCACCACCTCTCACACAAGGATAGAGACCTTCTACTGATAAATGACACTCATTCAGCACAGCACTCCTATCAACTCCTGGTCGATACGAAGGGGCTCTGCTGAACACGTCACCTGAGACAAGATAATAAAAACGCTGAACGCTGATCACACACTCCTCCAATATCTGCTGATGGGGAATCCATCACAAAACCACTGCTCACTCAGACAGAACAGCAATGAATATGTATGGTTTATGTTTTCAGGGTAGAGAATTGATTCCTCAACCCTGAGCGCATTAGCTCTTGATAGGGAAGTGGGATTAAGGATGCTTAAAATCTGCCGAAACTAAATGATAATTTTGGGCTATTTATGGTAAAATAGTGACAAATATAACTGTGTATGACAGAGTGAGAGGGAGAGAAAGGGAACTGATGGGTGAGGGAAGTAAAGAGGAAAAAGATAAAAACAGAAACAGTTATTTAAGCTTTAATAATTTACTTAAGCTTTATTTATTCAGGGCAAACAGTTATTTAGCTTCAATTATTCAGAATGATCTGCATTGCAAAAGAGACCTGAGCGAGAAAATTATATTAATTTCAAAGTGCGTTGGGTTTGAGTCATCACTCAAATGACATCCTTTTGGTTTACAAGTAGTGACAGCAGCCAGGGGCGTAGCACCAAATTCTGGGTCCTATGCATAAGCAGTCTCTGTGGGCCCCTGCCCTTGCTCCCTTGATCCATGTTTCTCTGAGGCAGTTTCTGATTTTTTTTTTTTTTTAACCCGGATTTTCCTTTCTGGGGGCAAAGACATGGCAGTGTGAGTTGGTGCACCAGCAGCATAAGCAGTCACTACCTCGATTTAGAGATGAACCCAAGCGCAGGGGCAGACTAAACCATTTTGCACCTTCAACGGCGGAGAGGGCCTATAGGCACTTCCACTACATTTTTTGTTTTTAATGCAAAGTTACAGCACAAATAAATCAAAAGTAAAAAAAAAAACAAAAAAAACTGCAAACAAAACCTAATTTTTCATTCCAGGGTTCAATAAGCATAAAGGATATCTCCATTTCCAGATAACAATACAGTGGATTCTCCAATTTTTCCTGTTTTTGGAGGACAACCACATGTTTAAGAAGCCAATTTAAGATTTTAGTTTAATGGGGGTAATCTAAATCATTAGTATTATTAATGCTCTACTACAGCATTTATTTCAATATCTCTCGAGGACAAGGAGTGGTATTGTTGTGAAATACACAGTTTGACCAGTTGAAGTTAACAACAAAATGTAGATAATAAAGATTTGGACACTGTCAAAAGCACTAAAGGTTTGTTTTAGGAATGATTACATGAATATTTTTCAAGTCAGTGCTGCAATATCTTTTTTATGCTAATGATGCAATTTTGTAGGCAAACAGTAAATAACAGGGGATCTAATATTGATCCTTGTGGGACACGTTTAACATCAGTTTGGGTACTTAATTTGAAACCAAATAGTTTGAACATTCCAGATATGTAGGACAGTGGTCAGTTCACACTGGTATCAGTTAATATAGTCAATATATATTGACTAATATATATTGTGAAATGAAGTAAATGTGGCTGATAAACCTAAATTCAACCTAAATTCTAACGAATTGGTGCCTTCCAAAAAAAAAAAAAAAAAATAGAAATCTCCTACCAATTAACGAACAGAAGGCTGATGTAAATGGTTTCCTCTACTTGGCTTCTTGTGTTTAGTCTGCACTATAAACCATAAATACAGAGTGGGAGTATGTACTTAACATCTATTTCCTTCGGTTTGGTGTGCTGGGCAAACAATTAATTTGGAGACCAGGTGTGTAAAGTGCACATGGGTAGCAGCTTTGAAAAGGATATATATTTGGACTTGGCTTGTTGAGCAACTGTCCACTCGCTCAACTGATTTTTATACAACTTTAAACAACAAAACCTGAACTCAGATGCACACCACCTGGGCTGGGCTCTTGAGGGAGCAGCTACCACTGACTCAACTTGGGCCAACAACTCAGTGTGACCCAACCCTTTTCTCTGTAGCCTCCTCTTTGACTCCATTCGAACAGGCAGGAGCCAATTACTTGTCATTCTCCAACCTCAGACTGACTAATGCCTTTACATCTATCAACTATCATCTCCACTTCACATTACATTGGTCAATGTATATGGCCAGAGGGACTCAGAGTGACATGTGCTGGCCTGTGCCTTGCCTCAGATCTCTATCTGAAGCTGTTACACAACGCAGGGAGCGCTATAGCAAAGGTTCTGTCAGCCCATTGTTGTCTGTCGCAGTGGATATAAGACATTTAACGCACTATGCTCTTTTTGGGCAGCAGCCAAACTTATAGCTGGCTCCTTTCTATTTAAGATCGTCCTGGGAGCCAAACCTTGCCAACCTCCTGGAGGAGCTTTGCATTTTACTTCAAAGGGACCACCAGACAATCTAGAACTTAAACCAGAGTAAGAGCACAGTAATCTCTCAGGGTTTGAACTACAAGGCCTGCAGGAGCTCCGAGAAAAAACATCCTTTGTCATCCAGCTCAGCAGACAAGGGCTGTGTGGTACTGTAGTTGTCATGGATAGAGGTAAATACATCCAGGAGGCCGTGACACCGCTCCAGGACACAGATTAGAGTACTACCTAAAAAACCTGGTGCCAATTATCTTCTGGTGATTTACTTTGTCTTTTTTTTTTTGTGCTATTATCAAATTGATGAGTAATCTCCCAAAATGGACAGCCCCAAACCTAGCTACTCCCAGCATGCAACAAAAGAATGGCCAGTGAGTCCCTGAAGTCTGCTGTTTTATTGTTTTTCACCTCATATAACCCCTCTGGTCAGCACTTGAGCAGACTGTTTATTTCTGGCCTCCCTGTGTGATCACTGGCACTTTGCACACTTCATAGCCTCTCACGCTTTTACTCTCTCTTCCCCGCATCTGTCTCACTGATAACTATCCTCGTTTCCTTTCCGTTGCTCTTTCCTTGTCCTAACTCTATCGTAAGAACATTTGCTAACACCCAAACAGGAGGAGAACAGCTAATGGCCGGTGTACACTTAAAGCAAATTGGTTCAAGCAATGTGTCCATCCACAGCAGAAGGCGAACACTGGGGAATTAGTGTTTTCCTACACAGGAATGAATGTTTTTCTAGTGTGGTATACACACCAAAAGCGGCTGTTGTGTAGTGAATAGAAAATAAAACCTAAGAGTGATTCAAATGCTAAACAGTCACTGCGTGAAGTTCCCGAAAGCAACAAAAATGATCACAGGGAGACTCCCACACTGGGATGTCAGAAAACTGTAGGGGGTTTCAGATGTTATTTGACAATCAGGCACTTTATCTGATGCATACTCATGTACTCAACCTCATTTTCCTTGTCTTCTGTTCCACAAACAATAGTGCTCCACAGCAAATATCTGGTGAAGAGTGAGACAGTCTCAGCTGGCCTAATCTCTGAACTGTGCTCCTCCATCACCTATTATGTCTTTAATGTAACCAGACTCATGCTTCACTTATGTGGGGCATGTTTTTCAGTTTCTGTTGTCATTCGATTAAAAGTGTAAAAGAATGATATGATTATCAATACTTTTTGCATGATAAACAGTGAAATTCATATCCTGCTGCACTACTATCGATCAGATCACTATTTTATAGTTACAAAGTTGTCAGATAAAAGTAAATCTAAAGTTTTTGAAGAAGTATTTCACTGCTGGAAAGATGGCCTTTCCACATAACTAGGTTGTCTATGCAGTGGAAGGACGCAAATACTTTTGAAATTGGTGCTACGTGACCAGAGAAAACAGAGATACACTGTAGAGCTGTACCATTTGCTTTTGTACAAGAGGTAGAAAATGTACAACAAAGCTTATTTTTTTAGATGTGCAGTGTCTGAATGTATAAGTGGATAAACTGATGGGCCTAATCTTGCAAAAAAAAAAAAAAATCACATAAGGTTGTAAACATGTTTGTTTTGTCATTACATTTCTGTCTCATGGTCCTATCATCCCCCTTTTTTGTAGAGGCTCTGTTCAGCTTGTCTGTAATCACAGCTGTGAGCTAATATGGTTTGCTGTAAACAAGATTTTAAGCACACAAACACATGTACATACATATTCATGCACATTCATTCACTCATTTTGTGTTTGTCGTCTTATTCTTATGAGCTCTGAATGAGCTCCCAAAGGAGATGTCAGAGGGCATGTTGAGTAATGAGAAAATTCATCACAGCAAATTGCACTCAAACACACACACACACCCTGGTCTACACCTGGGCGCACACATTCAACATGAGCAAAGAGCCATGTGGCGTTTGTTTATTGTGCTGCCATTCACTTCCATTCATCATCCCTCACCTTTGTCCTTCTCTCCATCCTGTGGCTGATCACGACGATGAAGACAAATGCTGTTGCCCATCCTGACCTCATAAAAACATCCTCACCAATATCCTTGACCTCTCTGGGTCCTGGCTGATGCAGTCACTTCCCCTCTCTCTTTGCCCTTTTGTAAGAGTCATGTAACAGTGTGTGTGTCCTGGATACACAGAAATAGTCTGGAAACAAAAGCTTCAGTGCTGCTGGAGGGCAAAATGTAATGAAAAATGGTCAGGAAAGCTTCCAGAAATGAGATGTATAAATATTTATTTGCTAACTGGAAACCTTTGTGTCTGTGTGGCCTCTCACAGGTGAGTGCATTTTGTATGTTTGTGATGCACATATGTTCTTAGCTGTCCAGCTGATATTTACATTTCTACATTATTTATGGCCACTGACAGCACCACTGCATAAATAAATAAATTTCTCATTTCACAGAAAATAACACACTTGAGTGTATCGCTGGTTGAGATGCATGCTGTGAATATCTTGGCAAACAAACAATGAACAAGACAAGGCAAGCGGAGCTCAGCTGGATCGTGATGGATCCTGTGGGGAGACTAATTGTGCCTCTTCTCACATAGGCTATAAAAGAGTTTTCTCACTTCTTAAAGGCGATGAAATGCGGGATTTTTTTTAGGGTGTTCAGTATTTTCCTCTGCTCTAAAACAGCTGCAACAGAGTATGTGTGTATGAAGTGTGTGTGTTATGCTAGAAGAGTCAGAGTTTGGGACAGAGTCTTTTACGTGCTACCCCCTCGAGTGTTACCGGAGTTTTTGGAGTGCTCAAATAAACGGGCCTTTTTCCCGAACGCAAGAAGAAGGATGTCGCGCAACACCCTGTACAGCTTTCATAGGCTGCCTTTGTCGGACGGCGAGATGCTGAAGTTGTGGCTAGTTGGATGGATGCTAACACTCCTGTCCAGACACTGCGCCTTGCAGACCATCGGGTCTGCAGTGCTCACTTCTCCCAAGATGACTACTGCCAGCCGAAGAAGAGAAGACATCCAATCCCGAAACACCTCTTCC
>NC_065516.1:12285225-12354433 GCF_006386435.1 Epinephelus moara
TCAGACCACTGCGTTCCTATTGGCTGTTCTACTGCATATGCGCGTTCCCGTGCCGCCGGCAGAAGGGGAGAGCAAGCGGCAATGGCGAACAGTGCACCAGGTAAAATAGCTATTCCAGCATTGGCTACAACTGCCTACATGGCTAAACCCAAAAAAAGGAAGACAGAACTCGGTTCCCTGGAGCCCCGGGGGGAGGGGAAGGGTGAGGTGGGGCTGGGCTCGGCTGGAGGGCGCAAGGGTCGGCCGTGGGAGCAGAGCCGAGCCTCGGGGGTATGTGCGGGGCGGGCTGCTGCGCGGTGAGGGAGAGCTGAGGCTCGGGAGTATGTGTGGGTCTGTAAGGGAGGGATGGGGAGGGCTGCTGCGCGGAGAGGGATAGCCGAGCCTCGGGGGTATATGTGCGGAGCCGCGAGGGAGGGATAGGGCGGGCTGCTGCGCGGTGAGGGAGAGTATGATAAAATACTCGCGTGCTCGTCTGGTAGGAGGGGCTCAGGGCGGAGATGAACAAAACCTAACTCAGATGAGACTCAAAAATCAACCGTTTTCAGGCTTTCTACCTACTGCAGCTTTAAACCTCAATCTTTTCTTAAACTTAACCAAGTATCTTATCTGGTCTCTGAAAGTGTTTTTATTTCCCTAAACTTAACAAAACTGCAACTGCTCATAATAGACTTTGCATTGGCATTGTTTTGTGTTGCCAGCACATAATTAACACATTTGTCCACCACCACATCATGCATTGCCCATTTCACGTATTGTTGTTCACCCACACATTCAAACTGGTGGCCGAGGCTACCACGCAATTTGCCGCCTACGAATCCGATAAAAATTCACATGCACAATCACACAAGTGATTAGGAGGGAGTTCAGTATCTTCCCCAAGGAAACTTTACCTTATGAGCCATCCCAGTGGACTATAGATAAATTTGTGCAGTCAAGTCCACATGATGAGCCTTTTTTTTCTCAACCCAATTGCCAGAAGAAATGGTGGCATTGTACTACATTATTATGTAGTGGATGCATTGAAACTTCTCAACAACAATGTGGTTGAAGTGTGGTTAGGTTTAGGCACAAAATCCATGTGGTTATGCTTTGGAAAAGATCATGCTTTGAAAATATTTGGGGGCACAATCCCAGTTAGAAAAGCAGCGATGTCTCTGTAATAAGAAAATTAAATTAAATAAAAATAAATGGGGTTTTTTTGGGGTAAAAAGGTGAAAATGACAGAAAAGCAGGTAAACAGTGGTTCCCTCCAACACTGATGTATTCAGGTACACGTGACCTTCCTGCCACAACAATTTTAGACTTTCACTCCACTCTTCACACAACTGGGAGAAACAAAAAAACAGAACTAAGACACCTTAAAGTCTCCTGAGCCCTTCCTCCATATTTCTTTGCCATCCCCTGTTCCTGTTTGGCATCTTCCAGTTCCTATGTGGTGTCTCCCAGTGCTACGGAGGAGCTTATTGAAAGAACCTACCTGCAGAAGTCCAGCACTCCATTTGTAGACTGTTTGCCCATGTTACTGGCAATTGCATTTCCACTGACTGGCCTCCAGCCTGCATCTACACTTGTTAGGTTCCATAATGAGGCTGCTGACCCTCAAGGTCCAACACAATTATGGCTCAGCAGCACAGAATTACCTTCTCTGCTTCCCCAGTGGTCACCTAGCTGGTTGGTTTCCCCAGGTGGTTTCTAACCCCTTCTCACCCCAGCCATCCTGCTATCCGGTTAGTTTCTCCTATTTTGTGTCAACTGTCCAACCTCTGTTTTTCAGCCAGCTCCACTCAAGCTTCTGTCCGCTAGTTCAGCTGCAGTTTCCAACATGGTTAATCCTTGTGTCAGCCACTTCTTCATATCATTTTCATGAGTTGGCCAATCAAACTGAGCACCTGGCTTTGAATGGCACTGGTCAGGGAAGATGACCAAATGGGATTTCAAAAGCTGATCTAACAATTTAGTGCTCCAACTGCTTTTTGTTAGGGACTTTAATATCCAGAATTTTCAGCACTCTTAGAGGTTTATTATCATCTGATCCTAATTTGCATAGTTAGCAAAAATGTCTTATTAATTCATACCTGCCACTTTAGAAGATCTTCGGAATCAGGTTCCAGCTTTTTAAGCATCACTTTCTACTTTTTCATGAGAGGTTTGTACACTACACTCAAATTTCAACAACAAAACTATGCCGACATATGATGTATCTGAATATCCAACCATGTAAGATTGCCATCATAACTTTTACATAGAAGTGGCTTGGGGGTTATTTTATGCCTCGCAACAGCTGTGGTCAGAGGCTTTTTTTGGGTTGTACGTTCCATTCTCTTGAAGCAACGCATTCTCACTCCAGCCTTGTCACATATTGATGTTTGGTCATGGACTTTCCATGTCCACATACGACGTGCAAGGTACCCTGGGTGCCTTGGTTGTTGACATTCTGGGACATCGTGTCAAGTTCTCCCTGTTACATGTATTGCTTCTTTCAAAATACACTTCCGTTTTCACAGGAAATGTACCGTTTACGTACAGTCTCTTTCAAAAATAAACGTGCTACATTGGTAAAGCGCTGCACTTTGCTGTTTTTTTCCTTCAGCAACAAAAGCACGTGGTTACCTTTTGCCAACACACACGTGGTTAGTTTAGAAAAAATAATAGGTTTGGGCTTTACAATCTTACAGGAAGAAAACCCCGGCCTCCCGGGTAAAAGTCGGTGGTTGTTGGACCTGTCCACCACCCCTCCCGCCCAACAATAACTGCAACCGATCGCGTATCATGCTGACATGAAAGGACCCCTTTTTTAGTCGGTGTCCAGCATCAGAAGTCACTTCCGAGTGCTGGATTTCGACAACTTCCGAGTGAGACTTGGTTGCATGACAACAGTGTTTCAACAACTTGGAACAACTTGGAATTTCCTCAAATTTGGCATAAACGTCCCCTTGGACTCAGAGATGATCTGATTAGATTTTGGTGGTCAAATGTTAAGGTCACTGTGACTTCATGAAATGTGTTAATGGCCATAATTCAAGACTTCATACACTAATTATGACCAAAAAAGATCAAAATTTTATGCAAATGCCTAATGGAATAAAATTATGAAGTGATGACATTTTATATCCACAAGATCGTACTAGTCTGCAGAAACACTTTTCTGGTTATTATTCATTGCCATATCTCAGGAAAAGATGGGGAGACATTTGGTGGGATACTGAACTTGTGACACTAATCTTGGGTGTTCACACTGAAACTATGCCAACTGTATAGATCTTCTGTGCTGCCGGGTTGAAGATATGTGTGAAGCATCTCCATTTTAGAATATGCAGCTATTTTGCAGCAACATCCATATTTGAAGTATTGTCAGCTGTCATGCCTACGAGTCTAGACAGACATGGATGTCCACTGCAACTTGGCAGAGGCATACAACCGCGAGGAGGTAATTCTAGGTCAGACATTACATGTTGAATTGCAATAAGATTTATAAAATGAGCATATCTGAAAAAGGCTTCACTGAACTTCCTCTGCAGTGACGGGAGAACTACCATCTCTGTGGCACTTCTAAGTAAACAACATTGACAGCTTGTCTAAGATTTTCCGCAAAGCACTTACAGTGACAATGATCGTAAATTTTCCCTCATTTATAAAAACAAAAACTGACCTCTTTGTCCTTAATGCCAAATATTTAGTCAGACACAAACCAGGTCTCACTCATTATGTGCATAATCTCTACAGTGATGTCTGGTGATGGCAGCATCAGGCTTTTCTGCAGCCGTGACTGGGAAGAAAATTTGCTCTGCACTTACTGGTGTTAAGATTTCCAGTTCAGCAAGTCAACAACCTGAAGCACACAGCCAAAACAAGGCCAGCATAGGGACAAGCCAAGCCTTAAGCCTCATTGAAAATGCTACAAGGGACCTGAGAATAATTAACAGATGTGCCCCATCTGATGCTAACAGAGCTTGAGAGAATCTGTGTGGAGGATGAAAGAAAGTGCCAAAATCCAGATGAGCAAAGCTGGTGGACAGAAGAAGCTGTAATTGATGCCAGTGATGATCCTGCAAAGACATGGATAAAGGTTTTTAAAGGTTAAAAAGGTTTTTTGTTAGTATTGGGCACTGACAAAAAATGTATGTCTACAACACAAGAAATGTGAGAAAAAGTGAAGAGAACACTTAACAAGGTCACTTCACCGTTTCCAGAGGGAAACATCATCCTGAATAAATCAAGACAATTTGTCATGCACTCTTGCCTCCAGTTCAATACCTCCCTCAGCTTGAAGTATGCACGTTTTATTGCAGTGCACATATGACAAACTAATGTTGTATAATCGCACCAACTATTTTCAAGGAGCTGTATGTGACATTCAGAGCAATAATATAGCAACAAACCACTGTTTGTTATGTAGAGATATAGTGGAGTAATGGTGTTCTGAGCATGAACAGAGAATTAAGTCACACTACCGCTGTTTGTGTTGTAATCCGAGTTTCTCTGGTAAGCTAGTCACGCATGCGTGTGTGTATCTGACAGGCTAACTCATCACCACCACTTTGCAATGCATTCATACAATGATTACCTCTGATATCAGGATGCAGTCATCGTGGAAGTATAGCGCCAACCCTCTGTTACCACCCTGGTAAACACTGTTAGCTCTGTCAGCACCATCTAGCCACCGGCTCAACAACCTCCATGTTGAACTATGTTCAGACAACTTATACGCTCTGAATTTTGCATTCAGCCCCTTTTTAATTTGGGGTAAATGTGAGATGAAAAAGTGAATTTTAAAATGCACCACAAACGTGAAAATACAGGAGCAATTTAATAATGACTATGTTTACATTTACACTAATATTCCATTAATATTGTGAATATGACAGCATTCTAAATTTGTTACAGCATATTCTTTTTGGATATCCTGCATTAGGCTTTATTCCAAATGTGGCATTATGTGATAGACATATGGGATATGCCGATATTATTCGGGTTTTAGGAGCATTATTTGGACATGTACACAGCGCATTCAGAATATGTGTCTCAATTGTGGTTTTTACCACAGTTCCCACCACATGGCCTCTTGCCTGTTTATGGTCAGCTCTGTGCCATGTCATGGAGACCTTGTCCACAAACCAAGTAGTCAACAGTTTGCAAGGCTGGTGTAGAGATGCATGCCCAAAAGAAAAGCCCACATCTCTGGTCGCAGGAGAAACACACCCACTTTCAAACATTATGAAAGACTTTAAATCAGAGGGTTTTTGGATATGCACAACTATCGCAACGCCAACATTTTCAAGAAGGTGGGTGAAGGAAATTAAGAGGGAGGCTGTGTTTGCACAGTCCAACATCTCCGCCTCGCTGGCAAACTCTTAAAAACCCTGTTCCAGTGCAAAATAGCAACAGTCGCTTCAGCCATTCCACTTTTGCACATTTTGATGTGATAATCAACGTGTTAGAGCATGTTAATCAGAGTATGCATAGCTGCATGTAAACAGAGTAGTAGTGAGAGTATTAGTGTATTGGAGTATTTTGTGCATGCATACATAATCAGTGACTTAAATGTCTGTGGACACATCAACACACACTTATTTTCCTTTTTGGAAAAAGGTGAAGCAAATCTGATTTACAAATCTTGGCAGTTGTCAAGGGCACCTAAAACTGCCTGTGGGTTTGTTTGTGGTCAAATCAACATAAAGAAGAAAGGTACGTTTACATTGCAACTTATATAAAACTCGATGGTGAAAGAAGCCAGTATGAAGTTATCCTTTATTTTTAATTGGACATTGGACAAGAGACAAACTCCGTGCCAAAGTTCCACCAAAAAAAGACCTTCCCTCTGCAAGAGAATCCAGTGACAATTTTATTGAAGTCATATTGGGCCACCTTTTTACTGCTTTGAAATACTGATGTGACAAAGCTGCTGTCAGCATATTTCAAAGAGGGTCTGATTTAATAACTGAATTAAATCAACATATTAATTAAAGCCTGAAAGCCGTTTTAATACTTAAGTTGATTAATTTTAAAATGCTCCACAAAAAAACACCAACGTCATTAGTGTTTAATAGTGTTTTTATGTAAAGGTTCAAGTAACTATATTTAGGGTTAAATGTGAGGGGCCCCAGGAGAGAGGAGGAGCCATCTGTTGCTGTTTTAAACAGCTGCTGCTCAGATGTGCACACACATATATAAACTGGAGGCATCGTTGCTCCAGATGGCACCGCTTCACAGCCAAACATGGAAAATTTGGAGAATGTACACAGAGAGAGACGCCAACATAATTCAGACGCACACATGCTTACATATTCAGACAAATTTTATTAGAGTGGACTTTGTCACGGCGAGCAAATGGCTGCTCCACTTTCATGGCCCTTCAGATTTAATTTTCAGAGCGTTCCATTACTTTGTTTTAATTAAATGTGGAAAGGAGACACAGGCCTACTGAGAGGGAGGCAGAGCAAATGCTGCTTCTGTTCACTGTGAGATGGAAGAAAGTTTGGAAAATTACCAGTCTGGACTAGCAGGACAAAAAACTCTTTTGTACGTGAACACACACGTTTGGCAGCGTTTTAAAAAGTGATTAATATTTAATCAGACGTGTTGTTAGTGCCCCTTTGAGCAGTCGGATGATGAATGGGTGCTCCAGGCGAAGGATGGCAAGATAAACACCAGAGCATCGCCAAGACGACAGCGGGAGGCGGGGACATCTATCACCCCAAGGTTGCCACGACAACCTGTCACCAGTTGTCGCCTGGCGACCGCTCCCCGCCGCTCGTCTTAGAAAGCCGTGGCCCTCAAGCAGCACAGAACACCTAATCACCAAGTTAATACAACGACAAGAGGAGGAAACAATAAGTAGGAACGTTTGAATGAGGACAGTGTATGTGTGTGTGTGTGTGTGTGTGTGTGTGTGTGTGAGATCTGGCCTTCAAAAACTTTAAACTCTTTCTTTGTTTTGTTTTTCAAACCCCAACAAGATGAGGCATGCGTGCCACATAAGGAACAGAAACGAATTACATTTACATAATAAATGTCTGCATATGGATCATATAATTGTTTCCAACATACCTAATATCTCTGAGTAATTATTAGTAATTTTCATGTAAATTTGGTATGAAATTAGTTCATGGGTTTTTGTCTCTGGGCAACCCTGCTTCACAATGATAAGACAACACAACTCCACCTCTCTTTCTGTCCCTCTTTCACTGCAGTTTTCTCTCACTCGTCCTTGTTGGAACAGTTTCTCTGTTTCCTCGAGGAACAAGAACCACAATGACTGAACTAGAAAGATAAAGGATTCTATGTCGTTTGAAAGAAAAGCCCACTCTGTAAAAAATCCCCCTGTTCGTACAGTAGAAGACAAATATTCTATAATGTCGAGAAATACGGTATTATATTAATTCAATACATCTTCACGGTAACTTAAAATGGTGCGTTTGAGTGCAATAGAGAGTTTTAAGTGCACCCCTTCATAGAACTAACAGTGTTCAATGAGTATGCTTTCTTTTAGGAAACACTGTTTAATAAGGTGGGTTTTCAGCCTCCAGATGAGTTGTGAGTGATGTTGCTGTCCTTTCTTTAATACACCACTTTGGGGCCAGCGCAGAGAAGAGCTTTGACCAGGATGAGCGACCGCAAAATCATGCTGCACAAAGGGGGTTATGATAAATGGCAAATGACTTGCATTTGAATAGCACCTTCTAAGACTAGAAGGTCAATCAAAGCGTTTTAACACTACGTGCCACATTCAGCCATTCACACACATTAATACGCTGGTGGCCAAGGCTACTGTACAAGGTACCACCTGCATAGGGGTTATTTGGGGTTCAGTGTCTTGCCCAAGATTGTTTGACATGCAGACTGGAGGAGCTCGGGAATGAACCACCATATGATCTACCTCCTGAGCCACAGCCAGGTTCGGACTAGCCATTGGGCAATTCTGGCAAATGCCAGATTTGTGGGCCGCCAAGACCACCACAAACAATGTTAGAAAAAGATTGTGGGGAACAAAATAAAAAGACGGGCCAGCTGCGGCCGGCTTGATGTTGGAACAGACGATCTGATTAGGGGTCGCACGGACCCAAAAAAAGGCTGCTGTAAGGTAGGTGCATCTGTCTTCAAGGTGGAGGACAAAAGGTCAAAGACAAGAAGAAAAAAGTACTCTAGGCTGATGACGCAAAGTGTTTCTAACGTTAGTAACAGTGATAACAATAACAGCAGTTAGTAGGCGGCAGCAAATGAAGAAGACGAAAGTAAAGAGGACAAAGGAGCAGTCGAACCAGCAGAATAACATTACAAGCCAAGGGTAAGAAGAGGAGGTTGCTGCCCACTACTGAGGACTAATGACATGACAACTTCTCAGCAGCTAATGGTGACAGTTAACAGAGCTAGCCAGTTAAAAGAGTACTGCCAGTGCTAAAGCTGTACCACTCAGGTGGCTTGAACTTATCACTTAGTAGGCTTTAACAGAGTGTATCTGCGCTGTATATCCTGTTCTAAATCCATTGTTATTTCTGGATAGCAAACCGCTGCTATGAATGACAGACTGCAGCTCTTGACGCAGTTCTGACCGTAGATGCTTGGCAGCAAGCAATAAAATAGTTTTTAAATCAAACATAAGGAAAATTTCCAGGACCGCATATTTGTTCCCAGTCCGACACTGCACAGCTGCCCGTGGCTGGTGACGTTGTAGCCATTGCAAACATGTTAACAGACATGTCGCATGGCGTTTTCCTTGTAAATGTCCAAATGTACCTTTTTTTTTCTTTTTGTCCATGTTTTCTTTCAAATTGAGACTGAAAATTAATTTTGACTTTGATTTCCAGAATCGGACATCCACTGTTTGCAAGGCACAAAATGAAATTTCAGTCTCTCAGTTAGAGGGTAACATGCAGGTTTCTTGCTGTCAGAGTTGGCATTATCACAGTGTTGTAAGTGTTGATGCACAGGTCTTGGAGTAGACATGTCTCTCCCCAGTAAGTGATTTAATTTTTAACACGGGGAACGGACTTGTCAAGCTAACCCCTTGAGGGAACACAATCTCATCTTGCCCAAGCTGAACTTTAGTTGGTAACTGTCCAAAAATTGTCGCACTACCTGTGATACATGCCTCCACCTTAGTGTAAGATAGGGAATAAACACATTTTTAGTAGTATTAGATGACTCCGCAGCACTGCCTTACTTCAAAGATATTAAATATAAGTAATGAAACTTTTCAGTTCTCTGAATTCAGGAGTAAATAAGACATGAAGTCTTGGGATTATTTACATTTGATGGCAAGGGGCTTCACCAGGAGGTTGTATTGTACCCCTTTGTAGGGACAGCAGAATGTCTTGTGTCAACAGTACTATCCACTTATTAGATTTTTTTTGTTTTGTTTTGGTGAGCTCCAGTTGAAAAATAATTTGAAGCTCTTGGATGTTAAAATGATTTATTTATCAACCTAAAATAAGATTTTGAGGAAAGAAGCTCAAACACAGCTCGAATTCAGCATTAACAATTTAACTTCAACTTTCCTCAAAGTTGAAAAAATAAAATGCAGCGGTGGACTGTTTAAAATGAGTCGGACTCTTGGAGAGTGCAGGTCTCTGATGTCCTTGATCAAGATCAAAAGTAAAGCCAGGCTGCTGGAAAGTTGGCGACAGGGGGGGACAAGAAAAGAGTAAGACTAATATGGAGGTAAGTTTCCCTTAAATCCCATCATATTAATATTGTGGACTCTTCTTCGGTGTAATCCTGCAGATATAGAGCCTGTGTGAATCTGCTGACTTCGTGTTCCTGTGACCTCTCTTTCACCGATTGTGAGCGCAGATGAATCTACGTACCGTGATGAAGCATAGGGCTCTCACATCTCCATTAATGCTTAAGTAATACACCATCACCGCTAATGACGTCATTGTTGGGGCCTGAGCATGAACTCTGTGTGCTTAAGATATTTTCCATCTTCATTGTGAAAAGTCTAACATTTAAAAGAACTTTCTTGTCATGATCACTGAAATAGGCAGCACCATTGTGTGGTCAAATAATGTGCGTTTCTCTGTAGTGGGTTGTGTGGACAATAGGACCCAGGTTTCCTTGTTCTCGGAAATGTGCTGCAGCCCGTTGTGGTCGCTTTATCTGCTTTATCTATGAATGATGTCCTCACCTGAGACCACACACTTGGGGCACATCAATCAATCAGTCTTTGTTTTTTCATCACAATATTTGGTAACACTTTACTTGAAGGTATCTACATAAGAGTGACATGACACTGTCATAACTATGACATGACATTGTCATGAACTTGTCATAAACATTATATACATGTCATAAACGTATATGACTGCTGTCATTAAGTGTCATTCAGTCTTTGTAATGACAAATTGACATTGTTTGGGTTGCCTTGATTATGACAAGTTGACATTAATCAAAGTGACATGACCTGAAGTTGTCTTTGTCATGACAAGTTGACATTACATTTGTTTGGGATGTCCTTATAATGACAACTTGACACTGACATAAAGACATCTTCTGGTAATGTCATCCTGGTTAATGTCAAGTTGTCATTATAAGGACAAGCACAGATATGATTCTGTGTGACGAATATACGTAGACAAAAGAAGAAAAGGAGTGGGCAATAATTTAATAGGCTACTGAAACACTTGTCCTTCTCATCATGTTACCTCATAACCAGTGACATGTGTTAGAATATATCTGAACATCGAGACACTCTGTGAACACAGCCTTTTAGCAGGACGCCTGTTGTGTGTCTCCCCTCACCTTACCTGTATCCTCATCAGCACATTCACTCTCGCTGTCTTCTTACCTTCTGTCTCTGTTCCTCTCACTCATTTTTACTCATATGGACTCGTTTCACTTTTGTAAGATCAGTTATTGGAAACAGGAGCAGAGGTGAAATGCCCCCTGAGGCTTTATACCCCCCAGGACCAGTTTTCAGCTCTGAACACAAGGTGATAGAAGTAACACCTTTTTATTTTAGGTGATGCGTCACGCTGCCATACCATTACATCTTGTGAGTCATTTCTAGCTGTCCATCATGCAGAGGATCTAATGTTTCTCCGATTATGTGACAATGTAGTCCACAGATTTTCACTCAATTTCTCTCTCCCTGCCTTACAAGTGATGAATGAAATTAAAGTTTCATATAGCTGTCATGTCAACCACCAGACGTCATGCTTATTTTTAGGTAGATGCTATTAGCACCCAGGTGTCTGTGGCCAGCAGTGCCATTGATATCCTGGTGTGTACTCATGGGCATCCAACCATTATGGAAATATATATTCATTCAGCTATTCTGCTAAAGTGAATGTTCACAGTGAACACACTGCTGAACACAGCAGCTATATTTATCATAAAAACTGAAAATAATAAGACAACTAAGTCTAAAAATAAGCCCACATTGATTCACACAGAAATTGAACCCCAGTCCCCTGTCCAGTCCTCACCACATCCTTCTAACCCCATGGAGTATGTCGCTCACTAGACTTTCTGGCAGTACATTTGTGGGTTTTTCCTCATAAATTTGCAACTTTAATCTCAAAGAATATCTGAGTCCGGCCAGCACTATCTTTAACCATGACCCCTTGGCCCTAATCCAAACTGCTTCTGACCTCGACACCTCATTGTGACAAGTACTAGTGAGTACTGGTGTATATAGCCGAATAGCTGCAGTGTAACTATTCTCAGCCGGGTGCAAGCAGACTCTCTGTTGAGACACTGTTCCATGCTGTTTTTGAATGCATGACTGCCTTAATATGCTGTCTGCTCCAAAAAGTGCCATATAAATACAATTATTATTATTATTATGAATGCTTTCTTGTCCCCCTTCTTCTTTAACAAGACTGACAAAGTGTAAGCTTGAAATTCACTTGCTGGAGATTTCATCAGTGGGTAGAGATTGTGCAATGAGATTTCCAATAAGTGAAGAGTCAGATAACTGAGATAATGTAACAACATTTTATGCTGTCAGAATACTATTCCCCATTTTTATATCTTAAGGAATGAAGACATCTCTGATCCACTGTGTGTTTTAAAGTAACAAGTCTGTTGCCGTACTCATGACCAGTTTGATGGACAGAAAAGTTTTTGACAAGCTGTGCATGTTAGAAACTTGACTGTCTTTTTCAAGAATATCATCCATTCAGCTTTAATTGTTTGCAGAAGCCTTGACCCCAAAACTCACTTCACTTCAAATGGTTTTGTTGCCCTCTGTGTTGCTGCATTCTGATAAGGTTAAAAATCAATGAATTCCAAAACAAAGCAAGACAGAACAACGCACTCTATTTAATTTCTCAGTACAGCAACTGATCAGTGTGGCTGCACAAATGGACTACAGTGTGAGGAAGGTTTAAGAAAATACACACAGTGAGGCCATACCTCAAAATGACTCAAAGTTAACTCAGAGTTGACACAGTTCCAAACCCCCTATCCACCGCACCAACCTGCCTCCCTAAAGTGATCTCTTCCGTTTTTTCTCCCATCAGTGCATTAGTCATGTGACTTTTAAAGTACATGGGTTATGCACAAATTACTGACTCATGATTACAAAGGATTTGTACAAATTTTGATGGTTTGGTTACACCTCACAGGAAAATGTACAATCACTGCAGACAACAGCCAATCCAACATGTTCTCATCCTAGGCTGTGAAATACCAACGTTTCTCATGTCCCTCAGCATGTGATACAGATGCCAATGGCCCCCTCTACACTTTGTTTCCACTTACGTATGTGATCTGTATATAGATCTGTAAATATATGGATGATGCCTCCAGCGCAAGGAAGTGCATTTCTTTACGGATAGATAGAAACCTGATAGACACTACCCATAGCCATGGGGGAGAGGCTAATTTTGTCCCATTGTTAACCTTCCAGTAGTAGAAACAGGACCTGCCAGGTAGGTGGCACGTTTTGTGAAATAGCCAGTTAGCAGCTTGTAAGTGAAACTAACACATTTTCATACAGTACAAAGTTTTTTTTTTTAGTTTTTTTTTATGTACTCCAGGCAAATATCCGTACCAAAATATTACGGAGGCAAATTGGATATCATTGAGATTCCAATAGGAATGAATGGACTTCCGGAGTGATGAATGTTGACTTAGCTTCTCCATCCTTTTGTGACATGATTTCTATTTTTCAAAGAGATCGACTGAACAGGGCTGCTTATATACCCCATACGTGCACGCAATGGAAGCCTAATCAAGCCAAGCTTGAGTTAATGCCTAACTGTGTTAGTGGAACGGTTTGTGCCTTAAGTGGCAGTTGATGTTAAGTCCACCTGCCCTTTTTCAATTAAGTGCAAATGCTCTTAGCAGAGTTGATGGGTTACCCCCCTGGGTGAAAGTCTGTGTTTGTTTGACTTGTCCCCCCAACCCTGTGCGGACATTCTCACTCTTTATATTACATCAGTTGCTTTATGAATCAAATATTGCCATGGATGGGTTTACATTGGAGTTAGTTAAAAGCCCAGTGCGTCTCATAGAGACACCAAAGGGTGCCAAATAAAACCCAGCATTCAAGTCATGCTAATTAGTGAGCAGCATTTGTGTTAAAACAAAGAAATGGCATGACTACATTGTTGTTCTGATGGAAGTTATGCTGGAATATACACCGATCTGAATGTAAGGAAGTGTTGAGGGACTTTTCATTGACAGTAAATACCATCATAAGCAAATAAAATCAGATAACAGGTAGACATATCATTACAATATGCATGGATGGATTACTGAATGGGTCTACCAGGCACAGGGGCCCAGTGTGCAACCTGGTCTCACTCCGAAGCCGTCGAAATCCGACGGTTGGGGAGTGACTTGTGGCATCAGACCTTGACGAAAAAAGTCATCCTTTAACGTCAGCATGATCCGTGGCTGGTCACCGTCTAGTTTAGCTTGGTGGTGTCAGGGTGGGTTGGAGAGGTGGTGGATGGGTCCAACAAACCCCAACTTTCACCCAGGAGAGCAGTGTTTGTGTCCCCTAAGATTACAAAGCCAAACCCTGTTATTTTTTCCTAAATCTAACCACGTGCGCAAGTTCTCGAAAAGTCTATTTGCAGTGTTGTACCAAAGGGTCTGTATGTAACTGGTAAATTTCCTGTGAAAATGGAAGTGTATTTTGAAAGAAGACAATGTATGTAACAGGAAGAACCTGAAACGGTGGCCCAGAAGGTCAACAACCAACATGCCCCCATACCTTTCATGTCGTATGTGGACGTGGAAAGTCCATGACCAAAAGGTGGATATGTGACGAGGTCAGAGTGAGAATATGTGTCAGTGTCAGGGCTTCCCCTGGCCTGCAACTGCAAAATGGCCACAAAGAGACACAAAACCTTCAAAAAGCCTGTGTGTCTTGCTCTTATAGGAGAGACGGTGGGGCCCTTTGCATATCTGTGCCCAGGGGCCCATTGTCTCATAATCCACCCATGAAAATATGATAAAATATACTTGTATAACAGCCTGATAGTCGGTTTTCTCCTGTCTGCATTTGAGGTAATGCCACTGTTTTTAGATTTAAGGTGACAATAAATGTCTTGCGTAAATAAAGGAGTAATGAAGTGTAAAGGATGTGCAGTAATTAGTTTGACAGTGCGATCTATTGTTAGTCTTCAGCAGATAATCAGTCTTGACAGCATTGATGACCACCTTGCCTTCTCCACAAGAGGGAGTCCTGACTTACAGTGTGTGTGTGTGTGTGTGTGTGTGTGTGTGCTCCCAGCCGTGCAGGAGGTATGACTTTGTCAGCAGCTGGAGGCAGACTGACTCACAGAGAGTGTTGCACCTAAATATATCTATGTCACACACACACACACACACACACACACACACACACACACAGATGAGACCACATGCCGTCTTTTACATCTTCATGCACTCGGATGGAGTTTGTGTCTCATGCTGTCTTCTCTTTGATCTGTGTCTATTTATTCTCTCAGGAGTTAAACACAGATGTAAAGATGGAGACCCTCACTTTTTCTTTTTATATGCTTTGTTATCTCTCATTCGCTCTCTTTAAAGGAAGCACATGCTCCACCAACCTTTCCCAGACTTGGTCTATTTAATGTAATAACTACCATCAGTGTCACTGAATTTGTGTTTATATTATATTTCCAAAGGGAGTTACAGGAGCTTGGTATGCTGTAGCTATCTGCCTCTGAATTATAATTTGTCACCTTAGTGCAAGTGGAGTGTTATTTCGTTTGCTCACACCATTGAGTGCAGCAGCAGGGATGCAGTGTGTCTAACTACATTATAGCAAAACAAGACGCTGTGATGTAGATATAAATGATAGATGATAATGTGGAAAGCATCTTTTAGTTAACATATTTTGATTTAAAAACAAATATGTATGAATAAATCTACATATTTTGGTAATAGCATCATTCCCTTTCTGTGCAATTTATTTTTTTGCACAGTTTAAACACGTCATTTTTACAACTTTCTTTTTTTTGGTAGGAAAGCAGTAGCAATCTTTTTTACTAGAATTTGGCAAGAAAGCAAAACAGTTCTTGTTTTAAACTACACAAATAATTTCGATGATTGGGGCTGCATAGAAAGAGATATACTTGCTTTCAATTATGTGCTTGAGGAGTAACATACTTGGCATTGTCAACACGTGCTTGACAGATACCATACCATGATACCGCTGTTGCTTCTCATGCCGTGATCCACAGTGATATCAAGATTGACAATATAATAACCTCCTCAATAGAGTTAAGCGGAACACTCAGATGAAATGAGTATCCGGTACAGTTAATGTACTTTTTATGAGTATCATCCGGGTAAAATGTGTCAATATCCATACAGAATCTCTTGTGATCAAATGGGGCCTTTTATTTGAAGCTTAATCCTGAGATTGTTCTGTCGTTAGTTTTCCAATAACTACTAAATATCGTAATTACAGATGATTATCCATGCTTTAGTGTCCTCCCTGAACCATCTTCAAATAATCCAGAATGCTGCTGCTAGGCTGTTAACCAGGTCCAGCAGGTCAACCCACATCACTCCCATTTTAGTTTCTTTACCTTGGCTTGCCATCAGGTTAAGGATTCACTTCAAGATATTCGGTCTCACGTATAGAGCCCTCCATGGTCAGGCACCTGAATACAAAGTGATCTTTGGTCCCTTCGGTCTCCTGAACAGGAAGTACTGACTGTCCTCCGCTCCAGACTCAAAACAAAAGGTGATCGTACCTTTGACACAGTGGCTCCAACACGGTGTGGAAATTTTTTTTAAAACAACTGAAGACCCATCTTTTCAAAATGACCTTTGTCCCACTCTAAACTGTCTAGTGCCTGTTCCCTGGTGTGTTTCTTTTGGGTCCCCAGTAGCTTGTATTTACTCTATGTTTAACTTTCTTTTTGTTGCTTTGTTGATTTACGGATACAGATCATTAAGCTAGTTGACCAGATATAGATAATCCCTACTCCTCAGGTGTTGTCATGTTTGTTTACATCGTGCAAATCTGAAAGTTTTAAACAGTCTGAGCGCTCTTGTATGCCCTCTAGTGGAAATCCTCTGGTAGTACATGAAGTACAGTCTGAAAAATTCTGTTTTTCGATGCAACGTGGTTGAAAAGCAAGTATGTCTCCAGCTGCCCTGTTATTGGATTCATTTTGACATATAAGGGCGCATCAGATTGCCATTTAACCAAGACAAAAATATTACAAGGGACATTAGATTAATAACGTAATTATAGGTCAATTATGTTACAACATTAGTCACAGAATAATGAAAAGGGTCAAGATGAAACTCTGTCTTCAGTGTTTGGCACTGAGGATCTCCAGTGGAGGTTAAGTTGGAGCAATTTAATCTGCTCAAATAAAACTGACTAAACACAGGCTTTTTATATTTTGAAGATAAACTGCAGGCATTCGTGCATTTTCAGATATTATCAGACAGTTAATTTCATAAAGACAGAATGTCTCCTAGAGCAAGATAGAAATCTGATAAAAAAGGAGAAAAACCAAACAATAACCAGAACTGTGAACAGAAAGGAGACATCAATAATGTGTAGTCATGATGTCACTCCCAGTGGAAATTTTGTCTGAGTAAACAAACAGTAACTCAGAGGGGGTTTTCTGGAGGCAACCAAGGAAAAAAAAACAACAACAAAAAAACAGAAATCAAACATGACAGCAAAAAATTCAGGATGAAAATGGAGTACGACATACTGTAATTACAAAGCTCATGTTTAGTCTGTAAGCACATTTATGCTTAGCGCAAGAGTGAGGGAGGGGCAGGATGGTACAGTATCAACAATGACTCCACATCTCATGGAGCAGCCACACCTATTAACGAACCACTGAACATAAACCTTTCAACCAGGGGTGGAAAAATAAGTAGGGGATGGTTGCAACACAGACCTTGCTGGGAAGTCCACAGGAGGTACACGAGTTACAGTAAATAAATGATTTTTCACAAAAAATAAGTAGTAAGCATCATGCTGGCCTAGTTTTGGTGCGAGCCAGGGCAATGTTGAGGGAGACAGGAAGTACAAAAGTGACGCAGTGTTGCTGATCGGTTTGCTTTGGCTGTCCTGTCCCGAGGAACTCGTATGATTTGAGTGCACATGATTGGAAAGGATTTGTTACAATTTAAACATATTATTCCAACTCAATGTTTTTCATAAGAGAAAATGGTGATTATACACTGACACAGGTTTGATGCATTAGACTCATTTTATACAATTGCAACATTAAACATGATAAACTGATTTGAGAGTAACATGGTTATTTGCTTTGAGTACAGACTGAAGCATTGATGAGCTTTATGTGCCAGAAATATTAAATACTTACTTATTTTGTGGTTGATTTATCCAGTTGTTACTTTTGTCCCACACCTGTGTTTCTCTCCTCCCGACAGAAAGGGGCAAAAGTAGTGTGAAAACTACTGAAAGTTGGTGCAATTAACATCTCACCACACACCATACACACTCTACACCTCAGGGTAGGATAACCTGTGTAGGGATCCTTCTCCCTGCCTCCCAGGAGAGGAACTCAGTGGAACCTTTTAGCTGTTAGTTCCTTAGGCTAGGGGCTAATAAAATGAATTAAAATTATTACTTTGAGTCTTCATGCAATTATTTAATTAACTTAAATTGAGCTAACAGTGAAAATAAACTGACCAAATTAAGAGGTGTTAACAAAACTTAATGAACAAAGTCGATCATTTTGAGATCTAAAAACTAATTAGAATTTCCCAAAGAGTTATCCAAGATTGGAGGCATTTTTGACATGTTATTGCGAGTGAAGGACGCCACGAGTGAATATCTCAATCTGGAGGTCACTCCAAAGTTAGTGCGTCTTACCCCGAGATAGTACCCCCGTCCGGGCAACTCTCAAAAGATAGATCTCACGTGTGCGTCGGGTCCTTGAAACAATCAGGTCAAATGAAAGGATTCTCCTCTGCCCCTGTCCCCTTCCCATAGCCGATATTGGATAGTCTCAGGGCTCATACATCGCCTTCAGGTCAGGGAACTGACACTGGATGCAACTGGACACTGGACAGCAAATCTCGCCAATCTGACTCCCTGAGGGTTACGAGCCTGCTAGCATAGTCCGTTTGATACGTGAGTGCTGGGCGGCAGATTTAAGACCGTGCCGTCACTGGCTTCTGAGAGACCTGTTTTAAAGTCATGCCTGTCAATGATATAAGGAGCCACCACACTTCACAGTAGCAATGCTCAACATTTCTAAAAAATAGTTGGCAGTGGTGGAGGACATGTGTACGTTGTTAATAAAATAATGTTACTCTAAATAATTGCACCTCTGTGCGAAGACAGAAATACTAAAAAGTTTCTTCCCATCCCTCCCCAAAGTATACTTAAAGTGCCAAAAGTAAAAGCACTCATGCATCAGAAATGGCCAGTTACAGAATGTTTTTGGATTATAATTATTGATGCATTGACCATTTTATTCATATTCATCAGCTGTTTCGGAGCATTTTTTCCATCCTGTTAGAGGCACATATTGGTTCAGCTTTTTGAGGAGCTGAACAAAAGTTGCTCCCCAGAATCTCTAAGTATTTTCAAACTTTTTATCTTTCGTTGTTTAGAAGGTCATAAGTTGTCAGATTTGACTTTTTTAAACATCTATATCTCAACCGCCTAAAAGGTTGGGTTGGCATTTTCGGGACTGCACAACTTTTAGCTCAGATAATGGAGTGGAAGATTCCCCGTCAAAAAACTTTAATCCTAACTTAACTTACTCTACTTCCTCTTACTTGTCTTTGTGTTTATTTTATAGTTTTTTCTATTTAAACTTAATGTAATAGGTTTATGAACAAAAAACCTTTTAAAATCCATTTGAGCCTGAATTTCTTTCACTTATAGTCCTCCTATCTACAGATGCTCCTTGCTCCTAACATTGCAGTACAATTCTAGTGAAGCTGATCGGGTAAATACCAACAAATGTATGTCTTATTTATAAATGCTTCCAACTCTACATCCTGCTGTACTGTAAAAAGCACCAAACCTGTACAAATGTAAAGCTACCTTAGCAATTAATCAATCGTCAGTGACTATTTCATCTTCTGGGTGCTTCTTACCTCTCACTGTAACACCAGTAAAAACAAAAAGCATAATCTTTCTTAACCCTCCAAACCAAATCCTCACCCTTTCACCACGTCTTGTTTTTGTTTCAGTAACATTTCTGCGAGAAGAAGCCACAGCAACTGAAAATTCTTTTAAAGGTAGCAAAAGTTTTCTGTAACCATCTAAGCATTGAGAGCTTCCCTCTGGACCTCAATTAAGTCCAACCTCTGCTCCCTGTGACGCTCCTCATGCTGTGTGTATTTGGAGCTGGGGAAAACCAGCTCAGTGAAAGATGAAGCTAGAAGAGTAAGACTCTACTTTGTTTATTGCTAATAAGGAATGTGAAAGTACGTCATGCTGATGGGACCAGGCCCCCAGGAAGTACGCCATGCTTTGAAGCCAATATTGCTGGTGGCCAGACAGTGCAATTGCATCCGTCACATGATGCCCAGTGGCTCCATAACACTTTTTCCCATTGAATTACATAGTGAAAGAGACTATATCAGTGGATGCACTTTTTTGAGCATCACAAGCCCTACAAAATGACTCGTTTCACAATCAGAATTTGATCCATTTAGTCCAATAAAATTTGGAAAGTCTGGGAAAGCCGCTTAATTGAATAATTTTATCCCCATTCAAGTTAGCAAAGTGCTAAACTGGAAGTAGCCTCTTCAGCTGGCAAAAGTCTCAAGTGCATGTGCTTTATGGGCCATGCAGTGCGTAAAAAATGCAGATTTTGTAAACATCAGTTTTAGCTTTATGCGCCATTTCATAGGAGTAAACAGGGTCCCACCATCAACGTAGCATCCAGTTCTCTTTATACATCTATGGTTGGGAAAGGGGCATCATTCTATGAGTAATGTACTGTTACCTGTGCTTGCTACAGTGGTTACCTACTTATCTTTTGTATTTTGTTTAGTATAAATGGCTAATTCAGTTAAAAGAGGAGTGCACCTTTGCGAGTATGACTGTACTTTCACGGATTGCAGCCTTGTGAATTAGCAGATGTTGCACCCAGCCACTGCAAAACTGTTCATGAGCTTCTGGGGATTTCTATTTTTTACACTCATGCAAAGTGTATGCAGAAATGACAACTCCAACCTTGGACTGCCATTATGGGTGTATGTTGTTTAAGTTTGTCCAAATGACATTGCTTGACCACTGTAGCAAGGGCAGGTTACAGAGCCGGTCTCTCACAAGATGGTGCCCGTGCCTCTAATTTAATACAGCCTCACATCAACTCCACATTCCTTATAATGTAATTATGAGCATGTTAACAAGCTTAATTAAGATGGTGATCATGGTAAACATTTCGCCTACTTGGGGTCAAAGTGTTAGCAATGTCATTGTGATGTTCACATTTAGCTTAAAGTGCTGCTGTGGTCAACGATGACTGTATATAAAGACAGATAACATGTCTTTCCCACTGTACAAAAATGAAGCCAAAATACCCCAAATACGGCCGCTGCCATCTTGCAATGGTGACATCATTTGGAGCCAGAGTCTGCGAAGCTATCTTCATAGTATCGAGTTCCCGCTGTTCGACCATCCGCGATTAGCCCCTTTTTATACCATCAAATAACTAGTTATAACCAAACTTATCAGAAGCATGAACACTTGGACATACATCAACATGGTATGAACAGCCTAAATGACAGAGGCCAGGAAAAAGATATTTGACGTGTGGCCTACCTTAATTTTTTAGGTTGGCCCATGTCCCATCAGCTCATAGAGGAGACAATCAAAATGTTTTGGCTTTACTTTTGGGAAGCTGTCACCTCATCCATCTGTCACTTGTGAGTCCTCAGATTTCATTGAAGTGCAGTATCAAATAACTGAAATACCCTTTAACTTCTTTATATGTCAGAAAAGTCTAATATCTAAACACCCCATAGAATGTAGTAGTCAGTTTTCACTTTGCATCTGTGGGAGTAAAATGTCAAGATTCAGTAAATGAAATGCAAAAACAGCTTTCTAGAGCTCTTTATTAGAACATTCAAAATGAAAAAAAAAAAAACTTTACACAATCCATCACTGACAAAAAGCAACAAAACAATAAAAAACGTGAGATGCATAGATACAGAAGCAAAGCTGAGCATTGAGAAGGTATTACACATTCGAGTGGTTTGAGGAGGTGGAAACTGGAAAGCAACAGGCCAGAGCAACAGGTCTAAATTAGCTAAAGAAATGAAAACATTGCTGGAAGACCCTCGGCTCTCTGAGCTTGCTCCTACAGCTGCAAGCTATGTGTGGATGTACGTGCATGTACTTGCTCATTGGGTCCATAGACTTCTCTTATGTCCCATATCAGGTCCAGGAAGGACTTCCTGCGCGCTGCATGAGGCGGTCAACGGCTAAGCTACAGGAACGCACGGGACTGTGTATTCATGTCCATCTGCATGCATGTGTGTGTGTTGTCATGTTTATTTCTTGCGGTAATCATCTGCATAGGCTCTGTGATCATCCTGGTCAGGGTACTGGTCTCCGTAGCGCCTCAGTATGTCCTGGAGGCTGGGCATACCCTGCGAGAGTGGTTGATAGGACATGTGAGGCTCCTCCTGCCCGCTCTGGTAGGGCTCTGCCTCGTACTGCTCCTGTTCCTGCTCTGCATGGTGCTCACTCTCTGCTGCCCCCTGGTTGTGGTCCTCCTCTGCATGATGCTCAGGCTGGGCCTCGGGCTGAGGCTCGTAGCGGCGAAGGCGGCAGTCTCGGTCGTACTCAGGGTCACAGTGTGGGTTGGAAGGCTCCAAGACTCCATTTCGGGTGCCATCAGCATTCAGGTGGGGCTCGTAGGCCTCTGCAGAGTAGGGGATGCGGCGGTGAACTCCAGAGCGAGGCTCAGTGGGTTTCACGGGGTAGCATTCACGATCGTAGCCGATGAAGCAGTCATAGCCCTCCTTGGTTTTTCCTGGGGGGCCCAGAGGGTGGTGCTCCTCCTGAGCTGGCTCTTCATAACTGGGATTGGAAAAAGGGAACTGCTGCCTGGGGGTGGAAGGACCATGGCGATGCATAGCAGACGCTGCCTCATGGATTGCAGAGAACGGATCATTGGGGTTGAACTCTGGAGCAGCCTCCATGCGTGGAGCAGCCCCCATGCGTGGAGCATATGGGTCATTACCTTGAGCTTGGGCCATGAATTGGCGCAGGATGGCATATGGGTCATTAGCTGGAGGGGCAGATGGAGCGCTAGCCTGGCGATATATAGCATAGGGGTCATTAGCTGGAGGGGCAGATGGAGCGCTAGCCTGGCGATATATAGCATAGGGGTCATTAGCTTGGGGGGCAGATGGAGCGCTAGCCTGGCGATACATAGCATAGGGGTCATTAGCTGGAGGGGCAGATGGAGCGCTAGCCTGGCGATACATAGCATAGGGGTCAGTAACTCTGTTAGCATTAGCATAAGCATCCCTGAACATGGCATAGGGGTCGTTGTTCTGCGCAGCAGGAGGAGCGGCACGAATGGCAGCAGCCTCCTCTTTTTCCTCACTTTTGTACGCCTCTGGGGGAGTAGCAAATCTGGTGGCAGTAAGAGGGTTGCAGCCTTCTTCAAAAAGAGGGTTGCAGGATCCAGGGCCAGCAGCTGCAGGGGGGTTAGGGGCACGAGGCGCCTGGAGGAACACATCACATTAGAAAAACCATGAACATGATAATCACGGCACAGACACAGATTAAATACAAACAATGAGAGGCTGTTAAAACTACAATAAAATAAAGCATACCACAAGGGAGGCAGCATGGGCACAAAGGGGATCCCGTGGATCACAGTTGGGGTACTGCAGGTAGAGACCAGAGGGGGCTTTCTGCACCAGTTTTGGTTTGCAGCTGGGGTCCTTTTTGGGGTCACAGCCCAGGTGGGCGTAGGAAGGCAGGGGTCCAGCAGAGGGTGCATACCCATAGGCTGCTCTCAGGTGGTACTGCAGGCACTCCACGTCATCAGAGGAGCAGATACGCAACAGCTCGGCCTTCTGCTCCTAAAGTATAAAAAACAGAGGCAGAGATGGAAGCATGACGTTTTTATGTGATATATTATGTTTGAGTTTATTTTGATAGGATATGTTTTGGATTTTGTAGAAACTTTAAGACAAGTAAGGGTGAAAACTGTGCAGTTAAGGTTGTTTCCTGCCTTTCATTATCAGTATTGCCATATTGTTTCAACTGGAGGAGAGACGCTGCAACAGTGTCCTCTTTACCACAGGGGGGAACCAAAGTTAAAAATTTGCAAATCCGATACATGATGGTTCTTAGATATAAGTCTTTGTACAAAACTGAAACAGCGTAAGGTTAAGTAAATTGCCGAATTTTGTATATTAAATATATGAAAATACCTAAAATATCTGAAAGCATACCTTGGAAAGGAAAGGCACTGCAGATGGAGCATAGTAGTAATATCCAGATTGTGGGTCCTTTGCTGGAGCAGCAGAGCGGACGTAAAGAGGGGCTGGGGCCTTCACTGGTGCCGGGGCAGGGGCGGCAGCCGGGAGCACCAGGGGCAGGTAGGGGCTCTTGCCTTGGACCAAAGCAGCATACAGACAGTAGGGGTCCTTGGTGGGATCACAGGTTTTCACTGGTGCAGGTTTGGGGGCCTCTGGCTTAGGTTTGGGCCTGCTGGTGGAGGAAGACACGCAGTTAGGGTCATCAGAATCAGCACAGGACTTGTAGATCTCCCCCAGGTGTCGCAAGTAGGCCTTGTAGGAGCGACGTCCCTCAGCACGGTTCTTGTTCTGGAGGTAGGCCAGGTAGATGCGGTCCATCTCCTGAATCTGTGAGGGGAGAAGGAGTTCAGAGGTGAGCCGTTTATGAGACAACCTCTGCAGCTGAAAAATGAGGCCGACAAGGAAGTGCCAAAAACTGCACTTCCTTTAATGGCCACTTGAGGCTGACTCCAGGAGCAAGTCAATCCCAATAGACCCCCATGTTACAACAGAAATTAACATGTTTACAGCCTGGTACAAAAAACAGTTTTGGTCTCTATAGCTAACTTCAACATTCATGACAACTGTATGGAGGAGTGATTTTATTCCCTTGTAATGTTGTTAAGGATTACAGTTATGCATAATTAATGGTGTTGCTGAGTGACAGGTGGGTGCCATCTGTTACCACCTGTCGCTACCACTGGTTAGGTCATCCAACCATGGCGAAATCCCAGATTTACAGAGCATAGCCGTAGCTGTTGTGTGTTTTCAGTTTGTGAAAGTTAACTGTAGTGTATTGGTTGCCTAAAAAAGTCTTGTTCAGCATTTGGTTGTGATAAAAGACCCTCTGATGTGTCAAATATTCAGTTATTCCAGTATATATACTTTTTTTTATGTTTTTAGGCCTTCTTTTGCTAGCAAAAATTAGCATTAGCATTATCATGGTTAATCATTGCCTTTAAATGCAGCATGCTAACCAGGCTAGCAGCACCTAATTTTGAACTGTTTACAGCACTTCCACCTAAAATAAACTGGTTTGGAACCTAGAAAATTGTTTTCCTGCAGGAGCAAAAAAAAACAACAGTTTTTTCTTGACCTGATGTGCAAGCTGTGACAACATCAGTGGGCGTGTCATGTTCTACAGGTTGAAAAGAGTCCTGCATGTAATAGTTTTCTACATCTTCTTATCATTAACAATTGGTCCATGCTTTTTTCGGGATAAAAACAATTATGTGTCATAACAGAACAAAAGCTCACAGGTGATCAGTGCGATCTGCCATCTTGCTATTACTGTTTACTTCCATTGTGGGTCATGCAATATGCTCCACTGATGCCACATCCTTGATTACAATGGTTCTGCTCAAAACTGGTGGAACTGCAGGCTGATTTGCTAGTTAGCACCAGGCTCCAAGAGTCCTAAATGGAAGTGTTTCAAGAACCAGAGCTAGTTTGGTGGGCAGGGGTATGAGAGCAGTGAGGCTGAACCAAAACAGCAGTTGTGGGCCGTAAAAACCAAAACAATGAGCTTAAAGATGCTAAAACAGAAGAATGATAAATCTCTGTAACTTTAATCAGTAAAAGTGACGTCCTTCACATTACATATAATTATCTTACTTACTGTTAATATATAAATATTGATTAGCAGCTTTAAAACTTGTGAAATGTTTTTATTGGAATCCATTGTAGCATCGCTGAAAGGGGAAATTTGATTCATACTAAGATAAGGTTTACTGTCACTTTAAAACTTTTTTGTGGATATGTGTGCACTCACTGCCTCCTGATTGCCGTTGTCGGTGAAGTACTTGTACCAGTTCCAGAAGTCAGAGTGCTGCTTGTACCAGCTGATGTTCCTGCGGTTGCGGATCAGCCTCCTGTGTGACTCTGCAGCAGCCGCCGTCTCACGGATACTTTCTCCCACTGAGGGCAGAAAGACACAGCTGATCCCTGAGGCTTCTGTACTCACTTGGACATCAAGTTCAAGGACGTTCTAGTGACTTTTAAAGTTTATAACATGATATTCAAAACTTAAGACTTGTTATATTTTGGGGGTCATTTAGCCCTTGTTTGTTTTTACTTGCCGATACATCACATTAGATATCTCAGGGTTAAGTGTTGCTGCTACATTAAAGCAAGGTGAGGTGATAAATTTGGGTGTCACTCTGTAATCAGAAAGTACTTAAACAGATGCATTTTTCAACTTTATGGCTTTACAGTCTCTGCACATTGCTACTGTGTACTTTTTAGGAACAAACAGCAATGTGCAAATATGTACCAAGGTTAAGAAAATCACATATTTACCATCTCCTTTTGGCTTTTGCACAATTGGTCCCGCAGACAAGAATGCTACAAACACACAGAAAAGCAAAAACAGATGGAAAATTTGAGAAGCTGCTGGAGTCAAGATTAAGTCCTGGAAATTGCTTATTATATGTTTAAATGTCTATGCTGACCTTTAATGTGTCTGCAATATATAAGTGATGATACAGTATATGATATTAAACCTCAAACACTTACAGGCAGATATTATTCATTAAATAGGGCAGGGGTAATTGGCTGTGCCCGAGGCGCTGGCGACTGTGGCCCTTTGTAGATTTTATAGGTGAGCCTGTAACATCAAACCTCACGCTGTGTTTTCAAAGAGCTGTGTGTGCACATATATGTGTGTGTATGTGCATTGTTGACCCCATGCAGCTGAGGGAACAGCAGATTCAGCTCTGCTCCGGGTCGCTTTCATCTCCACGGGGAAAAGGTGTTAATGCATCACAGAAGGAGAGGAAGAGGAGAAGGAGGAAGAACAAGAGAGGGGAACAGATGACAGGTTTAAAAGAGAGATCCAGTGGGGATAATTCAGGGTTATGCGACGCGTGTCGGCAGAGGAAAAACATCAATCTCCTGATTTTATAAAAAAGAGTTTTGATAAGCTTTGATGGGAGTAATCAGGAAGATGGGATGTGCACTGTAGTGTGGAAGGTGACACATGAAGGGGAACATGTAAAGGTATGAATTTGCAGAGAGAAACTGACTAAGGACAAGAAGGTGAAGGTGACCCGAGGTGATGAAGCGATGTGGAGGAGGAGGAGGAGGAGGAGGAGGAGGAGGAGGGTGGGCTAAATGATGCTGTCTCAGTGTATCCGCTGTATTGTTTTTTATGAGCCTGTAAAAAACTGGCTGGCACATCTGGAAACAGCAGAGCTTTAAGAGGACGGAGGAGGTGATGCTGACAGGTACTAATTTTTTACAGGACCAGGACTGATGAAAGAAACTCCTCCTCCTACTACTCCCTTTTTCCACCTTTTAACCATCAAACGCTGCCGTTTTAAAAACCATTTTTAAAGGAAAGATGAGACTTGCCCTGGTGTAAATCTGCCAATCACGTCGAGAGCAAACTGGAAACAGGTGGTGGAGGAGCAACCTCTCTCTTAATGTCAATACATTACAGATGATATATGAACACCACAGGCTATGTTACAGAGCTACATTATGATATACATGAAGCACAGTTGAGTTACAGTCGCTCTTTGTGAGCGTGGTGATGACATGTGTCCATGTCCATGAACTGGTGAAGGGCAGAAACCCTATATGCAGTCCAACTAACCCTTTAGCCTTGAAATGTAGATTGTGAAGCTATAACTCAAATAAAATTTATGTCTGAAGAGTTTTAAAGAGGCAGAGGAACAAAATACAGTCTCTAAAACATGAATATTAAGCGAATCATTTTATGGGTGACCATAAAGAAATAAAATTGGCTAAAACCATTAAAGGAAAGTAACAAAGTCAATTTATTCAAGCAGAGATTTGACTTCAGTATTGTCATTTTATGCTACGTAATATTTCGACTCCAGTACATTTCCCAAGGCAAATATTGTGCTTTTTTTATTTGAGACCTCTAGTTAGTTTGAGGATCAAGGTTTTATATACAAAATAACATGATCTGCCTGTAAAATATCCTGCATTGTTATAGATTAGCATGATGTAAAGTAAACATTTACTTTAAATCAACTACCTACAACATGATGCCTACACTGCCTGCATGCTGCCCTATGAGTACTTTACTTCCAAGTACATTTTGCTGCCAGTACTCTTCTACTTTTCAATCAGTTGGGTTTTCAGAGCTGTACGGATTTGAGATTTGAGTCCAAGAAAACTTAAAATAATGACACATAATCAGACAGATTTTGTCACCATGCATCTTATGGTATGACGAGTTTCATCAACACCATTATCATCATCAGAAAAAAGCTCTAAATTAGGACCAGTTGCTGCTGTGTCTCTGCTAACATTTGGAGATAATAGCTGATGTTTTTCATCAATGTATCCCTGTGATCATCAGGACTCAAATGATTCAGCTGGTTATTTGGAATATTCCTCACCTGATTAATCATTCATTTAGTATTATAATCAGTAAAATACCTGCCACGTAGAGATCTCGAGACTGTAATCCATGCCTTTATTAACACACGACTGGATTACTGTAACTCACTGTATTTTGGCCTGGACCACTCACTCTTGCACCGCCTGCAGCTGCCCGTCTCCTCACTGGCCAACGTAAACGTGACCACATATCCCCTGTCCTAGTTTAGCTGCACTGGCTCCCGGTTGCTTTCAGAATAGATTTTAAAATTTTATTGTTTGTTTTTAAAGCTCTTAATGGCCTAGCCCCCCAGTACTTGACGGAGCTCGTTCGAATTCATGCCCCTGCCAGAACACTGAGATCCTCAAATCAGCTGCTACTGGTCACCCACAAAATGAGGCTAAAAACCAAAGGTGACCGAGCCTTTGTGGCGGCGGCCCCTAGGCTCTGGAACAACCTGCCCTGGCACATCCGCTCTGCAGGATCGATTGAGGTTTTTAAATCCTCCTTAAAAACTCACCTCTTCTCCCTGGCTTTTAATCGAGCTTAAGTGGACATCTGGCAAAATCTTAATTAAATTTTAATTTGTTTTATTCTATTTTATTCTATTCTATTTTATTGCACTGTGTTTATGTATTTTAGTATTTATTTTAGTTGCGGCATTGTGTGGGTTACTTTTAACATCCATGCTGCTTTTAATCTGTACAGCACTTTGGTCAACCCTGGTTGTTTTAAATGTCCTCTATAAATAAAGTTTGAGCTGAGTTGAGTTAAAATCTGAAAGATGTTTTTCTGTATTTTTCTAATTTTTTTGTTGATATTAGAGGCGAGAAATGTTTGCAACAACTTAGTGTTGTCTCTGTTCCTAGTCATTATTATCCATTGTTATGAATTAAACTGGGGCGTCGGTGGCTTAGTGGTAGAGCAGACGCCCCATGTATAAGGCTGTTGCCGCAGCGGCCCGGGTTCGACTCCAGCCTGTGGCCCTTTGCTGCATGTCTCTCCCTCTATTTCTCCCCCTTTCACACTTCACTGTCCTATCAATTAAAGGCAAAAAATGCCCTAAAAATATCTTTAAAATAAATAAATTAAACTGAAACAAGTAATTAATTAACCAATTAGGCGATCAGCAGAAAATGCATCTGCAACAACTCTGGTAATTGTTTAATTGATGTGAAGACGAATGTCAACCACTCTCAGCTTCACTAATGTGAAAAAAGATTTTGGGGTGGCAGTGGCTGGAGTGTTGGTCGAACAAAACAAGACATTTGGGCATCTTGGACTTGCTGAGGGCATTTTATATTATTAGCTGCAGCCTAAATTAATCCACCCGACATTATATTAAATACTTTACCATTTTCTGCACTGAGAACTTTTACTTTTGATGCTCAAAGTAAATTTTGCTGATAAAACTTACAAGCTTTTACTTAGTAACACTTTCAAAACTTTACTTGGAACAGAGGATATTTGCAGTGTGGTATTGCTTCTTTTCCTTAAGTAAATGATCTGAGTGCTTCTTCCAATGCTGGTGGTTATATAACATTTAGACAGCCCTGGCTCACCATGTATAGCCTATAGATACTATATGCTGCCATAGTAACTGTCTAGATGGTGACAGATATTTCACATACTGACCTTGTTATGTCAGATCCCCACTGTGTACTCACCAGGCAATATAATCACAGCCAGCAGAGCTGTGACAGACACACCCAAGAAACTGGTTCTCCTCCTTCCAGACATGGCTTCACCTCCTCCTCTCCTGCCGAAGACACTGACATTCAAAACGATGCTTTAGACCCCAAACTTCCTGGTCCATCATTTTTGTATCTTAAAATATTAACACAATGGGGGGTTTTCATTGTTTGGTGTTTTTTTTTTTTTTTTGGTGACATCAACTTTTTGTAGGCATCGTAATACCCTAAAAATAATGGCAAAGCTACATATTCCATAAACAGCTGTGTATGTTCAGACATTTTAGGTTAGGGTTCACCCAGCCAAGGCTATTCTCACTGATTCAATATATGGCTGCATTTTCAAAGCAGATCTTCTCAGACCAAGGGTCCAAAAGATGTTTGGTTGTCTGTCAGTGTTAAACTTTTACCCCAATCGCAACATGAGACCCCAGACCTGTGCTAGTTTCCACCTGCAGAGCTGGTGAAGTGACCCCTGCAGCTTGGAAGTGAACTCTGATCTGGAGGCTTTAAACTAACATGCTGCCACAAGGTTTCCTGAAGCTACTGGTTTTGTCATCGTAAAACAGAACCAGGTGTGGTCCAGCACTCAAACTTGACTTCAACCTGAACTTGGGTCTCTGGTAAGTACCTAAAAGTGCAGAAGAGCAGAATCACCACAGTGTCTTACCTGTAGTTATCCTATCGGCGTGCCTGTCTGCAGATCCAGATGCGGACTCGAAGCTGAGGACCCAATGACTCAGTCCACCTGGGCTCAAACACAAAGTGTGTGTTTGTGTGTGTGTTGGGCGTATGATAAAGGCTCCTGGTGCACCCTGTCCCTGCGGCCCCTCTGACAGACTGCCCTCATGAACGAGTCTGGCAAGGTTTTAAACCAAGCCCGTTCATTAGCACCCGCACAGAAAAACACATGCAGGGACCACCTGAGGGGGTCAAGGGCCACCTCAACAAGACGCCCGATTGGTTAGATGTTTCAGAAAGTTTCAGCCAATTGGAGGCACCGTAATTAAAGACAGGAAAAGAGGGAAGGTGGGAGGGCTGGAAGCGGAGATGGAGACGTGGAGAGATGGGCTATGAGAAGATGTATCCTGTGGTGTTTTTTAATTTAACATGATTGTTAATTAATTCTGTGTCATATTTAGGGTTGGAGATCAGACACTAAACTCTGGATCTTCTTCTTTTGGATGCAACAATCACTCCAAAGCAAGAAAAACAAACAGAGACAGAAGAAAGTAAACATCAGGAAATAATGAAGGGGAGCTGAGGTGCCACATAAGCACTTCTCAGAGATCCTCAGTGAGGGCCAAACCACAGCTTCTGTCTAAACCTGAACACACACACACTTGCAGGGACAGCTGGTCTACACATGAGGAATTTGATAATCTACAGTTTCCTCCTCAGTTTAACTGTGTTCAGGCATGCCAGCCTTGTAACACACACACACACACACACGTATACATACAGTCTAGTGGTACTCTGAAGGAGCCATATAGCTGTGATGCAATATCAGCACATCTGACTTGGATAAGCCTATAATTTCTTTATAACACTCAGTGGTCTTATGAGGTTTTTGCCCAGGCAGCTTCTGAAGAGGTTTAATTAAATTTATGGAGATATTGAGATCTGCTTTTTCACACTAAAAGTGATTTTACCCCAAAGTCAATCATGTTTGTTGAGGACAAAATTAGATTTAAATTTATCTTGGTACAGTTTAGAGACAGGATACACTTTTCTATTGTTTTTGGACATATTTTATTTGGAGAATGGCCACTATGTGAACAATGGCTCTTATAGGGAAGACACAGAGACCACATTTCCGTATGACAGTCAAGCTATTTGGTATAATATTGGAGCTGCTCTTTAAAGGTTGAGCTTGGTCCAAGAGGTCATCCCTGGGTTTTTAAAGGGAAGCCAATGCAAAGTGCCATAAATGTGCATTCTTCCAACTGACATTGGGCGAGAGGCAGGGTACACCCTGGACAGGTCGCCAGACTATCACAGGTCTGACACATAGAGACAGACAACCATTCACACTCACATTCACACCTACGGACAATTTGGAGTCACCAATTAACCTGCATGTCTTTGGACTGTGGGAGGAAGCTGGAGTACCCATAGAAAACCCACACTGACAAAGGAAGTACAGGCAAGCTCCCCCACCCCGGGTTCAGGCCCCCCTCTCCAGGTTCAAACCAGGAACCCTCTTACTGGCGTTAATATTTACGACAAAAAAAGCAACAGTTACAAGTTTTGAAAGTTGATTATATTTAAAGAACTTATTTTATATGCTTCGTCAGGATTACGTAGGGGTGTAATCACGTTGATTCGAATATTGCTAAATTCTGATTGGTGCACGGATATTGCCATTTTTGCCAACCAACTCCTGCCCACTTCAAACCAGTAAGAGCATAGGCAAAAACAAATCGTTTGTGTTCATGTGGGTATCTGTTGCTCATAGAAAGAAGCTGGTTGAGAAAATGTTTTAAGGCCCGATAAGTTCTACGAGTGCTACAGGACACAGTGTGTTTCCAACTTTGTGGCACCAGTTTGAGGAAGGCTGTTTCCAGGATTAATGTGACAATAACTTACTTCATAAAGTAAGTTTTCCCAGTTTGGTGTGGTGGAACTTGACTGGTCTGCACCTCAACCACGTCCAACAACCTTTGGATGAACTCACTAATACTCTCATGGCTGAATGGGTGCAAACCTCTTCAGCCAGGCTCCTAAATCTTGCGGAAAACCGTCACAGGATAATAATTACAATAATAAGGCAAACACTACTTTTGGCTCTGGACTGTAGCTTCTTCTAAGTGTTATCACCTGCTTTGATCAGCCCTCTCTCTGTCTGTCATTGTGGTAAACTCAGCAATACATTTACAAGTCTAATGTGCATGTGTGGTGTAAATATACATTAAACTATTTTTCCCTAGTCTTATCTTTTAAGCCTGCACATGCAGCTGGTTTGTGTGCTGCATCACCTCGGGGAAAGTCATAAATGAATACATTAAAATGTCATTTCAACTCCAAAGTTCACACAACAGTCAATTCAAATAGCTGAAGGAGCATAAGAAGTGATTCTAATCTGAAAGTCACAGCTTTTCCGTTTTTCCTATTTATGATCCCTGTAGAGTCTACACCTGCACACTTTATTTGCTCTGTATTTTTTAGCATTTCCACATTTTTTGCAGCCCCTTTCCTGTCCCATCGTGCCCCAACTGAACATTTAGTGCTCATGTTAACACTGTATCTCGTGTGTAATTAAGTTTGCTAACAGGTGTTTCGCAGAGCCCACAAACCTGCAATCCAGCCAGGAGCAGATTCAAACACGACGACGCCAAAACCATACTCATAATTTTCTCTAAAGCTGGAATGTAAGGGATTCTCAGAATTCACAGACACCTGGTTCACCATGACAGCTTTTCTTATAGTAAAAACAAAAAGTCTTTATTTCAGTACAGTGATGACAGACATAAAGGAGGAGGGGGCTGTACAAATAAGAGAGAACTTGTAGTCAGCAAAAGCCCAATATCACGATTTTTCTTATGTACACGTTCACAGCAACACGCAGGTGCTCAGATGCCGTCATCATTGAAGGTCATCGTCGTCGAACAGATCCTCAAAGTCTGTGGGTGTAAAAGCAAGCAAGAATACAAGATGGAGAGAAAGACAGACAAAGAAGACACGACAGGGTTAGAATTAGTCCAGCTGTTGCCAGAACTCCTACATTCTCAGCTAATTATGCCAATTATGACATTTTTTTTTTTTTTTTTTTAATCTAGCTACTCAGTTTAAGAGCTAAAGCTTCATTTGCTGTTTGGTGGGCACTTTTATCCAGGGTGTCTTTTACTTTGTTATGGCCAAATGCATAGGAACTGCATACATGCCATATGCCACATACATCTTATCTTATCTTATCTATATAATGACGAAAACTGTCTGTCTGTGTGTGTGTGTCTGTTCCACGTTTTTCTTCTCCTCACTGACTTGGTCAATCCACATGCATTTTGGCACAGTGGTAGAGGGTCATGGGAGGATGCAAATGAAGCAATATTACATCAATTGGCCAAAGGAGGGCGCTATAGCAAATGATTGAAATTGCAAACTTTGAATGGACATATCTCATGCCCCGTATGTCGTAGAGACATGAAACTTTGCACAGAGATGCCTCTCCTCATGAGGAACACATTTGCCTCAAGAACCCATAACTTCCGCTTATATAGATTTTCCGCCATTTTGAATTTTTTGAAAAACACTTCAAATGGATCTCTTCCTAGGAAGTTTGAGCGATCTGCATGAAACTGGGTGAACATAATCTAGGGACCAATATCTAAAGTTCCCTCTTGGCAAAAGTTGGAAAACTTACTAAAACTGAGCTTCTATAAGGCAATGAATATTGCGGAGGGCGTGGCTCATCACATAAAGGTGTATAACATCTCAAGGGTTTCACCCATCACCACGCAACTTTGTAGGCATATGACCACACATAATCTGAGGGGACCCCTCCATTATTGACCCCATCAAACAAAATGGGGGCGCTAGAGAGCTAATTTCTTATCTAGGCCTAACCGCCATATCGATTTTTACTAAACTTGGTAGATATGTAGAACAGGACGCCTCAAGGTGACTGGAGAAATTTAACTCTAATTGGCAACTGGGTGGAGCTATAACAACAGAAAAATGCTTAAAACGGTCCGTGACGGCCAGGTTGGCTAGCTAGCTAAATTTTGTCCCATTTGTGTAAACAGAGATAGAGATACAGCAGGAGATAAATAAATCACTGTATGGGAAACACTGGGTAACTGTATGAAGTGTGCATATGCCCATGGTCATCTTGTAGGAAGGAATTATGACAAAGACCGAGTGCTACAGGAGGAAGGTGTGATTTTCAAATTTTGCTGTTTTTTTTCTTCTTTTTTTCAGATTTCTGCCTACACCAGCTTTAATCATTTTGTTAAGCAAACTTAAAATTCACCATTTCTAGCTTCCCGTTTATATAATATCTTTAAGTTTTGGATGCAACAAACAATTTCAATATGCAACTTGGGCTTCAAAAAGTATGATGAGCATTTTTTTAAGTACTTCTTCCTGCCACACACACATTACTTTAACCGCTGACATCCTTGGAACAAAAGCTGTGAGTCTGCAGTTGATGTAAATTTTACTCTGACCTTTTGAGTCAAGTCAATTTTAAACACATAGCCCATTATCACAGATCTCCCTTGAGGGGCTGTGTATGCTGCAATGTTTTTTTGCAGAATGAGCTGAAAGTAGTTTGCAGCCATTTATAATGGCTGTATAGTAAAATCTGACATGTTTAACTACATCAGAGAGACTGTCCAAAGGCTAAAGCCGATTCAGCACAGCAGGCTTGAGAAACTCTTTCTTTCATGTCTCTGTGGTTTCCAGGAACAGGACATTCCTATGTTTTGCCTAATAAGGGACAGGCAACGAGTCAAACAGCTTGCCCTTTGGCTACGTATACAACTTAAAACACAAGCCACACAGCAGCACCAGGAACTATGTCTTCCTTTAGATAGCATGTTTTCAAAACATGGTTTTAAAAATTGCTGCTCAGGTGACCTTGTAACATGGATTAACATGATATTGCCATGCCAATGTGGGCGTACAGAGGGCTAAGTCTCTTTGAAATCACACAGTGGTTTTAAATTACCACCCGAGCTCTATGATCACAACTATTTAACAAGCCCTGCTTTCCCATTCCTCACTGTCCTCTGGTTAAATCCTGATGTGATCAGCAGTGTTTGGTGTGCACATATGAAAAGATGAATGACTTAAAAGTCCCATTAGTGCTCTATCTGTGGTCACTACAAATGCATTACAATAAATTACATGCCATTAAGATGCATCAGTTTGGCCACTGTATGTCAGTCTAATCATGTGTACCAGCCGTGTCTATTTCCGAACATAACATGACATTACAGTACTTTAAGTGCTCGCATTATTAGCGTAAAGGGCCCTTATGGGACTCTAATCCCTGGTAGCGCCACAAGCTAAGATGTGCCATACATGCAAATTCACTGAACGGCACTTTTAGCAGCGCTAACAACCAAAGTGATGCAAAGGAGCGTGTATGAATGTGTGTGTTTAAAGCAGCTGACTGGCGAGGTGTCCCGCTGAGCTTCAGTCTGACAGCAGCCATAAAACTCACTTTACCATCCTCCTCTCTGCTCCTCTCTTTTTTTTCTTTCATTCCCTCCTTTTTAACAATCAGCTCTTTTCTTTCTAGGTCATGTGTTGCTGAGCCAAAATTGTTTTGCCTGCAGCCGACGCTGCAAGACGGAAAAAAGATTAGCTTGGGGGTTTCTGTGCGTCCTCTGTGCATGTGTTTGTGTGTGAAACTGGTGTTTACAGGGGAATGACGGGGTTTTTGAGGGTTAATTTGAGAAGACAAAGTGGTTTGGCAAGTCACTAGATAATGTGCTTACACTAACACTCCAGCAGTTTGTCAGTAATCTCTTTTTTCCCCTTTACATGTTCATATTACCAAAAAAATAAATAGATTAAGTGCATTTACGGGAAAGAAACCTGGCAGGTGGTCTGATGCTGCCATATTAAAAACGTAGAGCTTTTTTTTTACTTAACTGTGCACATATGTGTGAACAGTTTAGTCATGTGTTTCAGCTTACAGTTTGAGTTGGACGTTAAAACAAAGCTTTACAAATGATCAGGTTTCTCTTTATGTGTTAACCAGGTCTCTGTAAAGCCCTTGATCATTTAAAGGGTTCTGAGTTTCTCATTTATATGTTGTTATAGATATCACACCACCACTAATCATCATTTCATTTTAGTCATGATACTTATCAATGACTTTAAGCTTATTACTGAGACGTTCCACATTTAACTCTGCAAGCGTCTTCCTCACTGTACGCCGTCCTGCTGATATATCATGTTTCTATATCTAAAGAACAGATAACTCAAGTGATAAACATATTCTTTCCAGTGTGTGCACATTTGATGATTTGGGGGAAAAAGACAAAGAGAAAACTGCGGCTTACCATTAAAGAAATCAGAGTGCACTGCTTTTTCATTGGCTGCCAGGTCCATGAGCAGACCGCTGCTGCCTCCTGCCTGTTAACACACAGCAGTACAACCAGATTTACGGCATTAACAAAACACATACTCTCTCACACACATTCAAGCACACAACATTACATCACATGTAAACAGTAGGCATAGAGAAGCTACTAGGGGACAATGTGATAACAGAAATGAAATGTGTGTAACATGGTAATTAATTTCTCATTCATGGTATCCCACAATGAACAATGTAACTGGAGGGAAGAGTGTGTCTGAATTCAGTAACACATTATTGCAGGGCGATATAGATGCATAAACTTTTGTGTAGAGGAAGTTGGTACAATTATCTTCACCATGCAGAGGTAGTTGTTGAACAATACAGAACAGTAGTAAATGACCTTCAGATGCTGGAGCCTCAATCATACAGAGTAAATATATAACATCTGAAACATCAAAGTACAAAAAGTTTCAGAGGGCATGTTGATTACTTCAAGATCTATTTATATTCTTTAGCACATATAGACTTTTCTTGAACATTTGGAGTGGGATACTTGATTGTTACTGTTAAACATTTGAGATAGAGAACCAGACTAAAATGCAACATCTACTCAGAGAAAATAGTGTCAGCACAATAGATGCAGCAAGATATGTCAGTGCATGTCACAGCCCAAGAGCCATCCAACACAACAGCACATACCAGCTGGAGTTCATCTCCTCACAGCTCACAGATTTTTAGTTAGTCCTAGATTTAATGGGTTTTTCTTCACAATTTACATCTATGATCGTGAATCAATATAATAATTGATTCTTGGTTGATATTAAGCACAGTAACTTATACATGTAGTACACCTAAGATACACACACAGACACACACATACAACAACACATAAAAGCCATCTCCTTACAGCCCATAGTCTGCATTTATTCAATATTTACAAACAAACACATAACGTGTTTATAGGTAATCATATAAGGCATATGAGATATGTATGTAATTTAATCACCTATTTGCCCTGTTGACTACTGTCATTTTTGTAATCAGTTAATTTTATTCAGTGCCTTATAAATGTACTGGTGCTTTGACAACACATGTTAAATATCAAGCCAATAAAGCCTGTTGAACTGCATTGAAAATATTGAATGAGACCAGCCTTAACTTGATCCGGTGTTATGTCCCTACTGGTTTCCAATTTAACTGGTTTCCTTACCGAACAGCTGCAGATGTGCTGCGCCTCCGTCAGCAGATTCGTCACAAATTCACAAACATACACAACATATTACTGGCGATTTTAAAGTCGCAGCCCACATCTACCACGGCGAATATGCTTCTGTAAGTGAGCATTACATACCAGCGACATTAAAAAAAGAAAGTAAAGAAAATATGATATACACAAATTTGCGTCAAGCTGGACTCGATTTCACGTCAACAAAAAGACAATATAACACAAACCGCATGTCTACCTGTGTGAGCCACTGAGACTCACAGAGAGCAAGGCTTTCCTCAGGTATTAGTAAATTACGTCAGCATCCAGGTAACATTTTGATTTGGGCTGACCTGAGACAACTGGTTACCCTCGGCTTGCCTTGAAAATACCCAAACATATTTATCAATGTTTCTTGTTCTTTTTCCACGAGTCTACAAACATATTCAGTGCCACATTACAGTCTGCACAACACTGCACACTATGACAAAGCCTGTCATGTTTAAAAAGTGACGATCTAACTCGGAAAATGCTCTCAAAATACGCTTAATAATATGTAAATAAAAACCAAGCACTTATAGCCACTGGATCATTACAGAGGTGAAGCAAGGACTTACATTTACTCACGTCACTGTAATTGAGTAGTTTTTTGTGTACTTGCACTTTTTAAAATCTAATTTGAGTGTTACATCAGTAGCCTATGTTTTAATTTAAGTATTATGCTTCGCTGCATTTTAAATGACTTCCGTGACCGAGTAAAAAAAAAAAAAGACGGCCGAAATTTTACAAAAGCAAACGGAATTGTACATGCGTTAACTACCATGACACAATAATAATAGTATTACACTCTATGACAACCTGGCAGCTAGCTCTGATGGAGACATATGAGCTCTAATAACAAACTCACATTTATGGACGCACACTAAAAGAAATGTCGCCATGGTCCGAGAGAGGTGACGTCATGCTGTTATCTCTGTCTCTACAGGTACGCAGTGAGCGAGTTAGATCGTCACTTTTTAACATGACAGGCTTTGTCATAGTGTGCAGTGTTGTGCAGACTGTAATGTGGCACTGAATATGTTTGTAGACTCGTGGAAAAAGAACAAGAAACATTGACAATAGAGCTGGGTTGAAAAAAATCGATTTAATCGATTCAAATCGATTTTCCTTTAAATGGCACAATATCGATTCATTAATTAAAAAATCGATCTTTTACTATAACTATTTATTTTCCTCTGTGGACGTGTCGTACAGCTGGTAGCAGACTGCAGCAGCAGTACTATCAATGGTGGGAGCGCGTCCACTGAAGGCATGGGTCTACGGTGCATTTTTCTCACTCGCAATTTCCCCTAAAAATATAATGTTAATAATGTACGCATGTTTATTAAATGCACATTAGTTTCACAGAAAAGATTAAGAAATACCACTAAGCATCAGCACGCTGCTAACTGTAGCCTCAGATTGTGCCTCATACAGATCTGCTGGTAAAGTTAACTTAGCGTTCGCAAGCGTGATAAAAGACGGCAGAGAGGCGACGTTGTGCAAATAAACCAAAGATTTATTAATTTTCTGTAGCAGTAAACACATGGGCCGATAACAAATGTGTTAACTAACTATGTTAAAGCTTTACAAGCTTGTGGATGTCCTTTGTTTACATTTTTTGTAGCCACTTCATTTAAATTGTCTGCCTTGTGATTAGATTTAATTTAAAATATTTATTTTGTATGTGTTGGTCAGGTAATGTTAAATAAAAGTACATGATGACTGATATACTGCTTTGGGGTCAATTCTTAATGTAAACAGTATTTTTAATAGTAATGCACCAGGTCAGAGGGTTCCTTGTTAAATATACTTAGTTAGTTCTCAGAAAATATCTTAATATCCAAGCAAATATACTTGACTGAATTGATATTGAACTGAGTCCTTGAAAACTGAATCAAATCGATCTGGAAAATCTGAATCGATACCCAGCCCTAATTGATAAATATGTGTGGGTATTTTCGAGGGTAACCAGTTGTCTCAGGTCAGCCCAAATCAAAATGTTACCTGGATGCTGACGTAATTTACTAATACCTGAGGAAAGCCTTGCTCTCTGTAAGTCTCAGTGGCTCACACAGGTAGACATGCGGTTTGTGTTATACTGTCTTTTTGTTGATGTGAAATCGAGTCCAGCTTGACGCAAATTTGTGTATATCATATTTTCTTTACTTTCTTTTTTTAAATGTCGCTGGTACGTAGTGCTCACTTACAGAAGCATATTCGCCGTGGTAGATGCGGGCTGCGACTTTAAGATCGCCAGTAATATGTTGTGTATGTTTGTGAATTTGTGACGAATCTGCTGACGGAGGCGCAGCACATCTGCAGCTGTTCGGTAAGGAAACCAGTTAAACTGGAAACCAGTAGGGACATAACACCGGCACATACCACTGATTGCATATCTAGAGCATATAACTCTAATCTGCTTTCAACACAGATGAACCTGTATGATTGAGATTACCTGGCCACAGATTGTATAAGGGTTGTGACTTTCGTTAAGAGATACTTATCTGAAAAACACTGCAGTGTTTTGAAAGAACAGTTTGTCCTGTACTTTTTCTACAGAGTAGAAACGCTAGGCACCAGATTAATATGCAAAAGTAGCCCTTACAATATCATGTAAACGTTACGCTCTATAAAGTGTTAAAATAAATTGCACCAAAGGAATCAGGTGTGTCCTACCCCCTTCAGACAGTTTTTCATTGGTAAGATGAGGGGGAAACACCGAAAGGGAAAGTCCCCGACACAGCACCTGGTATATATATATTACGGTAGGGACAAATTAATATAAACTTAATAATATTAAGCTGTTTAAGAACCTCGCAAAACTGTCACCAAAAGGCCGCGAACTGAGTGTTTCTCAGAGCATTGTTTTCAGGATGTAGCTAGCAGTACCACTCTAAGCTAGTTAGCATTAGCCAGTGTTTCGGACTAGTATGTTGCTATTTTTGCTTCAAATCTTTGAACCCACCTCGTCCAGATCCACATAGGGCCCAGCTCCTTCAGGAAACATCTCGTCCACTGCGGGTTTCATTGTGTTTTAGTATCAGTTCAACAGCACGTATGGTTTCAAAGGTGTTGCAGTTTTCAGTTTGTTGCTAGCAATGCTAGCTGCGGCACACGGAAAGAAAACAAACGCGTGCAACACTAAATTGTGCTCGGCTGACTCCAACAGCTTGCTTCAATAATTCCGCTATTTACTGTAACACAACACAGACTGTGTAAAGGGCAGTGTGAGGAGTTTTGTTCCGCAACAGTGAAGGAAATTAATTTTAATTAGATTAACCTATTAACTTATCAACTGCTCATGTCTATTAAATCTCTTCTCTCAAGTCAGAGATGGTTTCTGTTCGATTTATTTGGGAATGAATGCAGAAAATTGGAAACAAATTCATAAATAAATGATGCAATATCAGCTTTTTAAAGATAAAACTATGCTATTACTATTCTATTACCAAAGACCAAGATAAAGGTGATAATAGAATACATTATATGTAAAAGAGCACGGCTTACAACAAAATAAATATATTGGAAAATAATAGCTTTACAAGGAAACTTGTTCTGTAAGTGTGGATTTTGAACTGCTTTATTTTATTTTATTCTATCTTACTTATTTTTTTTTATTTTTGTTTTATTTTATTTTTATTTATTTCATTTCATTTCATTTCATTTTATTTTATTTTATTTTATTTTATTTTATGTTATTTCATTTTATTCTGTTTTATTTCATTTTTATTTTATTTTATTTTATTTATTTATTTATTTTAGACACTAGCATTTACTCACTTAATACAAGGCTTGCTTAATATTGGTAACTAGCTAATGAACAAAAATATAAAATAAGAGAAAAGAAGGAACAAAATAGGACAACGATACATTTTTAGAAGATGCATAAGTAAAAAGAGGAGGAAACTCTTAACATATCTGGGAAATATTTTATTTATTTTTGGCACATTACATGAAGATATTATACAATCCTACAAAAGGGCTACATACGCTACATTTGTGTTCTATATGTGTGGATACGCTACAAACGGTGATATACTTTGGAAAGGGAAAAAAAATGCAGTATTCACCTCATTTAATTTATTTTTACTCTATATTAAATCCCTTATGTCCTCATATGTTTTCCGTTTTATTCACTTTGGCTATCTCAATAAATCCTGGCTCCCTTCAGCCCCCTTTCAGTGTTCATGTCCTGCATTGGTCTCATATCCCAGGGTGTCTCCAAGGTGCTGGTGGGCGAAGAAGGCCCGGGCCATCTCATTGATGTGGTTGTAGGCGCCGATGGATCTGAAGTATTCAATGTAGTTCCAGAAGTCGGAGGTGGAGTAGGGCCAGTAAGGAACAGCTGGTGGTTCGTCATATGGAACTGAAGACACACAGCAGGTAAACTTATTCAATTCACTCTCAATGTGTACTGGTATATATCAAATTCTATAGTTATTCGTTTTATCTGCCTGATCAGTCAAAATATTGAAATCAGATTCAGAATCCAGCTTATTGCCAAGTCGGTCTTTTTTTTTACATACTAGGAATTTACCTTGGTGTTTCATGCAATACAGTAATCATGCAAGAGAAACTTAGAAGAACAGGAAATACTACACAAGTCAAAAAAACATAGATATAGAATAGTAAACAATATAAGTACATATAAAAAAACACTTAAAAACACACAATAAGCACAATATATCTGCTTTAAAATGAAAGAGATAAACCGTATTGTAAGTAGTAATGCTGTGCAGAAATGTGCAAAGGTTCACAGTATTGAGTCTAGATAGAATATATACAATGTACAGAGATAAAAGTCCAAAGGGCGTACGTAATTGTAACACAGAGAGACAGAAAAATTCCTGGGATGCTTTCACACAACGTGCAGAGAAGAGAAAGGTGTGAACATATTATGAAAAGAGATGAAGAGCGAGTTTTTCCACTCCAAAACGTGAGTCACACGTGATTTAAAAGTGGTACACGTGTTGTGAGCAGTATAACAACACCTACTAAAGTACTGTACTTAAATACAATTCTCAGGTACCTGTGCTTGAGTATGTCTATTTTATTTTACTTTAAACTCCATTACATTTTGGAGGCAAATATTGTACTTTTTTGCTCCACTACATTTAACTGACAACTTGAGGTACAGATTTAGATTATCAATGAAAAGTACAAATCAACTCATTAATAGGATGCATTATTAAAGATTAGGCTACCTATTAGTGTATAAAAGTAACTAGAATTAATTCAACCTTCACCAGCTTAAGTGATGAGCACATTAATGCATCATCAATTATGAGGTAATATATACAGTAAAAATTTGAATATTTGGATTTGACTCATAAGAAAGTATTTCTACATTGTGGTCTTGCTTCTTTTACTTTAAATCGGAGTACTTTCTCCACCACTGGTGGTGACTGCAATGCATTCTGGCCTTCTGAGGCTTCAGTTGTTGAAGTATATATGATGAATTTTACAATCTTGATCAAGCTTTGAAAATGTTTTTAGGAAATGATGGCATTTCTGGTCTTGGGACCGTTTAGTAGTCAGCATTAGTTAGTTTAGTCTCCAGGGTTCTCGGTTTTGTACAATATAAATATTACTATATATTACATGCAGTTTCTTTTCTTAAATCTAGACAATGTGTATATGAACACATTTTAAAATGCAATTTGCTTCATGTCTGGACCCCTATTCTCAAGCTTTGGATGCTTATCAGACTGTTCCATTTCACATCTCCATTATTTCTGTTAATTGTGAATTTGTGAATTGTGAATACATTTAATTTAATTTTATACGATCCCGATAAACTGACATCAGTACTATACTTTGCTTCTATGGCTGAGGCTTTTTTTTTTTTTTTTTTTTCCCAGCCATATCTCATTAAGAAAAATTATACCATCAGTCAAGAAAATGTGCAAGGGTGCTCTTTGTTTTTAAGATATTATACTAAAACAATAACCTTTTAAATGAGCTTTGGAAACTATTTTGATTTTGTACCATAATTTAAAAAATGGACATAATCTAAACTGAATTTACAAATACAGTTACTTCGGACTTTTATGTGTGCTTTTCAGTCGATGTCTTCAGTATAAGCATATTTTCTGTGTGTAAATGTGTTGATTACAGTAGAGAACAGGGGCAAAGCTTATTCATTTTTGGAAGTGCAAAAGATGGAACACTATAACATTGGAGGCATTTTGTTTGTTGCAAAATATTAAGGCATTTAAAAGGCGACGTGTTATTTATATACTGTACCTCCTTCTGGGATGACTCTGGCCTCTGTGAGCAGGAGAGAGAGAGAGTTAGAGAAAAAAATTAACATTCCTCAGCATTCCAAAGCTTCCCGTGCACAAAGACGGGATTCAAGTGCAGAAAACTGAAAACTGAGCTTCCTCCCAGAGGACTCCAGGATACCTGGTCCCTCTTCAAATATTATTGCTGACCATTTCACACACACACACAGCATAAAGAATTCATCCTCGGACAGAGTCCTCTTTGTTGCCCATGCAAATACAAATGCTCTCCTATGGATGATGCAATCACATCTGGGATCATACATGATTCTAAAACAGTATTTATATATCAGCTGTATCACCTCACCACTACATGCTTTTACTGTAACAAACTAAACTTCAGTTCCAGCATGCAAACTTTTGCCTTCATGAGATTAAACTCAGAATATAATATACAGATTAAAAAAAGACACTCACCACTGAGATGACAGGCAAAGAGGCAGAGGAGAACACTGAGCCAGACCAACAGCTTCATATTGCCCTAAGTACACAAGAATGCCTCTTAGTTTTAATCCAGTGTCCAGTCTATCAGTACAGTCTCCAGGTTTCTGTATTATAATGATTCTTAATTCCAAATAAAAACAAATCTTTCCTATAGTTAACCAACATTTTTCAAGAGTAAAATGACATTAAGATAATTACCTGTAAATGGTTTGTGAAGCCGTGCAGAGAGATGCTGCTGTTCAACTGCTGGTCAACTGTGGTCTGTGGTATGTGTGGAGCTCAGTGGAGGAAGAGCCAGTGGACCTCCACCACACACACACACACACACACACACACACGCACGCACACACACGCACGCACACACACATACCCAGATTATGCTTTATTTACACAGAGAAGTCCTTCCTTGATATTTCCAGGTGATCTTTCCACACATTCTTTTTCTCCCCATAGGTGCACATGTTGCCCTCCCACTGTAATAATGCCACACGAATTCGCACCCTAACCTGAGAATTAACTTATTAGTGCATATTAAAGAAAACAGACATACTAGTTTTAAGGCTGACTTTTGACTATAGATTGCTGAGCACACATTGCGTAAGCATCAGAGTAGGGATCTACACAGTGTAACTTTTCTGCCCTTAATCAATAAACTGTCATTGTCTGACTTGCTCAATAATCATGTTGAAACTCTCTGAAAAAAACTGCTTAAATGATATTCCACTGTAACTTTTTTCTTCCCCACAGTAACTGGAACTTTTGGATATCCCACTTGGGTCAGAAAATTACATGTACCTCTTATCTTCGCATTGTTGCTGACTTATAATCAGTACAGTGCTCACCAGATAAACAAAAAATAAGGCGCAACCAAATGGTCTGCTTAATGAATACAGCTTTAATATACACATAACTCACCCGCTTGTTTTATTGCCATCACCACAAATGTGCTTGTTTTATTGCAACACTATGTAAAACATTATTTCTCATAATGTAACACGTCCTACTAGAATATCACAATACAAGAAATAATGAGTAACTTCATTGAATAATGGAGTTTTGTGGGTTTTACAAATTCCATTTCCTTCTTCTTTAAAGCAATTTTAAAATATAAAAATATATTTTAAAAGATCTTAAATGTTTTCATATCTGTAACACAGCAGATTAAACTATTTTTTTTGTCAGGGTTATGTGGAACAGTTACAACACCAGACCCGGATAATGATGGATAAACACATGAAATCAGAGTAAAAATTTGTTAATCCAGTATTCAGCCCTGCCTCATCTGAGTGCTGTAGGAGTCTCCATGATCCCTAGTTATCCTTGCAGCCCTTCTGATCTGTGGGCTTCATCCTATACAGGTCGATCCCTTCCTTCACCATCAGGTCTTTGGCGTAACTCACGGTCTCGTAAGGCAGGAAGCGTGACCGCCCGAGGATCCAGGCGTAGTCGACGTGGAAAATGTAGAGGATGTTCACACAGGAGTACACGACGGACAGGCTGGTGTAGTCAGTGGTCAGAATCCAGTAAGGGCTGTAGGGAGTAACTGGGAGAGAAAGTCACATTTACTTTTTTTTTGGATTAAGGTTTTAACTGTTTCAGAACATTCCCTTTCAGAATACAGCATAACTAAATGACAGTATCATCTGCATACAGATGAAAGAGAACAGCATGTAACTACACAGGAGTCCATAGCCATGTTAATACCTCTGTAAGGCTGCACGTAGGCACAGGGGTGCCTTGGGCTAACTGCTATGTGAACTCTGTCAACTTAACAGCTGCAGTAGTGATGTCATTCTAAAGTTAGCTGAAAAAGAACATAAACATCTCCTGCTAATAAGATTGACTGGAATAGACGATGAGATTTCACAGATGGAGAGACAGGCTCATTGTTGTTGAAATTACAAATGTACCAAGGCTGCTGCATCATGTGTCAGCCGATATATCATCATTCATGAGGTATGTGAGCTCTTTTAGCAGGATGAGCTCAAATAAGCTCAGTGACGAGTGGAAAGTGCAAAAAAGTAACTCTATTTCTGTTTGATTTTCTGTCTTCTTGTACAAAAATTAAAGAACTATATAATGGTTTTATTATTAGAATTATCTTAAACACTTGACTCCTTTTTTACAATAAAAAACAAGACAAAACAATGAGAAAGAAGAATGATAGAAAGAGGAAGACAACAGCAAAAATGACAGAAACAAAACACATCAAGAGGGAGAAGATGAAGAAGAGCACTTACAATATGAGAAGCTGACTCCGAGTTTGGCAGGTTCTCTCATGTCGGGAATCACTGCTGTCCCTTCTGCGACCCTCACCTTGTCTTTACTGAGAGACAGAGAAACAGTTGATTTTATTAAACTAATATGAGGGATACACTAAGTCAGCAAAAGTGCACGCTAAATGTTCAAGTGAGGATTAGTGAAAATGAAAAGATTAGAAAAACAAGATTAGCAAAAAAGAAAATTTTTGTAACCGCCTGTTCAGGGTCAAGGGGGGGGGGGGCTGGAGCCGATCCCAGCAGACATTGAACGAGAAGTGAAAAGGTTCATTTTCATTAAGAACAATTACAAAAAGTTGCCTCCAGCAGCTAAAATGCTTTCTGTATGATCAGGGCTTTCGTCCTTTCTTCTTTGAGTTAGCTTCTAACTGCAGCTAGCTGCTTTTTAAATCTCCTGCAGTGGGCTGCATACATAGCGTGTCATCAAAACATCACATCCGTCATGCCCTTGTTCCCAATCTGCAAGCTGTACCGTTTCTACAGACACCGCTTTGGCACTGTTACAACTTCCACTGCTGGCTTAAAAGCGAGACCACTCTGTCCCCCCATTTCATGATCGTAAGTGTTAAACAGAACGGCGAGGCAGGATAACGGCAAAATTAGCCTAAATCGTGTGTCTTTTGACTGTGAGAGGAAGCTGGAAACAACCCATGCTAACAAGGAAAGAACATGCAAACTCCACACATAAGGGCCCAAGCCGGCCAGTGGGTATGAACCCGCTGAGGCAACAGTGCTAACCACTGCACACTGTGCTGCACATAGGTTAGCAAAAAATGACAATAACAATTCAAGTCAGCCAATAACACACTATCACAGCAATCAGACAGAATTATCGTCCACCATCTCCCAGCATACAGAGGGTTTTGTCTACAGTGCGTAGAGTCTTTCCTCTGTTTGATAATAAGCATACTCTACCCTGAGGTGTGTCACCATCAGGCCCTCAGTCATCTGCTCAGAGTCCACATAACTAATAATTAATTACATAACATAATTAGTACCCATTGTGTGTTATTATGGTGATCTAATCGACACATGAGCATCAAAGTTTGGGTGTTTCCTATCCTCTCTGATGAAGAGGCTGTTGACCCTTGACCCTGATGACGTCAATAAAATGCTTGTGACAAGGTTTGGTTTAAGAAAAACTGTGTTACTTTGAGTTAATCTTGCTTTATTTATGGCAGTTTTCAACTATTTTACAAGAGTGTTTCCCAAAATATCAAACTGTACCTTTAACAGAGCAGATAGAGAGAAAAATTGAAGTCAGATGGAAAAGATGTACGAGACTACTGGGTTTGTTTTCCAGACAGATTCGCTGACACTAAACAAATGATCACACAAGCCAAAATCAATAATAAATATCCCTCAGTACTCACTAGAACTGAGAGTTCAGCACCCGGATGGTTCCATCTCTCCTTACAGCATAGTTGGCCTCGATGCACTTTCCTCTCTCAAAGGAAGCGGGCAGCTTCTCGATCTCATACCACCTGCCCAGATACTGTTAACAGACAGGTTTCATTAGCTCTGTGTAGTTCAGTTCATAGTAAGTGTATGAATGAATGTATCTATGTGTGTTTACCTGCTGGAGGTTGAAGTTGGGCTGCACCTTGGGAGTGGGACAGGGACCCCAGTGATAGGTCTGTGCTGACACCAGAGGGAGCAGCAGGAAGAGGAGGTAGACTGCGGACATGGTTCCTTCAGGAGAGGAAGGAAGGCTACAGAAGCTGAAATTATCAAGCAGTGGAAGAGGTACCCAGGTCTTTCAGTACTTTGTTACAAGAGGAAATCCTGCATTTAAAAATTTAGTAAATAAAGCATTGTTAATATCGTAATGTCAGTCTGAAAAGCAAATCAAGTTATTCAATAAATGTAGCTCAGTATAAAGTAGGGCATAGTTAGTAGAGTAAATATTTTACCTAGAAAGTAATGTAGGGTTTGAGTAAACTTTGAGTTGTTGGGTTTAATGATGAGCTTGATTTAACTACTTTTTTGTATAGGAACATATGGGTTGATGCAAAAATGTAGTGTGCTGTGATCTGCTGATAGATTGTCTTTTTTTAATGGTCTAATTTGTATTATTTGCATGTTATTTTGGATTAAATGGTAAGTTAAGTATTTTTCAACCTGGACTCTATTTTCCCTTGTTTCTGTGTCTAAGTGACTCATGGAAACAACAATTTCTGCAGCAGCGAAACAGATTGTAATGTAGTTACTCAGAGCATGCTCACACCGTCAGTGGGTGTCCACTAAAAGTGATTGTTTTTGCCACTGACAGGCTCAGAGTGTTATTCTAAGTGTCTGACAACATTATGGAAAGGATCCCGACTGAGAAAGACCTTTTAGTTAAAGAGTAAAATCCTTTTTGTTTAACCAGAAACAGCCTTGAAATCACAATCGCCAAACCCACCAGACTCCATTGAAATTGTCAGTAATTTAGAGTGTTGCAGGAATGAATCCTAAACCTAGAAAGGAGTTAGCATTTCTGTCCTTCCAGTTTTCTTGTCTTTAAGTCATTGAGCTTGTTTTTAATGGGTTTTGGTTAGATGCCTGAAATTATGCCTGTGGTTAACTCAAGCTTAAGAGATGTTCATGTTTTGTCCTACAACAAAACATCAGTGAATACTCCACTTGTTTATTATGAAGCTTTTGTGTGTCTTAAAAAAGACTGTTGCTAACAAAAGACTACATGAGCCTATAACACGTCATCACACTGAACAAGGCTTTACAGTCTCGTAATGATGGGGAGGTGAAAGCCATGCAACCATGGTGAAGTTCATTTATAGCCTAATGTTAGCTTTTAATTTTGGTGATTGAATTTAGGCTTCAGAAATAATAAAGGTGGTGTTTATCTGTGAAGATTATCTTGCTGAACAAAATCCAGTGAAAAAGGCCACTGGCTTTTTGACGAGGTAACCAGGGCGATGCTAACTTCCATACTGGCCTACAGAAAAACAGCACTGCAGCATGTCACAGAGGCAGCATATTTTCATATTGTACTAGCAATATGAGTCTGTCAGAGCGAAACAAGTTCTTTTAGTGGACATAAACTGACAATGTGAACATGACCTGAGCGATTACGCTGCAGCCCTGTCACTCAATAATGAAATAGAATAAAAACATGGGGAAATAGGGTCCAGCACAAAAATATTTCTAACACTTATATAACAATAATAATATAGATTTCAACCAAGCAATCAGAGACAAATGATTGAGTTTTTTCATAATGTTGTCAGGTCGTAGCAAGCTGTGTGTGAATAGACCTGGATGTGTATTTGCTTTTCTCTGCAGGTCGTAATTATTTCATGGTTAAGTGTTAAACAACAGAACCGTACAGCCCTCTTGGTTACAGTCTAACTGCAGTCTGTGGAGGGTGTTGGCATGCTACATTTCTTCTTCTGTTGTTCCCTATAGAGATGTAAAGTGGTTGAATGGCTGTTCATGGTTTTGTGAAATAAGATAGCGGTGAAAAACATGCCAGAAGACTCTCTTTATCTTTCTCTCTCTGTTATTGCTGCAGCTGAGTGTCACCTTTTCTTTTGTGCCTTTACAAAACATCACATGTTGAATCACCTGTTCTTCTGGTTTTCATGTAACAGCTATACCTACAGAGCAATAGGCGTCTTTTCAGTAGGAGAAACTACTGTGTACTAATAACAAACATTATATTTAATAGTTTCTCAATGGATTTAATCTTGATGTAAAAGCTTTACCATATTTTTAAAAAACAAAAATGTATCCTGTAAATTCTACATTTGAGCGTAATTCAGCCATGACATGAAGCTTTCTTACCTCAGGTGTACGAGGGTTAAAGATGTCAGGTGGAGGCTGCAGCTGCTGAAACTGTCTGAGCTTTCTGTGCAAACACAGACTGAGAGTGTGTTCACGTTCACGTAACGTCACTCCCACAGCACGAGGCAGCTTGTTAACATAATTGTCATCATGCGCACATTCCCACGTTGTGAAAATGCAGACAGTGTGAGAAGGGTTAAAAGTTGATTGGTGTAGTTCCCAGCACGCTTTTATTTTTAAGAACACTCTTGTTTACTGCTTCATTATTATAATGAACATGAATTCTAAATGTTTTATAATGTACATATTTATTTATTTGTTTGTGTCAAAGTTACCACAGGTATGATTTAATGTGTTTACAGCAACTCTGAGATTACTAATCAAAACTTAGATTTCAAAAACCCATATAGTATGCCATTAAAAATTATTATTATAAAGTGATAGCATGGAATGTCACAAAAAAATGCCACACAATGTGTAAAAAAAAAAAAAAGACAAAAAATGTCATGATATGGTATGTCATTAAAAAAGTAATTATATAGTATGCAATAAAAACACATCATAGTATTGTATGCTGTTAAAAATGTCATATAAAGGTCATAGTACTGTACATAAAAATCATTAAAAAGTCATGGTGCCATAAAAAATTATAAACTCATAGCACAGTACAAAGTCAAGCATAAAAATTTCTTAAAAAGAGTCAGTAAAGTATACCATTTAAATGCCATAAAAAGGCATAGTATATTATGCGATTTAAAAATTGTCATGTCATTGTCATAGTATCCTATGCCAATAAAAATGTAACAGTATAGTATGCCATAAAAATTCATAAAAATGTCACAGTCTAACCCTAACCCTAACCCATTGAAAAAAACACAAAAGAAATATATAGTATGTCATAAAACAAAGTCATAAATATGCCATAAAAGCTAGTGTGACATAAAAGATATTAAAACATGAAAGTTTACCCTAAAAAAATCATTGAGTTATAATATAGTATGCCATAAAAATTTATTCAAATGTCATAGTATATTATGCCAAAAGAATTCATAGCAAAAATGTAAGCGCATAATTTAGTATGCCATGAAAAATCATAAAATTGCATAATATACTATGTCATAAAATTAATGAAAGTATAGTATAGCCAATAAAAAAGTAATGAGAAATAAATAGTATAGTGTATCATAAGAATTTCATGAAAGTACCATAGTTTATTATGACATAAAAAAAAATCATAAAATGCCAGTTTAGTTTGGTATAACAAATTATTTAAAAATGTCATAGTATATTATGCTATAAAAATTTAGAAAAATGTCATACCATGTCATGCCAGAAAAATCCTAAAAAGCTCATATTATAGGATGCCATAAAAAATCATTAAAATCTTATTGTATATATTGTATGGCATTAAAGATGATTAAAATGTCATAGTACATTATGCCAAAAATAGAAAAACGTGATAGTGCTGAGTGCCATGAAAATATAATCAAAAATGTTATCGTATTTTCTAGCATAAAAAATCAGTGTCATAGTACTGTAGTGTACAGTATGTCATAAGTGTCATTTTTTTAGTATGCCACTAAAAAATCATTAAAAAAGAATGCCATAAAAATTAAGTCAGTTAATTAAGCCATAAAAATATAAAAATGTAGTATAGTTTAGTATATCATGCACGATTTTTCATAAAAATGTTATAGCATATAATAGTCATAAAAAGACATTGTACTGTATGTAATATAATATGCTAGTACAATGTCAATTGATCATAAAGTATGTTATAACGATGCCATAGTGTAGTTTTCCATTAAAAAATCATAGTATAGTGTGCCATAATTTTTTTAAATGTCATGTAGCTTACTTATTTTTGTTAGTGTTTGCACTAAATCAATGTTGACTTTCCAGTAAAGCTTGAACAGATAAGCTAAGTTCCAAATACGTGTACAATTTGGCAAAGATTAAGAACACAGTGTCTTTTATTCCCTCCAGATGTTTGTAGGATATAAAACAATGAGACCAAACACACACGAGAGTCTAATAAAGATTATTTATTTCCAGTGTTTGTTGAGGGAGGGCATTGCACCCATGTTTATTTGTACACAGGTGAGATGTTCACTGTTCAGAAAACATTGTCTCATGCAGTTATAACTGTTGTTTTTTTCTTCTCCCAGGGTTTAAGCGCCCATGCACCCGAAAAATACAGAGGAGGGAAAAATGAAGTCAACCTATAAATGTAACACAGACACTAACATACATTTGAATGCTCTGATGTTGACGTGAGTTTAAACTAAAAACAGGAAAAGACCCCACAACAACAAAAAACATCTCTGGAATGCCTGTGAGATTCTTTTCTCCTAAAAATGTTTTGTCAACTGTCGGTAAAAACAGTTTTTAAAAAAAGGGAAAAAAAGAGGCACTTTTTCTTTTCGAGATAAAAACAATGTGTAAAAACATACTTTTTTTGGACTATAACTGGACAAAGTTTGGAAATAAACTACTGTACCAAGCATTACATACTATAGTATCAGCATTTCATTACTGTTTTTTTCAGTCTTTATTTGATAAAACTATAATAATCTTCCAGTCCATCAAGCTAATATCTGGCTGTTGTGACTTGTGCTGTGAAAAAAGAAACTTCCCACAGCACGCAGCTCAGAAAGCAGCCCTCAGTTACATCCACATACTTCAAGTACAGGCAAAATAAAAACATACATATTGTTTTGAATTGACAATATTGTCACAAGCAACTAGTGTTAGTCCAGAGAGAGTAATACATTCTTCATACCGCTTATAATAGGAAGAACTGATCCATGATTCCTTAAAATAAATCCTCCTCCTGCATTCAGTAACAGTCACGTTGACCCCGTTACTTTTCATTAGTGCTGTAAAACATTCCAGAGTCCGTTTCCTGTCCCACTGACACAACCTATCGACAGCAAAGTCACATTCTTGCGTTTGCAGGGTTCGATGTTGCAGGAGGAAGTCCGAGTTTTGTCCGTGTCTGTTCCAGTATGGCCAACAAGTCAGTGGAATTACACACATAAACATCTCTTCAGCATTATTCCAGTAACAATCACATAAGCCTATACACAGTATGTACAGTAGATACATAAAGTATACTTTGTAGAAAAAATATTGTGCAGTAACCTTAGCTAAAATACCCACATTCGTACATTTACGCATTCATTCAGTTTTTTTTAATTCCTTACAAACACACCAGACAAGCCCGCTCTTGCCGTCGTCACAGATACTGGTAGAACCGTGAGCGGACGACTTGCGCCCCAGACAGTTTGTGTGGGTGAGCGTCCGCCCCGAGGCTGGATTTGTTTTTGCCCTGCAGCCCGCTACCATTAACGTGCTCCCCCGCTAGCGGCTGCGCGGCCGATGACGCAGAAGTCGGAGCTGCGTCCTGGGCTTCTGGACGATCGTCCTCAGGAACTGCTTTGGGTGCGACCTCAACGCTTGAATCGGAGCCCCTGCTCCGCTCTCTAGCGATCCAGTCCCGGATGGAGAAGTCCTGAGAGGAACACCTGGGCTTGAGGCGGTCCAGAGCTGACAGTTCAGCCGCCTGGTCCACCCCGCCCTGCTCCCTCCAGTCGTTGATGACCGCCAGCTCTGCGAAGTCTCTCTGTCCGCCCATGGTGTGCCTTCGGCGGATGTTCTTCTTCTTCCCACGAGCGTCTGAACCTCGGTTCTTTTGGGTGAACATGTCGTCGGCAGATGTGCGTAACCTGAATTTGAGCCGCTCTGTGATCTTAAGGTGCCAGGCTGGTTCAGGACGCTCCGACTCGCTGCGTGAGGATGAGCTGAGGCTGCTCGTGGACCGCCCTTTCTTCATCACTTCCAGCACTCGAGAGAGACGCGTTGAGGACTCCGCTCTCCCTTCTCCACGCTCCCCACTGCCGGCAACACCCTCCACTGATGACTCACTGTCTGTTTTCTGTCTGAGGGACCACCTTCTGGAGAGGGTGTCACACTCAATCATCCTGTGTGTCGGGAAAAGCCGCCGCGCTTCCATTTTTGGTGTGGTGCTCCCCTCAGCTCCTCCACCTCCTCTTTGTTCAGCCTTTTCCAGACTCTGCTCTGGGCAGGGTGTAGACTGGCTGCTGCCACCGCCCGGGGCAAAAACAGGAAAGTCGCTCTCACTGTCCGTCTCCATGGGTCGTCCCTCGCTAATGAGCTCGCTGCGTTCGTCATCTGCCTCCTCCCCACCCTGCAGCTCCGGGCTGAGTGCGCTGGACTCCGCTCCGGTCAAGAAGGTGATGGAAGAAGTGGTGGAGTAGTCAGAGGTGATGGAGCTCACTTCTGCACCGGCAGACGCCCCTGGACCTGCTGCCAGTCCGACAATCACTCCTGCAGGAAGATCAGGGGCTGCTCCGGTCCNCGCTGGACTCCGCTCCGGTCAAGAAGGTGATGGAAGAAGTGGTGGAGTAGTCAGAAGTGGAGTGCGCTGGACTCCGCTCCGGTCAAGAAGGTGATGGAAGAAGTGGTGGAGTAGTCAGAAGTGATGGAGCTCACTTCTGCACCGGCAGACGCCCCTGGACCTGCTGCCAGTCCGACAATCACTCCTGCAGGAAGATCAGGGGCTGCTCCAGTCCACTTCTTCGGTCTTGATCGGGACACAGATGCTCCAGAGCTCATGGTCCCAAGGTCTGAGGTGTTTTCATCCAGCTGGGACGGGGGATCCGACAGGGAGGACTTCGCCTGAGGAGCAGTTTGGTAGCCAGGGATATTTGGGGATGGGGAGGGGACAGGCGAGGGGTGTCTGGGTGGAGTCTTGTCCTTCAGGAATAAGGAGTTTCTATGCTCTCTCTTGACTTTAGGTGTGAGCTCCACATTTCTCCCGTTCTCTTTCCTCTCCTCTGCTCGCACTGGTTGCTTTGCGTTGGGTTTTGCATTGGGGCTGGGGCGAGTCTCTCTCTGCACCTCAGTCTGGAGGCCGTGGTGGTTCGGCTTCTGGCTGGGGATTTCCTTCTTGGGGAACACAGCATCCAGATCGTCATCTGAGCTGCTAGGCTGCGGCTTCTCCTTTGACTTCTTTCTTTTGCGACTGGCTGCAGCAAAGATGGAGGAGACCAGGAGCTCTCGGCTGCACTGGTCCTTCCCTGAGCCCCAGGAACCCTGCAGAGAGGGAGAGACAGGGAGGAGGACAATGAGTATTTCTGATGCTGATGAACAAAACGGAACAAGAGAACAAAAACCCTTCACCACTGCCTGGACACTTAAACCTGTACTTCACCTGCTCCCATGAAGCACCACAAACCAGAAGAAGTGGACAGAGAGAGGAACATTAACAGGCGTCACAAACAGGGAGCACAGTTTTATTGTCATGCCAGCCTTAAAGCAGAAGCAGGAGAAGCAGCAGCACAGCATGAACTGAAGCATCCCTGCATGAGCCTGAGCTCTGACATGACTGGCTTATAAGATGGAGGAAAGCAGCCACATAACAACAGCGCAGTGATGAAAGGGACCTGCTTCTGCTGATGACACAATCTCAAGTATTACTTTTCTTTCTCATAGCGAGGAACTGCATAATCCTGAACTTCTCAGCCTCTAGTTTGATGTGTCATGATGCAGAAAAAGAGGCTGTGGCTCACTGGATGTACAGTCGGCTTTGTCTGGTTAGACCTGACAGACTACTCATGAACCTAAACGGTCGGTTCACCCAAATAAAAAAGAACATACTTTCTCTCGCAGCTCTTGTGGTATCTACCACTGCAGATAGTTTTGGTTTTATTCATCTGAGTTTGGAGATACCCATGTCTGCCTCCACCCTGATACTAAGGATTTGAACTAAGTATGATTTGTGGTGCTCACACCTTTGAGATATTACATTTCAAAAATTCAACAGAAACATTTTTCCTAAGAAACAACACCCTGGTTTCTGTCAACAGCTTTTATTGGGACTATTTCCAACAGTCTTGAGAGCTCATTGCACGCCACACTGCCAGATGAGTTTTAATAAAATCTTAGCTGAAATCTGTTGTGAACTGTACAATATCACATTTTAGGCATGTTACATTGTATGATGAATGCCTAGTGAACTACAGCACTATGATATAAATAGAAAAACACAGACAAAGCATCAGCTTGCTGCAAATATCTGCATCCCTGTCATGACTTAAAAATGAAAAAACATTTACAATATCATGTTCATTTCATGCAAAATTTCAGTAAGGATGAGGACAATTTTGGTCTACTGTTTCAGACAGTGAGAGATGTTGCTGCTGACTTTCTTAAATGCATTTCTTCTATTACTTGTGTGCAGCACAAATTAATTTTTATCCCTCTCTATCAGGGTGGATACAGAAAAATGGGATATCTATCCAAGCTGGGCAGTGAAACCATTTGCAACAAGACATACCACAAGAGGTGTTTTTTTCTGATTTGGGGGAAACAAGTATTTAAAGCAGACTTTGAAACATTTATTTGGCGCTGATCTTGACTGGAGGTGGAGGCGATCTTTCCTGCTCGGCACCTACCTCCTGTCATCCTACACTACCAGTGGCCTGAGAGGGTGAACACTGGGCGCACGCACACTCACCTTTGATTTAGCTGAGTCACTAGTCGGTGAATCTGTGGGTAAAGAGAAAGAAGAGAGAGACACGTTAGATGATTTTACAGCACAGATCAACACATGTATGAGGTGCAACATGGGAAAATGAATCAGGGAGAAAAAAAGGAGAAGAGAACAATGTTGATGAGAAGGATCACATGGAGTAAAAATACAGAACTGACAAGACAAGTGAGCAAACACACGAGCAGACAACGGGCCATGCTTCACACAGGGACAGATGAGCTCTACGTTACACTCAGGTCCACATCTACATGGCATGTGACGTTCTTCCCCAACACACCAGAACATCGCGTCCACGTCAGGTAAAGATCGTTCTAATCTTTCCTCAAGTTTCAGAGTGATACTGAGTGCAACTTCAGCGACGAACACAACGAGTACATTTAACAGCAGCTGAACAGCGAGGCGGATGATGCTCCATGCAACACAGGATGGTGAGGGATATCCAGGGATGCAGACATGAACCTTATTTAATGTGACTGGACATTTAGTGCCGGCTAAAACCAAAAAGATATTGTGGTATTTACAGACGATATCAATGGTGATGCTCTTAAGCTGAACTGACGAAGCAATGTGAGGTGACAGTGACACAAGTTACACGGTGATGACAGAGACGGCTATGGAAGAAACCAAAATAATGACACAAGTGACAGGGGGGTCACAGAGGGGCTAGCTATATGAGAAGAGAGGACACTACATGAGAAAGAGAGTGTCAGCAAGGAAAACCTATAATCAGTCCTCACCTGCTCTGTAATCACATCTACTCATATCATCCATCTAGCTTAAAATTTGTTTGTTTGGGTGACATAGCCAAGCCCCCCTATACACCCCTTGCAATACAGATGATGGCACAATATGCAAGTGCACACTGACTGGTGACGTAGAAACCATACCATGCTATCTCTCCTGTTGGCAAGCTTGCGAGACAGTGAGGAGAGACAGCGGAGAGCCTTTCAGACAGTAGCACCGGCCTGTGTTAGGTATACTCTGATAGAAAACCCGGACACTGCACAGTACCGTGTAGCCGCTTCGCTTCCCCTTTTTTCATCACGGTTTCTTTCCTGAATTCTTTTGTGTTTTTTCTCTCTTTGGCATTTTCTGGCACTTAAAACAACTGCGGGTTCCTGCAGACTAGGCAGCTACACTGGGGGCAACAATCCTCCTTCTTCCTACAGTTCCAGCTGTCCATCACGGACATTATAGAGTCCATCAGTGTCATCATGGTGTGATAGACGCCTCCCACTTGGCCTGTGTCAAGATCAGTATGTGTGAATGCTGGGAAAGCCTTTAGGACACCCGACAGAGCCTCACTAGAGACAGAGGAATCAGAGGTCGCCTTTCACTGTAAAAACATCTATTTCTGATGTGGGAAAGAACATGCCTTATTAGTGCAACAGTAGGGAGGATAAAGGGAGGGAGGCAACACAGCCCAGGTGTGGAGTTTGATTATAACGAGGTAGTAAGGGGCAGAGGGGTGATCAAAAACGAAAAAGGACGTCTAAGTATTAAAAAGGTAACTTAAGTATTTTTCAACCTGGACCTTATTTTCCCATGTTTTTGTGTCTAAGTGACAAGTGGAAACAGCAATTTTTGAAACTGTTTATTAGACACAAAAACATGGGAAAATAGGATCTGAGTTGAAAAACACCAAAGTCACCCTTTAAAGGACGAATAAATACCTAAGAGGGGGGATAAATCTCTTACAGCAAATGAAGAAGCGAGACAATTTATTGCATCCTTTCAACTTCAGTCATGCAAATAAATTGCCTACTGAAACCCACACAGGCATTTGGACTCATGGTTAGCCATAGACATTTCTATCTAGTGGCAACAGCCAAAGACAGCCTCGGGAAGAAGCAGCGTTATCATCAACAGTTACTAGATTACACACCGGTCCCTCTTTGACCACAGCGCTCAGCAGAGAAAGGGTAGAGAAAGGTTAACCCACCAAAGAGTTGGTCTGCCAAAGGCAGCGTGTTACCTGATACTTCACCCTGCGATGTGCCCGTACGGCCGATATTGGTGAGCAGGTGGTCGATGTTGGGGACGGGCTGAGACTCCACCGCGCTCTCCTCGTGTGACACAGTCTGAAAGGAGCAGATGTAGCTCAGTTAGGAGCAGATTCATGAGGACATTTTAGAGAAATGTGCAGCACTAAAGGCCAAAAACACAGTACAAGTTTTTCAACAAGCTGTTCTACTAATCCTCCATTGTGAAATGTGTCTAACATCGCCTGAATATTAAACCAATAAAAGTTTTCTTTGTATTTCAGCAACAGAAAGAACTGAACGGCTGCAGTACATGAGATAAGATAAAACTTGATTGATCCCGAGGGAAATTGCTGTGCAGCAGCTGCAATACAAAGTGGGCAGACTACAAATATAAAAGTCTTAGATAACATTAACAATTAAATGCAAATAAGGTGCAAATCCAAAATATACACAAAGTCAAAGTCTTTTAAACAAGATGGTCAGTTCACTGTAGTGCTGGAGATTGCGGACCACCTCTAGATTGGCCTTAAACACTGTTTTTTGGTTGATTTTTTATGTCTGAATTAATTGCGAGGACAGAGCCGGGAGGAAATAATTGAATGGCAGTGATGCCTGTACCCACCACTGGATCTTCGTTTCCATCTTCAGTGAAAAACCAGTCGTACTAGAGGAAAGAAAAATATTTAAAGTTTAGTTTTTGTGTTTAACATGTGAAAAAATTGGTTTACTATCTTTAATAGAAGTTAAAGCTCTGATGCTCACATTTTGAATGAGGGCCTCCACTATCCTGTACTGATCTGGCATGTGTGTCACCATGTGGGTCATGTTGTCCTCTGTGGTGCGCACCAGAGTGGGACCGAACACGATGGCCAGGTTCCTTGGTTCCATCTTAACAAACGAGTGACCGAGTTTTAATTTGTAATTTCTATGATCAAAACTTAAAAGTTCATGAAGAGTTCTCGAAGTTACACACCTTATTCTTCTCTGAGTTTTCTGCCACAGTTTTGAGATGAGCCGAGAGGAACTTGAGGGTCTCGTAATGATGATCTGGCAACTCATGAAGCTGTGAGTAGATGGAGGCGAAACAGAGATGTTAGGTGGAGACACAAAGAAACACAAAACTGAATTCTCATTGGATTTTTTTCTAAATATTTTTTATTGCATTTCATACAGATTTCATTAGCATGGTGTGAACATGTTAAAAAAAAGAAAGAAAAAAAAACAATTTAAGTAATAAAGATAATATACAAGAAAAATGGGAATTTATAGAACACAAAAGGAAAAGGTAATTAATTGTCAAAGAAACTCACCAGCCTCTTGAGCACTTTGAGTCGCTCCACTGGGTCCTCTGTTCTGTTGGCGTCTATAAAATCTGCGTACTTTTCTGTAGGCAGAAATAAAAAATCTGGTTAAGGACTGGAAATTTGAGGTGCTACTCAAAGTCAAGGAAGGATCATAAAATCCTAAAAAAAATTCAATTATGTGTTCCCTGAATGCTACGAAGGAGTCTTGCCTCTGTAGGACCCATCTAAGAAGGACCTGTCAAACTGAGGAAGCATCTTTGACTTTGAGAAGCCCCAACAGTCAACATTTTACTGACTTGTATTTCTCTATTTTGGCCACTAGATGGCATGCAAAGCCTGAGAAAAAAGCAACTTACCATTGGTGAACAACGGCTCTGGAAGTTTTCGGAAGAAGGACTTGAGTAAACTGCTGATCACATTGAGGTCCCTCCATTTCTGTAAAACATGATAATATGGTATGATAATGATGCAAGACATGTTTATTCAACATGCAGGATGATTTAAAGGTCACATAAATGTGTCACATCCACTATCACGGTGCTGTAGCTTTGACTACTGCACCACCATTAGCAGGTTGTGATCTTGACAATCCAGAAATGTAGGATTTAATGTTGGCTTTTCCTGTCTGTTGCTTTGGATGCCCAAAAAAATAGTTTTAAAGGCTGCGAAATGACACATCACTGGCAGGTATTCGGTGTGGAGATCTGTTCTGTGTGCAAACATCTACATAAAACTGCAGCCTTAAAAATATCTCAGCCTTGCATCTATCCAAACACATTAAGGACAGCACAGTGGAACGTGAAACTCCAAGGTGAGTTTAATTAAAGCAACACCGATCGATAAAGTGCCACTCACATCGTCCTGGATATCGATATCGTTCATGCCCTTGTTATTGAGCTCCTCCTGCATGTTGGAGATGGCTGCGTTGTTTCCTGGGACTCTGTAGATGCCTGTGTACTCCAACCCCCTCTCCTCCACCAGCTTACAGCACACCTCCACGATCAGAGGCACAAACTAGAGGACAAATGCAGATAACGATTAGCTCATTGGACGTGCAGGGATGCTATTACGGTCTGTTCAAGATCAGAAACAGATGAACTTATTAAAGAAATGCATTACAGTAACATATAAGAAAGAAATTTAAAAACTTTTTCAATGACTTTTCAAGGACCCATACCCCCACTTGCCCAGTATTTTCTAACACATCAGACTCAAACTCTATTCAAACATAATTTCAGCTAGCGGGCATACATGGACATGGGAAGAAAATGAAGAAACATACGTAATGGTAAATAAAATGTTATGTTACATTACGTGGGAGGTTATCATTTAAGATTACTGTAACAATTTTAAAACACACAACAAAATTCCATGACTTCTCCAGGCCAGGACAATGTGACTGGGATTTCCATGACTGTTCCAGGTTTTCCATGACCAAAATTATTAAATTTTCTCCACAAAGTGTTTTTATGTTTTACTACAAATAAAATCAGTACAAACCTTGTTGGTCTGTGCAGGAGGACAGTCGTCCAGCCTCACTCCAAACGTGACTCCAGGAGACGGCTTCTTCTCGAAAGGTTTCCTCATCAGCCCCGGGATGCCTTTTCTCCATGTCCCTTTATCCTTGGGAGGGCTGGTGTCATCTGCAAACACAGTGCAACATAGAGTACAGTGAGAATGACGTTTTATTTTATTTTTTTACGTTTAGAATGTAATTTCTTTTCTTGCAAAAGACATAAAATGCTAAGAATAAACAAACTTACATTAAATGGAAATTGTTTCTTTTCCTACCTTTGTGCATGTTCTTCTTCTCCTGCTCAGGTTTGGGTGTGAGTGGACTTGTTGCTTTGGTCTCTCCTTTACCTCCCAGCAGCGTCTGTCTGATGCTCAGTGACTGGCGTGAAGGTTTGGGTGATGGCTCCGTCTTGCTGCCTGTCGGACTGGGAACATAAATCACAAATTCAACTTCCCTGTCAGTAACTTATCCAGCACTGTGTCAAGTTCTCCTAAAGTGTGAGGACCTCCTTCCTCTCCCCACCTACTCTCCCCTCCTCCCCTCCCCTCCCCACTTACCTCATCAAGGTGTTGTACTCCTTGATCTTCCTGCTGATGAGGTCATGGCTCGTGAAGGCCGCGTTCTAAAAAAAGAAAGAAAAAGGAAGGAAGGAAGGAAGGAAAGGGGAGCAGAGCAGAGGACACAATAGGTGATAGTTAAGGCATCAGGTGCAACAGTTCCCTTCACACCCCCACACCCCTAACAGGCCATAACGGGTCTCCTGCTGCTATCAGGTGACACAGGTAAGACTATTGGACGTCATAGTATGGATAGCGTGGTTAGGTTGTAAAAAGAGGGGGAAGGAGCGGCTTAAATTTCTAACTGGGGGAGATGTGCCTATTTTAAGACACAGTGGGGCATATAGCAAGAAATATACACTGTATCCTCTCATTATATGCTATATGATATTACATTTGTGATATTGTGAATGTCAACAGGAAAGGCTATGCAATGTATCACATTAAAACAAAGGGCCTCATACAAGAACATTTCCTCATCCTAAATCTCCTTTTTCCGATGAGGTTTACTCATATAAATCGCTTGTTTTAACCTGAGGTGTGCCACCTGTTCATGAGGATGTGTGTGTTTGTGAGATTTAATCATTCTTCGGGCTGCAACTAACAATTATTTTTATTACTGACGAATCTGCCAATTACGTTAGGTCTATAAAACGTCGAGAAACAGTGGAAAAATGCTGAACACAATTTCACAAAAGCCCAAGTTGACTTATTTATTATTATTTTTCCAAACCACAAAGATATGCAAGGGCGTGACGCGTCACATAGGCGGGGCCGAGCGGGGTTTTTACCTGCTACACAGATGCCGTCTTTGTGGCTTGTGGTTGCTGCCAGCTTCACTCTGTGCGTATTTATTTTTGCCAGGTGATAATGCAGCTTGTTATGCTGGTTTTGGAAGTGTACTGACTTTATTAACTGTTACTGGAATACTTCAGTTTTAACAACAGGATGCATTGATTGAATTGATTTATGTTAATGCGAATGTAAAAACACCCACAAGGTTGCTCTGCTGCATCTGGTACAGGAAAGTATGTATTTTATTTTTATTTTTTATATTTTGGGGGGACATTTTTTGCCTTTGTTTCAATAGACAGCTGAAGGACAGAAAAGAGGGGAGAGGGGGGGCTCAGGTCATACCAGGTGAGCTGCCCAGGGCACCCCATGGAGTATTTCAAATGTTTTTTAACAGACCGTACTTTTGTACTATTGTACTTTTTTACCTTTTATAGGGCCGAAGAGCCATGCACAGAGAAAAAAACAATAGACCAGCCAGACAGCATTAAACAGTGCAGTGCCCACCTGGGCAAGCATGACTTCTGTGCTGTGGGCATGCTGCGGCAGGCGTGTCGTGCCGCGTTCGTAGCCCATGTATTTTGGCCGTTTGACAAAGAAAATAATATTCATATTTGAGAGGTTGATTGATCAAAAATTGCTATTAAAGTCTTCCTGTTCCACTCAGTTTGTGGGCAAGTTTCATTCACAAAAAAAGGATTTCACACTGCGGAACTTCAGGTCCCCCTTTCGGATATCAGCCGATGAAATTGATGAAATTTAGCAACATCAGTCGTGCTATATCAGGACTCCAAACAATAGAGAATATTACAGCGGCCACTGACTGTTCTGTGGCAGTTACAGACACAAAGAAGGACTGGTGCTTAAAAAAAGTAGGTCATGATGACTTGGGAGGAGGCGAAGAGGATGTGACAGTCATTGTAGGGCAATAGGACATGTATTCAGTAGGTGATGTCACACTGTTAGGTGTGTTGTAACAGAGGATGTACACCTGGACAGCGCAGTACATGGAGACTCCAAGGCAGCTGTCCTAGTGTGAACTACTGAGGTGTAAATGCCAGAAAAATCATGAAATACAGAAAGAAAAAGATGCTGCTGTATCGCTCAGTAAATTGTTAAGCCGTAACAATACTGATGCTGTGGTGAACAAGTTTATTTTAGCTGTTTTCACCATATTCAAATTACCTTAATTATCAAAGTCATTCAGATTGAGGCATTGCAATTATTTTCCCCTGTGGAGACTCATACACTGAATTAAGTTTGTACGTACTTGTACTCTTATATCACTTGCAGGTGCCACTTAGGAATTAATGGAGCATGCATCATGCAAGAACCACTGATTCTTACCTCCTCATCCAGGTTGCTGCTCTCCTGTATGACTCTGATCCAGGCCAGCATGTCCTCGCGGTCCTCAGCCTGGAACAGGTACTCGCAGTCCGACGTGGTCAGCCGCAGCACGTTTTTACGCTTTGTGTCGCTGTATGAGATGTCAATCAGACAGGCCTTGATGCTGATAGGCAGGGGCTCGTCCACTGCTTGGCAGTTGGCATGAGCCTGTCCCTCCTTTTTGTCTTTATATAGGCAGAGGTAGTGGCCTCTCAACACGGCGTACATCTGTTTCCACGGTCGCATACCTCCTCCGACGCGCTGCAGAAATAGGTCATGAGAAGGAGACGAGTTTTACAAAGCAAAATGGAGGGAATTAAACTGTAAGCTTTCTGTAAATGTTCCTATTGTTGGCATCATAACTCTAATCGCTGCCTTGGGGGCAGTGAGACCTCATACAAAGAGGTCAAAGGCAGCTGTGAGTTCAAACTGGTCCAACAGGTGAAACGTACAGCACAGCATAACACAGCCAGACAAAGCTATACTCTGGAAACAAGGGCAGCCCTGCTTCTGTTTACAAACCGAGTTGTTCAGTAGGTCACGATGTGCTTTCTCTGTCAGTGTGTGAGTTATATGATGGCTTTGTAAGTAGAGACGGTCCACACCTTGCCCTTGTCTGTGCTGAGCTGCTTGAAATGCAGCAAACCCTCCTTGGTGGCGTCGCAGAAGACGTCGGATGTAGAATCCCTCCTGGACCCTGAATCGTCTGATGATCTGTCCACCCCCTGTGACGGATAAAAAAACATAACATTAAGCCAAAAGTGTTTTTGTTAATGGAAACCTTTTATGCTTATCCTTATGTTCTGTCATACATGTTGGATGTTCATATTTAACATGGTCAAAGTTTTTTTTTAATTTTGAGACAAGCTGACTTCAATTTTTGACAGATTTCTTTATGGTCATCTTCTCTAGGTATGCTACTCTAAGTGTATAGATTATGTAGCCTACAATACTACATGTAGCGACATGCTATAACAGCAGGGAAACATGTAATCTTGGTTGCCGATATTGTTTATTTCACATCATATTCCTGCAGGTACATGTCCAGTTGTGTTTAGAAGCTTCTATTGGTGATTTTTAACGGGAAAAAGTACTACTGTACACAGGTATTTTCCGGCTGCAAGTACACTGCTACATGTAGCCACATGCTAACATCAGGGAAACATGTAATCTTGGTCACCGATTATGTTCATTTCTCGCTGATTTCGCATCATATTCCTGCTGGAGCATGTCCACTTGTAATAATTTTGATTTAGGAGCCTTTATTTGTGACTTTTTACTGTACACAGCACCACTATTCTCTGTTACAATCATTCCATGACTGCAATGATGGTGCAAAGACGCTGAGATGGGGAAGACCTGCAAGGACAGAGGGTGAATACAGGTGTTCCAGCACAGACGGAATGAGGAAAATAAAGAGTTTTTTGAATATTACAGCATGTAAATATGTTTGTGTAGAAACCCAAAATACAAGTATGAACCTGAAAATGAGCACAATCGGTTCCCTTTCAAGAAATTAAAATATGGAGAGAAAGAGTGATGCTTGTGGACAAAAGCTTTTCATTTTTAAAATCTAGGATGGTGCAGCGATCATCAGTGTAAGACAATGGTTGCACTGGCCAACTTGAAAGTTCATCAGTTAATAATTCAAGGATATATACAAGCTGACGTAAATACAGATACAAATAGACTTTGATTACCTAATGCTGCTTTTACAGCCGTCCCTATTTTTCATTATAAATTCACATTTCACTTGGAGAAGTTTTATCTTCAGGGTGTGAACTAATGAGCTGATAAACGTTCAAACAGGAAATGCTGATAAACCCGTCGTAGCGGGTGAGCTCATTTGGCACTAGACAACTCATGCTTGATAAAAAATGACTGAACTCACCTTCCGCAGACTTTTCAGACCAGGTATTAAGGACCTCCTACATGGAAGAGAAGAGGTTGTTTATAAATTTACACAAGGGGTACTTTTTTGCTACTATCAAACCCACTAGCAGCTAGTAAATACACTGTTTTGGGTATAACTTACCCTCTGCTTTCTTCCCGGTAGTTATCCAGGCCTTCATCATATGACTTGGACCGCTCTGTTTTAGAACCAGAATCTGACTCAATAATTGTGAGACGGAGAGAATCTATTAAGAGAGGGTTAAAATAATTATTTGTAACAGCTCATAACCTGAACTGGCAAGTTCAGTGAAAGTCACAGGCCCAATTTTGCTGCTTTGACATGAACATACCTTGGTCATGTGACAACTGGCGTCGAATGAGAGGGGACGGAGAGGTGGGGCTGGGTGGGATGGTGGTGATGATGGGCGTTGTAGATATAACAGCTGAGGCAGGAATGTGTGTGCTGTCCTGATCAGTACTGGGACTAGATGGTTCATCTGAGGACAAAGACAAACGTATTTAGTCAGAGAGCAAGAAATCACATGGCCAAATTCACAATGAATAGATTGCCACCGCTGATAGCACCATGAATTACTCATCACTTGCAACCACTATCTGCCCCGTCTCAAGGTCCAGTTCACAAAAGATATTGTGCTGATGTAACTGCAGCGCAAACATACCAATAAGGAATTTTAATGTGACAGAGTCTGGGTGTGACACTCGTTATGAATGCGTTTCAGTTACCACCAACTCTCCGAAGACGCTAATAATTTCACTCTTGCATGTGACAGTTAGCGTTGATCTTTGTGAATTAGTCTATTTTTGGCAATGACGCTAATTTGCATAGAAAGGGGCCAATTTCGTACCTCATTGACATAAGTGCAAATACCACAGGAGAACCGAGACGCTATTTGTGTGGCAGCGCAGTTAGGGGCACATTTCACCCTTTGTGGTTACTTTGAGAACTACACCGTTTATTTTTGCCTTATTTGTGCAGGTTTAGCGGCTGCAAAAGCCACGGTCCTTTTGTGATTTTGCCCCTGAGCACTTCAGGTTGGAACTGTTAGTTAAACTCCTCCCCCAAACAGTGACTGTCCAATTAATCCAATCCAATTTAAAGAGTTTGAAGGGCATCTCTTTGAGAATATTTTGAAACCAAAAACACAAGCGCAGAAGTGTAAGCAAAAGATTAAACTGTGTGTCTATCTGCATGTTTATAAGCTGAAAGGGTTAGCATATTCGCTTACTAGCTTCCCACCAACATTAGCAAGCAAGCGTTACTTCTGAAGCCATTGACAGATCATTACCTGGCTAACTACATTAGTTTGTGGTGGTCACAAATACCAGATCCACTGTGTGGTCACCTGAAGCTGAACTTCTATAATACAGAAGTTCAATCTTTCTATAACTATATCTTTCTATAACTTTGGCATATAATCAGCTGCATTTTGCAACAGGAAACATCATCCTGTAAATTAAATCATCTAAAGACAAAGTCTAATTCACCTCTGCTATCTCTACTTGAATAAACATTTCAGCAGACAGCCATAAAGCGCTGTGATAAGGGTGCATGGGGCTAAAAGCTAAGTGATGCAGACAGAGACGCAGTCAGACAGCATATACGCATTTCTGTTCCGATAAGCACGTACACACCTTTCCTTTTAAATACACACATGCAGGATAGTCAGCTAACATTACATCATCACAGACACACCACTGTGTCAGAGCGTCTGATATGCAATATCAGCAGGATGGCAAGCCCTAAAAACAAATGAAGAGACCTGTACCATGAATCATATCTGTAATTGTAGTGATGCAGGAGGGCAGGTGAAACCTAATGAAGAACTACCAACATTAGCACTCTTTTTAGAGCTAAGTAGAGCACGTCATATTTATGAAACCCCACACTGCCTCTATTATAAAATAATCATTACAATTAAGAAAGAATAAGAGTAAATTATAGCTGCTGCGCAGCGATGGGTCGGGTCCGGGCATTTTTAGGCAATTCTGAGCAACAAGGAGAAGAATTGGAAGACATTTAGGAATTTAGCAACACAACCTGCCTTTTGCATCAGCTGGGGCTTGAACTCACAACCTCTGAGACTAAGAATCAACTTCTATCTCACTGAGCTAATTAGTCAGTGACAATTCATGTGTAGCTTCACAAA
>NC_065516.1:12354443-12609763 GCF_006386435.1 Epinephelus moara
TTGAGCTATGTGCAAAGTGAGAAGCCTCAGATGGTTTCACACTGAAGTATTGACACTGGATCTTTGTGCAAAGTTTGGTTTATTTTCAAGCATGAGAAGGCAGATTTTCTAGCAGAAAAAAGACTTGAAAATGCTGCACTGTGATCAGTCACGCTCAGGCAATTTTAAAAATGCCATCTTTACATTGACTCCAATTGTTCACATTAGAGCAAAATTCAAAATGCTGTCAAAAATTCAGTTTTTGAGATAAAATTCTGAAATTTGCCACACATCATCTACCATGACTCTAGAATTTTGTCATTTTTTTCATGAACACTGAAGATTTATTTAGCAAGAATTTGCATGTATATGTTTACAGTACCGTTTACAGTCAAACATTTTGATGCACTGTAGGCTCAATTTTTGATAAATCAAAAATCTGAGAAACATAGTTTTTGTAGGACAGTCTGAAGATGTTCTGTATCAAGTTTGGTGTCAATTGAGCAAAAATTGTGGGAGGAGATAGGTTTAAGAAGTTTTACAGTTTTTGAAAAAAAACCAAAAAAACAGAGTGATGAACTTCATAATTTTTAATAGGTTTAAGTGTACAAAAGTTTCTTCAGTATTGGGGCTACAGTCTGATGAAAGTTGTGAAGTTGTACCATCAGGACTATTGGTTTGAGTTTACAGCTGAGGATATCTGGCATGAGACTGGACCTTTGTGCAAAGTTTGGTGAGTTTTCACCCATGGCAAGTATGATTTCCTCGGAAGAAGAAAGAAGAAGAAGAATACCTAGGATTGCAATAGTGTCCTGGCAGCTTAGCTGCCCGGACCCTAAAAAGATCTAAATGATTAAATTCCCCCTAATGCACTAATGCCAATGTTTAACTTTCAATAGAACAAGTTGTGTACAGATTACTGCTGTGAAATCCCTCTCCCCTCAAACCTCAAACACATCTCCCATGACACCACAAACCTCATTTCTTCCCGGCCCGGCAGAGACGCCCATTTTGTTTAATCACTTGTTTGTATACCTTCAATCCTGTTTCTGGGAAAGTTGTGGCAGTCAGTGACGTCTGACACGTACAGTAACAGTTTACTTTTTCAGAGAAAGTCAATTTGTGAACATCAAGAATGACTAAGCATTAAACAGAGGATGAAGATCATTAGAAAAACACTTTTTGGGAAGTAAGCTTATTTACTTACAGGTCTCATATCCTAGAGTCAGGAGATGGTTCGCTTAGCTTCATTTAAAGACTGGAAACACAGGGAAGCAGTTACCCTGGTTCAGTCAAAAGGTTACAAAATCTGAATTATGCCAGACTATTTTTTAGGCAAGTGCTGCGACTTTTCAACATCTTGTCCAAGAGGTCACTGTGCCAAGAAAGAGTCCAGCATATAACCGCCCATATAAGTGTAACATGTCATTTTTACACCTCAGCTTTTGTTCAAAACAAACACTATGTAACATGTTAATAAGTGAGCCACAGAGGTGCTAGTAGGTGTATTTTTTTTTTTTTTTTTTACCTTTGGACAGAGCTAGACTTGCGGTTTCCTCTTGCTTCCAGTCTTTATGCAAAGTTAAGTTGAGCAGCAGCTGGCTGTCGTTTTATATTTAGCATTCAGACAAGAGAGACATTTTAATCTTAAAGGTCCAGTGTGTAGGATTTAGGGGGATATACTGGAAGAATAGAATATAATATAATAAGTATGTGTTCTTTAATGTATAAACACCTGAATAAAAGAATCTTCATGTTTTTGTTACCTTGGAATGAACAGTTTATATCTACATAGGAAGAGGGTCCTTGTCCACAGAGATCGGCACGTTGTACCGCTATGTTTCTACTGTAGTTAACAGCCTCTCCATGACAAGCAGCGTTGGAAAAACACAGATTTTTGAATGTGAAACTGCTTTTTTCAATGTTTTTACCAGTTTAAATCACTGGGTCCGTTTGTTTTGGAGAGGAGGCACCCTCTGTGGATAATTCGTCACCCGGTAAAAACCTCAATGATGTCTGGATCTTAAGTTATTACAGAAAAAGGAGAGCACACATCAGCACATGCAGGGCGAGAAATCCTTCTGCAATGAGCCAAACAGCGCCTAAGAAACATTGATTGGTAAAGTGAAACTGCTTTATTGTTTTTATCAGTTTAAATCAATGTTTTGGAGAGGAGTAGACCTCTGCGGATAATTCGGCTAACAATGGACATTGAAGGAATTCTAACCAGGAGAAGTTTTAGTGGGTTGCAATCTGCAGTCCGCACTGCTTGATTACACTAAATCACCCTAAATTATACACACTGTTACCCAAAATGTTAAACTATCCCATTAAGGTCTGCCAAAATATAAAACTTCAACCATTTGACATGATCAGAGTAAAAGGAAATACTGCTTCAATATTTTCCTTCACAGCACATCAGCGTTAAACCCAGAACACTGGGAAGCACTGTAATTGTCATCTAATGTAGATCTAAATATAGAGAATTGAAAAGTGACAGTTCAGGTGTGGTTGTGTAAACAGCAAGAGATTCTGCTAGAGGAGGAAATGATTAACCTCTGCAGGTTACTGGGGCACGAAGACACACCAGAGCTGCTCTCATTGGCTGCTGATGAGTCATCAATGATGACAGAACTGAGGATGCAAGGTCAAGTTCAAGCTTGTTCGGTTATGTCAGCCGATAATTTGCCAGGGATGTCACAAAAGACACAGAAGGGACAAAACTGAAGAACTTAATTTTGTTTTTCTTGTATAAGTAAATAAAGAGCTCAGTTCCACTGCGATGCATTAGATCTGCCATAAATACATTCAGTTTCTGAGCAAAAACACAAAAAAGCAAAGATTTCTAAACATCGGTGGGACGTGATATTTTGCATGTACTTAAGTAGCGCCAGTTGTGTCCTGTTCCCAGTACAAAATGTCTAGCAGACACCTAATGTACAGCAGTTGTTCAAGTTATTGTTTGGAACTGTACTATGAAATCTAATTGAAGCTGCAGGAATGCTCTTATTTCTCTGTTATGTCACAGTCCATTAGGACGATGTTCTTGGGTTTCTCTTACTGGACAACACCGGGGGGAAATATGAGACAATTCAGGGAGTGGGTGGAGGGGTGTATTGAGTTAGAGAGCAGCTCTGTGTGTGTGTGTGTGTGTGTGTGTGTGTGTGTGTGTGTGTGTGTGTGTGTGCTGCCCTACTCAGATGCCAAAGGGTGGTTTGAATACGTCATGGTTGCCTGCAGTACAGTGTCATGCTGTCACATAATCACACACCTGACTCTATGTCACCCTGAGTTCAAAACGCCAAAAGGGACCAGTTTATTTTAGCATTTAAATACCTACGTATATAACAGGTTCTGCTGTGACTGTAACATAAGTACAGCAGTATGACACCGCCTTCATGACCTGGGACAAGTGGTTGTTTTTTTTATTCAATCCAACATTATTCTTAAATAGGCAACAAAATTCCCGGGGTATTTCCTGAGAGACATAAGACTTGCAGTATATTCATGATGACATTTGGACACAATAGATGTCCTTGTAGTATGATAAATAAGGCCAAATTGCGAAGGCTTACACTTGATTTTCAATGCGTTTTTTGTGATTTAATGCATGAACCCCTGAAGCAGAAGGGAGCCCCAGGATGTTTTGTTTATTTGTAATTTAGTTCCCATGGAGAGAGGAATGTTTACTGTAAAATTTTGAGATATTGAAAATGCAACCACATTTATGTCCCCTCTAAAACTGGACAGGGATATCAGATAGGCCAACTTAAACTGGATTTTAAGATGGGATATTAATGCAACCAATTCCCCATTCGCACGGGACTAGTATTACCTGGGGATGTCTCATAATTTGTAATACCTGCAGTGGTCGTTTGTGATTTTCTTGAGAGAATCTGCCATGTCCATAAATTGTAAAGTAAAAAATCCCACTGCAAATTACCTACCATATTTCACCAAACACAGACGTCATGAGATAATATTAATCCTGTGATCTGGGGTCTTCATTAGGTTTTTTTTGTTTTCTCTGCACCTCTCTTCTGCTTCTTCTGTTTCCCAATTGAAATTATGGAGGCTGCATTGGCAATTATAAATAAAAGTTTGGACAGCATTTTGGGAGCAGAATGCTTATCCCGTTACACAGCATGGAGCCCCGTAGAGCAAGTTTAAATCCATCACAGGAGCAAAATGTCCAAAGATGAGATAGACGACTTGTAACGACAGTTACTGCTCTAAATGTTGAATTGGGTATTGGCCAGTACACGAGTCTATGTACCGATCCGATACTAGGTAACTCATCCGCACAAACAACATTTTCCTAGCAGTCAATTTTCTGCTCTAAAACTGCTCTAAAACTCTGACTTTAATGAATAGTGAAACGTTAGCAAAATGTCAGCGATGAGGCAATATTTTACACTGGTTAAAAGAATGTATATGTCCATGTCTTACAAAGGATTTAACCAGAGCAATGCCATACAACGATGACAGAAATCATTTCACATCCATACAGGGTTAGTAGTATACGATTAAAATAACAATTACATTTTTTCAACACAAAGGTATTGGATCGATACTTGGTATAAGTTGACGTGCAAGTTACGGCATTGGCATTAGTACTTGGAGGGGAAAAAATGTTTCGTAACATCTTCTCTCGTGACAATGTGTGGAATAAATGGCTCTGTTTTTTTAACCCACAATAATGAATAAATAAATAAGGAGGTTAACACTGTACATTGATGCTAGTGGTGCTGTGTAGTGTTTCTGTGTTGTGTAGCATCATAACTGGGAGTAAATTTGAGTAAAGACTTTGCTTATCCTGTGTGAATATGTCACACAAAACAGATGTGGGGGGTCATTTCTAAATCACATGAGGTTCCCTGGTAATACTGATCCTCTGCGAATAGGGCTTTAGAGTGTACAGTACGCTGTTCACTCCCACCAGTTACACCTTGCAAGCAGGAAATAGCATACCCTGCTCTCTGCCTCCAACATGCTATATATACACAGTATACAGACACACACACCTTCTCCTTTGCAGCTTATGTGTTATTCTCTAGACTGCCACAGGTATCGCAGCATGTTAAACCCCTGTTAGAATTTCACAGCGGATAAACGATCTAGTCTATAAAAATATTCCCACTTTTCATTTACTGTATAAAGAGGCTGGGGTATCATTTTAGTTTTTCCATACTGGTGCCAATACAACACCCAAGTTGCTGAACAGATGCCAAAACAACATTTACACATTTTTTTGTACAAAACCATTGCTGTCCTTTAAAGCCAAACTTCTCAGCACAAGCAGCAGTACAGGGACTTTCTCCGAAAACAATGCAGTCTGACATTTCCTGATTGGTATCTAATGTACATCACTGCCTGATTTTGATAAGGAAATATCACACACAAACAAGATTTAGATCTGTCCAAGCATCTGATGCACACTTTCTACTTGATGCTATAAACGGATTTTGGCTCATGTTCAAAGCCCAGCCCTGACTGGATATGTCAGAACATGCATATAATATGCTGTCAGATCATTAAAAGTACGGTGAGAATTTGGTACAGATTCAAATCAGCTGCCAAGCTTTCATGCATAAACATACTTTTCCACTCACACAAACACCATGCTGTGTCATATTTTCTCACCCTGACACTGCTGTTGCTATAGAAACAGGGAGAGTTTAACAGGAAGGTGGGATAGAGACGGGTGCAGTCTTACCTATGAAGGGGATTGAATCCAGGGAGTCGTCCAAGTTGTTGGAGCCAGACTTGTGTCGTGTGTCTCCGAGCCTTCTTAGATGCATCTCCCTAAAGCTGTCATTAGATGTCCAGCACATAGCTCCATCTGCAGAGCCTGCCTTCACTAATGTTGGTGACTTGTGAGTCACTCCTCCCTGGTTGTCATTAACAGCTAGTACATAGGATGGAGGGCGGATGTGGGGAGGTGCAGAGTTTTTGTCCCTTCTTAGGACAACGACTGTTGCATCTGGTCCTTCCACACCCTCTGCAAGCCCGCCATTAGTCCGTACAAGGGTGCTGGAGATTTCTCTGACTTTTGGCTTTTGGGTGACAGCTCCATTGGTGGTAGAGGAACCAGAGGAAGAGGCAGTGACCACACTTTGTAGTTGTTTCTGCAGGGGCAGTCTGGAGGAGGAACCAGAGCAGGAGGAGGACCTGACTGCCAACCCAGCCTCTGACCTGCTCTCCATTTTCAGACTATCTGCCCTGCCCCTGAGCTGCAGGTGCAGAGGCGAGGAGTAGCCCAGGTGGTTGCCCACGATGTTAGCTCTTTGGTCTTTAAGAGGGTCTGTGGTTTTAGTGGAGGATAAGGCAGGTGAAGGTTCTGAGATGGAGTTTTTGACAGGCAAACGTGATGGTCTCAATATGACACTGTCTGCCCTTGGGGTTAGTACAGAATCCGTCGTACCTTTAGTAAACACAGGAGCAGCTAAAGGCGAATTAGATAATCCACCTCCTCGTCCTTCATCTTCCTGTCCAGTGAGACTCCTGTTCAGATGAGGTAGCGCTCTCAGGCCTGTCCCCTGCCTGCTCGCTCTGGCTTCCTCTCCCCGACACAGCAGCAGCCTGTCCTCCAACGCCACTCTATCTCCAAAGACAGCCAACCCACCTGGCTCTGCAGGTTGCTGCCCCAGGTAGTCACAAGACCGCGCCCGAGGTTTGGGGACTCCAGTGGGGGTGGAGAAAGGCAGAGCATCCTCTGAAACACTCCGAGGCCAATACCTGATCGGCGCTGTCCTCTCTGCTCCACTTCCAAGCCTCTCTTGTGAGACGCTACGTAAAGGAGTCACCGCAGTACCCTGGCTACCTTTATCCACACCACGGTCATTGGAGGTGCTTCTTCTTCTGACCTGGGAGCCCAATGCCCCTCTTTGACTAGCGCTTGGAGGAGGAGGTGTACGTTGCTGGGCGTAGGCAGAACTGGAATTCGCAGCTGCACGCAAGCTGTCCAAGCGTTCCTGGATGGTGCGGCAGCCGTATGTGTGCAGCCTCTTGGCGTCAATATAGTCCTTATAGGTGGTGTAGTTTTTCCAGTCAATGTTCTGGTGTGGAGAGGTGGAAGGGGCTGTGGGAGAGGGTGAGTAGTGGTTGGCGCTGGGCGAGATGGCAGTGGAGAATGTGTCCGGTGAGGCAGGGGTGGCCCGTACCGGTGGAGCTAATGTGTCAGGATAGATTGGGTCAGGTCTTGATGAAGCGGGATAGAGTGGGCTTTCTGTGGAACGGGACAAGGGGTACTGCAACTGTGCACCTCCGGGTACGGAGGGAATAAGGGGTCTCGGTCTAGCTGAGCCAGAATCTGCTGAAGGGCTGTACCGGTTTTCCTCTGTCCTGTGGCTGGGTCCGGCCCGAGCCACCCGGGACCCCCTGTCAACTGGATCAGGCAGCATGGCCACTGTCCTCACGTTCTCATTACAGACACACACCACTGTCTGAGACTTTGACGTCTGTTGGGGCGGAGGCGATGGTGGAACAGGGATTTCAACGCGGTAGCTCTTTTCCGTGGTGCCCCCTCGTCTTCCTGGTCCCTGAGCCGGCCCTCGGGGGGTCTCAGTTACTTTGGCTGGCTCTGACGTCTGAGCCATGCCTGCAGTCTTAACTTCTATCCGAGGGTAGCATATGGGAGGGGGCTCCGGGATGTTCTGGGCATTTCCGCTGTACGCATCATTTCCTTTGAGGTATGCATCCTGGGAATACGCCTGCAAGAGATTATAAGACATTATGTCACTTCGGTTGCTGAGAGGTTGGAAGGCTAAAATAGATTACATTAAACCCTGGGAGAACATCACACCCAACCAGGGACAATATTCATTAGACTTTACTAAAGACATGTACAGAACAGGGAGGGCTGTGGACCCGTTTGTGAATCTACAGCTCAATGCTGGGGCAACCTCCTCTATCACTAGATGACGAAATTACTGCCACATCTCACCTATGACTTCATCTCCCTCTGCCCTCACAGCAACAGTACTGATCTTTTTTCTAAAATATCTCAACTGCACCGCAGCAATGTGGCTGCTCACATATTTAAAGCGGAGAAAAGGTCGTTAATCCACTGGTGTCATTACTGACAAGACTCTCTGTCAGAGCTGATGAGATTATCAGCAAGACAAACACTGTTAGAGCATTCCCTCAAGAGAACTGTAGGTGACAGATAGACAGCTGGATCCAGTCCGTCTATAACAATAAAACAACAGCATACTAAAAGTAGACACAGTGCTCCAGCATTACTTCTCTAAATCAAACACACTCCGTTTCAGTTACAGTTTCTCAATCTTTTCCTTGGAGATGGCAAACAAATGTTACAGCATGCCATGATACAAATTAACTGCCCTGAGAAGTAACAGATGTGGAAGAGTGGGGGGAAAAAGGATAGCCAGAAAGGCAAATAAGTCGAGAATGAAGGCTGGAAAGTCCAGAATAAACCCATGAAGCCAGGAGAGAGGATAAAGCTGGCAGGGGCTTACCCACCTTTCGAACCGGAGAGTGTGCCCTGAGGCATGAGGAGAGGGTGAACGGGGGACGCCTCTGTCTGCCTCTGGCAGCTAACGCTACTTCTGTCAGCATGGCTCCACAACTGTACTGTCACTGTAGCAACTAGGGTACTTTCCTTGATTAAAACTTGAAGAAAAACACTAAAATCCTGCTAGCTTTAGTCCTTTACTCTCTCCAGTGAATGACAGATGGCTTCAGAGAAAACGCCTGGCAGCATATTGAACACGCTTTATTCCCCCATCCATTCAGCGCACAAGCTCTTGAGAAAATGAAAGGGAGAGAGTTGTGGTGTTGGACTTTAATCGATAGCGCTCTACCTAGGGTGTCAGGTTACAATTGCACTACTAACAGCAGCAGCAGAGAGGTGCCTCCCTCTAGATTTACATAAGTCATATGGTTATTTCCTTGTTGTGGAAAGTACAGAGCAAAGTGTCTGAGGTCTGCTGACATTTGAACTCACATCATTTGTTTTTTTGGTACAAACATCTTTCTCTCAACTTGCTATTCCAGGAAAATTCCCAAAACTTAACCTGTACTAAACCACAATACATATCCTGCAAAGAGGGGAAGCATATTTGGGGTTTTAGGGGTTTGCCAGCTTCTACTTGTGCAAATATGAGCTCTAAAGGTGGTGCCACATGTCATAGGAGCTATGAATCATCTGGAAAGACAACTTAAAGAGACAGTTCATCCCAAAATCAAAAATAATTTTTTCCCTCTTACCTGTAGTGATATTTATCAGTCTAGATTGTTTTGGTGTGAATTGCAGAGTGTTGGAGATACCGGCCATAGAGATGTTTGTTGTATCTCCTACTAGATGGCACTTGGCTTGTGGTGCTCAAAGTACCAAAAAATACATTTGATGAACTCAACAGCAATGTTTCTTTCCAGAAATCATGACCTGGTTACGAATGATAATGTGCAGAACTATTTTCTTTCTACTGAACTACACCTGCCAACCATATCACTACGCAGACGGAACCCAGCTGGCACCAGACGTCACTGTGATATCAGAAAGATGTTGGACTCTTGTGTTTGACAGATGTTAAATTTTAATTGGAATGAATTGGTTTGACAATGTTTTTAAAGTCTAACGATCTTAGAATTTCATGTTGTGTGGATGTTAACATGACGTTTTGCAAACGTTGGGTTTTGTTCGCCATACCTTGCGTTATTTTGATGTTGTTACTCTACATCAAGATGACGTTAGATTTTGGTCACTCAACAACACAACTTAAAACCAACAAAAAAATCACCAAATATCATCTATCCTTCGTATTCTATGTCAAACTGACATAGACGGCATTAGTCATTGTCCTGACGGTGAATTTCGGTCACCTTTTGCCACAACCTAAACGCAACCAAACATCACATCTAACATGGTTGGTGGCCAGCTGACAAACGTGCATCAACTCATAGACAAGAGGCTTGTGCTCACCACAGTGTATGATATAAACATGTATGATATCTTGGCTGAGTTGTAATGTTAGCTAGCTCAGGGCTACTGGGTGAACCAGCAGTAGATACACGATTTTTTCTGCACTGTAATGCGGTTGGTGGTGTAGTTTGGTAGAAAGAAAATAGTTCCTACATGAAACTGTTCACAACAAGGTCTGTGGATTATCTTGAGTAACCAGAGTCTGGAAAGAGTAACATCTAGCTCCATTGTATTGGAGAGAAGGCAGACATCTCTATGGGCAATATCAATACTTGGCAACTCACGCTAAATGAAACAATCTAGATTGATAAACAGCACTATAGGCAAGATATATGTAATTTTGATTTTGGGCTGAACCGTCCCTTTAAAAAGAAAGTGATTAGTTAGTATAGTTTCCCTTCTTACCAGTGCAGTGATATCCCTGGAAAACTGCAGTCCACAGGTTAGAGAAAGGCAAGCAGAGAGAAAACAAGGGGAATAAAGAGAAGTATACAGGTGAGCATGAAGAACTGAGAGTTACAACGCCATCGATGGAGGTGAGACAGGCAACTTCTCTGACTTCAGCACAGGCTAAAAATACATTCCCTGAGCAGCAGCATCATAATCGGAGGTAGTGGAAGGAAGAAAGACGGAGAATGGAGGTGTTGATGTCCTTCTCAGACCTGAACATCTTCTGAGTTGTTCTTCATCCCCATTATTTCCTCCTCTCATCCCACATCTTCCTCCAACCACAACACAGCTGCTGCTAAAACACACTGACAAATGTTTTCTGCTAGCCTCCTCACTCTCAACGTACTCGGCATTTCTTTCCTTTGCTCTGTCACTCTCACCTGCTCACTGTGGTACCTCCCCTCCCCCTCTCTGGTTTCTCAGTGGCTCCTGCACTACACACACTCTCTACGTGCCTTCTTTCATCCTCTCGCTCATCTGTAAGACGCTGCTCTATCTATAACATGTTCACTTTTGGGTAAGCATAACAGCACGCTTGCCTGATCTGCGCTGGCTTCCTTCCCTCACTCACTCACTCCTGTAGCTGAGAGGAGTCAGCTGACTGCAGCTGCACTCCCTCTGGTAGTGAGTGGGCTCAATGTCTCCCAAAACACAAAACAGAAAAACATGAACACATTTAAAAACACAGACACAGATACATCTACAGAAACCACCATGTGCATCCTTCATTCATCCCAAAGTAGTTTTTTTCTCCTTGTAAAAACAGGATAAAAGGTCACACGAAGCAGCATTCAGGATTTGTATTGATGAAGACAAAGTGTGTATACAGACAATTTAAAGGAATGACTTCATTGTGATGTCCACAGGGAACTCGATAGCATACAAACAGAAACACTTAAATCAAGTCTTGTATCGGGAAAGTAAAAAACAATCCCTAGCTGACACATCAAACACTGAGTTTAATTTTTGTTTTCCTCAATGGGGAGAAAGAAGCTAATTGCTCCATTCGGATCCCTCAGCCTTGTGAGTGCTCAGACTCATTCCAAAACGCCAAAAGCAAGTTTCTGTGGCTTTTGGTGAGCTGCGGCCAAGCTAACAAGCTATGTGTGGAATTTAGCAACACAGTGGGATCTGACTCAGTCCTCCGCTCCCAGAGAGAATTTCCCAAACGGAGGTGAAAAACGTGTGGCGACTGGTTTGACGTGGCCTGGCGCTGTTTTATCGTCTGTGGGGCTCTGGACCCTGACTGATGGCGTGGGCTGGCTGTTTGCACCACTGAGCTCATCAGCGTTAGAAGCAGAGGGGCTGTGGAGCTGTGGCATGAAGTCTAGATCTGCTCCTTTTGTCATTAGCCTTTTCTCAATGAAAATGTACGCTCACATTTATGGAAACTGATCCACACATTTATCCATATCAACCTGACATGAGTCAGGCAGTGTTAGTCTTGAAGATCAAGTTCAATGACAGGATGAGCAGGTAGTCAGAAAGACACACCTTGTGTCCCCACAGGATTTGATCATTATCCACGTTCCTGCATGGACCAACCCTGTGACTCTCTAAATATTTGGCTGTATTGTGGGCATGTTTAAAATCTTTATAATTAAATATTCGCCCACTCTGTCTGGTAATCTGAGTCCAATAAAATGTTTATGGTTCACTTAGGCTTGTAACCATTAGAAGTTTATCTGCTGTGGCGTGGGTGGCTTGTCAACACTTTGTCTTAATTTTCTTTGACGGAGTCAGACATCAATCTGACATAAATCAGAAGTAAAGCTGCAACAATAAGTCGACTTCGATTAGTCAATTGACAGAAAAATAATTGCCATCTATTTTGATAATCAATTAATTGCTACTTTTCCTGCATTTCTCTGTTTTACACCATACTGAACTGAATATCTTTGGGTTTTAAATTGACAAATTAACACATTTAAATACATCGACTTGGACTCTGAGAACTGGCCCAGACAATTCTCCCAAATTTCTGCCATTTTACAGAGAAGCGTTTTATCAAGAAAACCTCAGACGATAAATCAATGATGAAAATAATTGTTAGCCCATGTCAGAGTTGAGTATTGCGTCATACAAAGATTTCTGGGCTTCGCTTGACGGACTAGATTTATGGTTTTGAGGACTAATAAAAATCAGTCTCTCTGTGCATCACAAACAAAACTGGAGTCAGGAATTGTTTAGCTAGCTTAGCATAAAGCATGAAAACATGGGGAAATTGGCTAACACAGCTCATGCAGGAACTATTTCTTGGTGATAACAGCTGCATGGAGTGATGGGTTGCCAGGTTGCACTAATCCTGCATGGGACAAAAACCTGTGTTCACTGACCATATCTGACAACCTGCCCTATAATAGAAGTACTGGGTGGACGGACAAATTGATTTTCCACAGAGAATTAGTTACACTACGTCCACCCCATTTTTAAATTTCTGTGCACATACAGGTTAAACAAACAATATAAAGCCAAGATACGCCCTTCATCACCAGATAAAAACTGCATTTTAATTGCAATTAGACTAAACTTCACAAATAAACAGTTAAATAAATAAAACTACAGAGCACTGGTCTGGTGTTAAAACTCCTTACAATCACAAATCTTTTATTCATGGTTTTCTGCTATGTAAACAAAAAAGAAGCATTTTCAAGCACACTTGCAATATTTACTGATGAATAAATCCTTACCAGCTGCAAAATGTCCTCATCCTTTGGCATCACACAGAGTTCCAGTGAGGCATCGCTGATGGAGGCAAGAGTGTGCAGGACGAGAAAGAATGGGAGTGAAAGTGAGAGAAAAGGAGAGAGAAACTGTTATACCACGGGGCACAGACTGTGGAAAGTCATGGCACTTCTCAAGAGGATAAGTTCAACTTGTAAAATCTAAACTTTAATAGCTGCAGTTTAATGAAGTGTTAATGTTATAAGCGTGCTTGTCTGTGATAAGGACGTAATTCTCTCTGGAAAAGTTAATGTGTTTTTTTTTCTGGGAAGTTTCACAACGGCTCCGTCTCATTTTCTGTGTTAGTCCACAAACATGCAGGGGAGTGTTGGCAGTGGTCTGAGTCAGTCAGGCTCTTTCACTCTGTGTATATAAACCATAAAATTATATGACAGCATTCTTACCTGTTCTGGATCAAGGCTATGACTTGCGAGTAGGTCTTCCCAATGATGCTCTCTCCATTCACCTTCACTATCCGGTCCCCTGGATAGAATTAGAGTAATGCATCACAAACCTGCTGTTTACTGCTAACAGGAACATGACAAATGAGCTCTGCACTGAGGGTGCTCTGATCGATCAGCCAACAATCGTTATCAGCCAACATTTGTTCTTAACAGTTTGATAGTGATCTCTATGAAGCTGATCAGATGACACAAAACATGCCAGACAATATCTCTGTGAGCATCTACAATGGCTTCACTGCTCCAGCAGCTCTACCAGAGGTAGAAAATGGTGTGCACTGTTTTGCTTCAGTTTCTGGGTTGAACACAACAGGGTGTTCATCACACCATCTTTCACGTTTAAACATGAGTTGCTACGTTTTGGCAGGGCTGAACGCACCCCAGGTGTCTAAAAAGACAGTGTGTTCCACTGAAATCCATCGTGAAGGAACAAAGCAGCAACCTCCTGGGCTGAAAAATGAAGCCAAAATGTAAGTGCCAAAAACTGCAGTTCTTTGAACGTCCACTAGAGGCTGGCTCAGGAAGCCAGTCAATCTTCATAGACCCTCGTGATAAAATCCCCAACTTTACAGCAGAAATAAATGTGTTTTAACATTTTATCGAGGCTTAAAGTTTCGCATAATTAAGTGCAGGTTGCTTTGAATGGCAGGCTGTCTGCCGATACTGTCCTCGGCTTCTCAGTCAGATCCACCCCTCGCTCCTCTACAGTGCCAGCCTCTCATCCAAATACCACCACTTCTGGTTCCAAAAACCCAAGATGGCAACAACCATAATACCAAGCTCGGGGCTTCAAAACAGGAGTCCACAAACCAGGGGGTGACATCACAGTAGCTACGTCCATTATTTTTACATTACTATGGGAGGAATGCAACCAAAAAGTGGAAAATGTTGTGCATGTTGTTTGCCAATAAATAAAGTTCTCAGTTTATGACATGGTCTCATCTCTTAGGCTTAGTTGACACATACACAGTTATATTTAAAACGTAGCTTTTTCTATGTTTTTTGGCCTTTCGTTGGTAACTGAAAACAGACCTTTCGTCCAGAATGAAGATTTTCATGAACTCTGTTTTCAGTGTTGATGTGTAGACAGGGGGAACTGACTTTTAGGCTTGTAATGGAGAGTGTGCTGTTATCTCCTTTATGTGGCATCAAAAATGAGGCAAAATTTCGTGTAATGGTGGACGTGTCAAAACTAGTGCTTGCGCTAAGGTTGCTAATAGGACATTTTACGTGTTTACACAGGTATGTATAGTAACTTCCACTATACTGACGAACAGTTGGCCGTCAGAATGAGGTCACAGTTTTTATCAGGGTGCTGATCGGTCAATATCTACATCTTTTTCTTTTTCTTTATGTGGCTTTAGGGTTTATGTTATATCGCCGCCTGTTGGTTTGGCTGCTCTTGACAGCACTTAATGTGAAATAATGCTTCACAATAAATAAAAGATTTCAAATAGACCTGTTAATGGCTAAAACTGCTTCCATCAATTCATGATCGACCCCAAAAATCCAGATTGGCCCACCCTTACTCTACATGTCTTTACTTCTTCACCCAGCTGCTCAGCCAAAAAAAAAAAAAAAAAAAAAAAAAAAAAAAGATCTGGAATCCAGTCAATATGGTTATTGACCACAGAAACCACTCTGGAGTTGCTGCTTCCAGCACAAACACACATCTGTGTTTAGATCAAAAGGAGAATACCAATACGTGTTTATTTGAAGGCCCCCCCATGCGAAGGATTCATCCCCATTCAAGTTTTCTGAAGATGGCCATCTTACAGGAAGTGAGGCGAGGTGAGTTTAGGAGAGCAACTGGATAATTGTGGGAAAACACTGCACTCCCTTATCCCAGGAGAGGAGAGCAAACAGATAAAAGCAGACAGTTTAGAGGGCTTGTCCAGCCCACTTAACATTTCCTGTAATACAGAGTGCTAATCTGGCAATAATGCTGACAGAGCTTCAGCTATCACCTCCATTTCACTAGAAACTGGAAGGAGCTGATTCACTTTTTCACTCGAGGGGGGGTAGTATAAGTATTTTTATCCCTGCTGCTTAAAATTAGAAGTGATTCACAAATCAATAAGAGAGAAAACAAAGTCGTAGAAAAAAAAACAGAATCAGGGGAAGGTTGGAATAACAGTGTGCATATTACACTTTGTTCAACCTCCCACGAAGGAGCCATCTGTTATTTTGTAACTTGTATCTGTTTTCCCTGGCGGGCTGCAAGGAGGTGGAATTACCTACAGTACAAACGTGAAGAAATCTTGGCATCAAACGGCGCTTTGAGGTCAGATGTGAGACAGGCAGAGTTAATCATAAGATCAGCCGGTTATCAGAAGCAGTGTGGCGATCTCCATAGAGACTGTGTGTGTGAGTTACGTGTGTGTGTGTGTGTGTGTGTGTACCTGTACAGAGTCCAGCTCCGTGGGCGGGGCCTCCCTCCTTCACTTGCTTGACGAAAATGGTGTCCATTGGCTCCAGACGGTTCCGCTGTCTCCCTGGCAACAAGAGAGCACATGCAGCGAGGCGATTGGTCACACAGTGAGGAAGAGAAGCAGCAGCAGAATCAGAACTAGGCCATGTTGCACTAGAACTGGAAATTTAACTGCAGAAAGAGTGACAGCAGTGCACATGTTTCTCCACATTTTCTCGCTCACTCAAATGATACAAACTTGGAGGATGTCTTGGTTGTAAAGTCAAGTAAGCAGGTAACTTCAAAGTAAAATTTTAAGTTCTGCTTATGTTTTATCTAAAGGAAATGGCTGAGTTGTCAGTAAAGCTGAAACAATTATTCAATTAATCAACAGAAAATCTTAACTATTAGTTTAATTACTTTTGAAAACAAAAATGACAAACACTCCCTACTTTACAGCTCCTCAGCGGTGAGGTTTTAACTTTTCTTTTTCTTATGTCATTATAAATAGGACATTTTTGGGGTTTTGGACTGTAGGTCACACAGAAAAATATTCAAAGACATTGTGCTGGCATTTTAGACCAAAATATTATCTGATTCATTCAGTAAATCGTCAGCAGATTAATCGCTAACAAAAAATGACTGCTAGAGGCACTTATAAAAGCATGAATTCAGTAGTTATGTTGGAACAGTGCAAGTATTGTTTCTCCAAAAGACGCAACTTGAGGGCAAAATGTGAAGCTCTTTTGACATTCTGTATAGAAAGACAACAGCTGAGTTGTCAATATTAAGAAGTAGATATCTGAATGCAGAATTATGCCTGTCTGACAAAATGTGGAGAACCTTTATTTATGTGACACAAGACTTATTTGTTCTTTGAGTAAATAAAAACATGTCTACAGTCTGAGGGTTAGGGGAACTTAACAGCTTCTCAATCATCTTAATTGGCTTTTACTACAAAATTTTCAGGGTTATTGTCAAATGAACATCAATTATACAGCAGTTGTTGGCACTGAAAAACACAGACTCCCTCCAACAATGCAATTTAAATATGTAAAAAATAGTAATAATAGTAAAAAAAAAGTGTGTGGGGGATTTATTGATACATTTAACAGCCCTGCAGATCGCCTTATTCTCAATTCTGATCCAAACTACTTTCAGATTTCTAAATCAAAACACACAAGCTCTTTCTCAGTGAAATTGGTAATTTAAGACAAATAAGTTTCAGGGTTTTATGAAACAGCAAACAGGGGAACTAATTCTTCCTCTTCTCAAAGTATTCCTTAACATCCCAAACATTACTGTCCCACCCACTGACTCTACTCTGCTGTCAGATGTGTCCTGAGCTGCAGAACAGGACAGTGAGGAGAGGTCAGAGTGTGCTGACAAGGCTACAAGCAAACAGACCACAGGGGAGTTTGGTCTCATATGACAGGGGAAGGAACAGCATGGCATGTCGTGTGATGTGCATTTGGCAAACTAGCTGATGGAATCCAGCTAATCAAGACTAAAAAAAAAAACACAACTAACTTCTTTAAGATTCACATCTATTTATAGCAGTTATGTGCATGCAATAAACAGGGAGTGACTGTTTGTGTGTCTGATTAAAAACAGCCAAATCGTTTTTCCCTGAGCAGTAAGCCTCAATCTCAGTTGGCCTCAGCTGCCTCTTAGAGGCCACAGGCTTTGAGGAAGTGCAACATCAGAGCATCCCACTGTTCTTTCCTCAGGGAACGCTGATTGAGTACGCATGCTCTTTTCATGAACGCCCTGCTTCAACATTTACACAGCGGCAGCAGGTATGTGCATTTATAACCCAGTGCTATGTGGAGCCCTGAACAGCTGGACTGCAGCAGATGTGGGTTCAAAGTGTTGCTGAGGAGCAACTTCAAAGTTGAGGAGCTAATCATGAGATTGCTCAACTTGGTTCAGGAATCCAAACCTGTAACCCCTTTCCTTAAAATCCTGACTATGGCCAGCTTGCATTTAGATATTTTTGGGTTCATAAACTTGACAATGTTTAAAGTATGAGCTGCTGTAATGTAAGCAGATCACCTTAGATGTCCCTTTGTGATAATGGCATGAAAAGATATACAATGCATTTGCTAATGCACGCTGCTGCCTCCCTCCTGTGGCAGAAAAAGTTACTGCAAACTATTTAAATTTGTGACATCCCGTGTTTTGATTCAGATTTCAACTTTCCAAAAGCATGTAAGAGCAACATCATCAAAGTGAGTTTAAACTGACACTCTGGCCCTTTTACACCTTATAAAAACACTGTAATCATCAGCACAACCTTTGCTTGAAAGACATTTCTACAAAATAAAAGATCAAAGGTAGCCAATGTACCCCTTCTGAAGTGCCACTGTATTCCTACCCTGTTCATTCACTGTGAATTACTGAATACACTCAAGGTTTGACAGAGATGTTTTTCAGTTGCAGGCTTGTTTTTGATCCAGTAGAAGGCAGTGCAGCGCATAAAATGACTCATCATAGTGAGGAACCGAGTAGAATTGTTAAAGACAACACTGTATTTCCATTCATGCTCTTACTAGACGACCTGGTAGCTGATTACATGACAATAACTTCACCTATAGAAATAACTTGCAGCCCCTTTACAGAGCATGACTGCACTGATGCATTTATGTGCAGCATCTCTGACACAATGTAGGACAGGACTGACCCGAGATGAAGGTACAGATGTTAACAAATGCTCGCTCTACCTCTTCCCTCCTCCTCCCTCTCCGTGTACTCTGCAAATTCCCAATCCCGAGCCAATCTCACCGAGCTCCAACTCTGCTGCACAAATTGGATTTCTGGAAGTTTCCATGCCACGCAGCTGGATGAGCGGGATTAAATGTGGAAATCTAAAGCTTTGGATATTTTTAATGCTCCCAACTGTCTTACCAGAGCATAAACTACTGTGTGGATTAATGAAATACATCAGCCTGCCTCAAAATGACTTCGTCTGTTCCAAAACACAGAATGAGTGTTGAGTAACCTCAGCTACTCTTGGGTGGTACTTGGGGCAAATGTTTCACCATTGGACAAGGCACTACATTTACATGCCATTACATCATTTTACACTCTAGTAAGCAGGTGCAGGCTTGTAGCAGAACTTCGCTTAAAAGTAGGTTTAAATAATTAGGTTATTTTCCCCAAACTGCAGTAGATGACACATAAGTGAAGTTAACCACATCAATGCCATTCAGCGTGGCATTACGTAAAATGCCAGTGTAGTAAACCAAATAAATTAACTTTTTATTTTATTACACACCTCCTTTAGTTTAATGTGACAAAGTCTTTATCATTTGGCATCTAAAAGACCAACATAAGTCAAAACAAATGTGAAAACACTTTAAGCCTAATTTAGCACCTTAAAACTGTCCCTTACTAAAGTTGTTAATTGTAAAAAGGGCTGAGCAATATGGAGAAAATCATATATCACATTATTTTTGACCAAATACCTTGATGTTGATATCGTGACAATATTGTAGGGTTGAATATTGGTGCTTTCACAAAACATTCATGCAGTAAGATTTTTGATAAATAATCATCAGTAATGTGGATATGAAGACGAAGTGGGTAATGGCAAACAATGGAACAGCTAGAACCACGCATATGATGTTACGATATCCAAAATCCAAGAGCCTGTTTACACCTGGTATTAACATGTGTCTAGGGTGATCAGACAACAAGTGGACATTGCTGAATAGAGTTGCAAACCACCAAGATTCATGACCCCCAGTGTCCACATACTCCTTCTGCTCAGCACCACGGATTTGGAGCGACCAACGGCGCGTACTTTCTGGAGCGCTGTGCCGCATAGCGGAGCCGCAAGCTCACATGTGGGAACTGCGAAATCACGTGATAATAAGCACCATTTACTCCATTTATTTTTTAAAAATTGAGAGGATGTGGTAGTTGTTTTGATGAGCGAGCACTAACGCTCTGTAAGTTGCTCACTTTACCACTTTACAACAAGTTGAACTAAGTGTTGGAACTGTCCATCATTTTTTGGATCACTGAAACTCAAGTAGCAGCCCTGATTGTATTCTCTGACTTTAAAAAGCCACAAACTGACCTCTTTTATTGCGTCTTCCACATTCTTGTTTTAAAGCGCAGGAAAACAAAATAATGTCTCTATGTGAACCACAACTCGTGTCAATTATATGAAGCAAAAAAATATCTTTCTTTTCCTTACTGTAAATTTAATACAACCCTATCTGGTCCGATCTAGCAGTCACCGGCCATCCATTGGCTGGATGTCTGCTCTCTGGCCTCAACAAGCTCTGGTTTGGCTGTCGTCCCTGGCTGCACAGCTGGGCCCGGTTGTGTCGGCCAGCTCCCCGCTCCCCCGTTGTTTTGGGTTAGATAATGTTATTCTTCAGAGGGCTGGGCCCGCTGCCCGCTCACTGCATTAACCCTCGTCTAATACCTCTCCCTCCAACTCGCTGTTCTTTACCATTTGTGTCACTCTCACATTTACAAACACCACACCCACATACAAATGTACCAGTATACAAAAATATACAAAAGCCTATGCAGATGTGTTGCTTGTTCTTCGCTCTGACACTGAGAGGAGGAGTAATTTTTTTCCAAACACACAGGCGGAGGAGGACTGTGTATGTGTTTAGATGGCTATCTGTGTCGGATCTCTTCCAGCAGAAAAATTTGAAAATGGGAGGCACATAATCCTGGCACAGTGTATCCCCCCACAGTGTGGGAAGGTCAAAGCACAAGTACACTTTACATAAATCCATAAACTCCAACTTCCTTCAAAAGACCTGCTTTTTTCATCGTCAAACTCTCAAAGACTGCTTTAAGACAGCAGACGAAGCCATCATGAAAATAAATACTGTAATTCTGTCTTTCTTTCTCCCATTCCCACGAAGAAACACTCTGCGCAGTTCACACACAGAACTAGTCCAAACACAACTTCACTTTGAAAGCTTAAACTCTGCTAAAACACCTGCGTAGCCCAGTCCTGACCTCCTTGGAATACGCAATAAACCCACATCCTCACAAACTGTGTCAATAGACTTTGTCAGATGGCAAAACAAAGTGTAGGTGCCAGTCTCAGATGGACATGTTTTATTTCAGTGATGGCTGCACTTTGTAAACAGCCACAGTACAGCCACAGTTTGGAGAAGCAGGCTGGAGTCTGACAGGGAAGCTAAGCGATGTAGTACTGTGAATAGGGACAATAATAAAACGTATTTTAGCCACCTAAAAAAGTCCCACCTAAAAAATAAAATCTATCACAGATTAAATGTACACTATGCTGAGAGTATTTTCAGTTTCACCTTTCCATCAGACAGCCCGTTCCAACAGGAAAGCCATTAACGGCTTCAGTTTCACATCTTTGTTCTCTACAAAGCCACCAGACTCCACTAACAAAAACAGTCATTTTGGCTCACTGAACGTAAGAGCTGCTGGTCTACCACCGCTTTAATCAGTTCATTTGTTTGTGCTATTGTGTGACTTAAGTGAATCTGAACTAACCACTTTAGATGCCAAAGTCACACAGTAACACAAAATAATAACTGATTGAGGCAATGGTAGACCAGCAGCTCCTGTGTTCAGCAACATTAACGCACTGTTTTTCTCAATGGAGCGTGGCTTTAATGAAAGTGATATAATGGCTTTAGTTCCTCGCCGGAAATCACTGTCAGACGGAAAGGTGAAGTGGTGAAAATACTCTCAGTGTCAACAGCCATCTACTGCAGGCAGCAGAATAGACTATGGATAAGTACCTCATACAACCCCACTTCAAAAAAATCTGAACTTTCCGTTTAAAGTCCCCAACATCGCAGACACCATTAAGTCCACTGTTTGTCTTTGCATGTAAGTAAATAAGTAGGCTTACTTGATTTATTTAGCGCATTTCTAAACAGCAGTTACACAAAGAATATAAGAAATATAGCCCGACTGATAAAATTTCCATTTTGGACAGTTTGGTTTAGCCACTTTCGAAGCCACTGTAAAATACTATATAAACATACAGGGACACAGAGCTAAAGAGGGCAACTGAATCCTGAAACACTTATCATCCACCAGGATGAAAACAGTCAGAAGTATGCAACGCTGTAATTCAATGTATGCACAATAAACTTAACAGATGACGCAAAAGAAACAAAGAGAGCCTACTGGGATTTATGTTTGAGTGGCCAAGGGACCCACTGGAGAAATATCTGTCATTTCTGCTCCCAATCCAGCAGCTTTTTATCTCTATCCAAAGTGGACAATCTACACCAAAAATTTACAGTACGTTATCAATGTAACCTTAGCTAGCTTGCACATTTTTAATTAGTAGCCCATTATGCTCACTTTTTGACATGTTATTATTTTTGTTACAGTGTGGCTCAGTTACTCAGCAAGCATCCGGGCTACACTGTAACAAAAATGACAGCAATGGCAAGTGACAGCAGCTCAGGCAAAGTGAGTATAACAGCTGATAGATAAAGATATGGTTGTAATGTATCTACAAAATGATTCAGGGGTCCGACACATTTTTATGAATGAATTTCCAAAAACTTTCCAAAACTTTTCTATTAAATTTTACCCTATTTCCTATATCATATTTGACTTTATTAAATTTGTTTTAAATGGCAAGGCCTATATATCGATTTGGTTATTCAACAGTTTCGAACATAAACATTGGGCATGAAAAGTTCACTACTGACAAAAAAACTCAAGGTCCACTTACTAGCTTTTTCCAGAACTTTTACATGCGACCCCTGGTTTATCTCAACTGTCACCAAGACAGCTTAGTTGTCATTACATGACTCAGCTAAGTATACTTCATTCATATTTTACACCAGAGACCCAAGGAATCTATTAAAGAGGGAAAGGACATGATGTCAGCGACAGCGTTCATGGAGCCAGACTTTGGTGCACGTTCTATTGAAGTTAATGGGGAAGGCACAGCAATCACATCACTCAGCAGTCGCATCACACTCTAACCTATCATGTCTGTGCAGTTACACCTTTGACTGAAAAATCCTTGCACCAAATTAAAAAAAAACACATTACATGATGCTCCAATTGGGCTCCAAACAAATCACAGACGTCTCTTAAGTCCCTGTTTGGTCCAAGTTTAGTTACTTATTGATCACCGCATACATATACCCGCTAATAGTAGGTATCCTTAGAAATCTTGGATCCAACAGCAGCTTGAGATGCAGCTGCTAGACTGAGACATGATCTGTTTGGAGACCAATAACAAGGAAGACAAACGTGCATAATTAGATTTAAAAAATGTCACAAAGCATCATGTAATGTGTGTTTTTAATTGGTGGAATTTTTCAGTCAGACTTGAAGCAACAAAGATATGATGGGTTATAGTGTGATTTGGTTATAGTACCTGCCCCATTGACTCCAATAAAACTAGACACCAAAGTCTGGCTCCTCAATTCTTCTTTTATAGTGTCCTTGCAAAGACTAGTGACCAAGGACAGAGACAACTGCGCTATTTCCATGACAACGGAGCAAAAAGCTGTCAGCTAAGGAAGAGATGTGGTGGAAGGTTCTGAAAGAAACACTAAGGCAAGGACATTAAGAAAAGATGTTTTTGTTAAACTGTTAATTACCTCAGAAATAACTATGGCATTTCTGCAAAGCATATTTCCTACAATAAACTTTCAATACCATAAAGTGTATGTTGGCTGCTATATACACCACTACCAATAAATCTATATCTGATAAAATATCATAAACACAAGGTGCACAAACCAAATAAAGAGTAATATGCAACTGTACATGTACATGTATCACTCAGCAGGGATAACTTAATGGAGAGCTTCACAATGAGTCACTTCCATGACTGTAACACTAACCTAGGAGAAACATGCTGATGTAGAAACACATGCCCGACAGCACCACTACATCACAACAGATTCTCACATAAACACACAGACACACACACACCTGGTGTTTTTTCCACCACAGACAGGAAGGTGGTTGAGTACTTTCCATCACTTTTTTTTCTAGGAACTCCAAATACCAAAATCCACCCAAGGGAGAGAGGATATGCACTGACCACACAGCAAAAAAAAGTGGATCCAGTGTTTTGTTTTCTTTCTGTAAAACAAGCCAAATTATCCACCAAGGGAGTTTGAGTTCAACTGAGGGAACAAGTGACAAACATCTGGAGACAGATGGGGTGATTTTATCCTAAATTCTGGCTCTTGCCTTAAGAAATGTGTGAAATGAGTCAACTGGCCGTGAATGTAGTGGGTGGTGTCTGTTTTTTTTAGTCTTTCCAATATACATAAACACAAGAGCACATGTGTAAAGAAAGGATTAAACTGTGTGTTTATCTGTCAGTTGCAGTCGTTAGCATTTCAGCTAACAAGCAGGCTACCTACAGTAGCACTAACTACATACATTTGTGGGATTACAGGTTAAAAAGCCGCATTAACAACAGCACATTCACTCTGTAGGATTTCCTCACAGTGTGGGAGCTGGTCCTGATTGCTACTCTATCAGAGTTTAGGCTAAGGTTAGCAGATTTGGCCAAGTTTCAGCCCAGCAACCCCAGCCAACATTAGAGAGATAGTGTTACACTGGCAAAACACATCTGTTTGTCCTCTTCCTGAAAGCCTCTTCTTTTATTACCCGCACAAAGTATCATAATGATATTATCAATCTGGCAGTTTTCCTTATCCTACTTATAATACAAGAACTGACTAGCTCTACACAAGAACAATCCTGTTTTTTACATAGATCATCAACTGATGCTAACTTTTTGCCTGAGACAAGCAGACTTTTAGCAAAATGTATGTTTGTCAGCTAGAAATGAAAAGCCTGCTTTTATCTATCTGTGAAATCTAAAACTAAATGTTTGTAAAATTGGCCTGGATTTTAGTTTTAAATTTACCATTATCATAACTTTAAACTGCATATATGAGAATAAAAACCTTAGCAGGAGAGCATCTTGGAAGCCACGTGGTTACAGTACATGCTACATAACCACAACGTCCCAGGTTCGTCTCCAGCCTTTGGACCTTTGTTGCATGTCATCCCCTTCTCTCGCTTTTCCACCATTTCCAGGCTGCCGCGACACAAACTGCAGCCTCCCAGGCTAAAAATGAAGCTAACACGCAAGTGCCAAAACCTGCAGTTCTTTGAATGACCGCTTGACACTGGCTCCAAAAGTGAGTCAATCCCCATAGACCCCCATGTTAAAATGCCTGACTTTACAGCAGAAATGAACATGTTTACAGCCTGGTACAAGAAGGTTTTGGTCTCTATAGCTAATTTCCCCCTTCATGACAACTGTACAGTGGTTGAATTTTTATATAACTCACCCATTTAACTTTTGTTAAGGCTTAAAATAACACATAATTAAGGGTGGGCCGTTCTGAGTGACAGCCTGTCTGCTGACAGTGTCCATGGCTTCTCAGTCAGATCCACCCCTCGTATCTTGATAGCCCCAGCTTCTTGCCAAAATATGGCTCCAAAAAACAAAGTGGCTTCAAACCCATGGGTGATGTCACCGTAGCTATGTCCATTATTTCATATAGTCTATGCCTCTACACTGTCATCTGACGAAAATGTCAAGAAAATAGTTGGGGGAATATAAGCATAGCATTACTTAGTAAAGGGGGCATATGGTCAATTGTATTGCCTTAAAAAAAGCTTTGACTCAAGTCTTGATCTTAACAACTTCTATGTGGGTGCATGTCATTATAAATAAACAAGTTGTCAGCTTTACAACTACTCACACTCAAGACAAAAAACCGGTGGGGAAAACTACTCATAGCCAGAATTAAAAAAGAAAAAAAAAAAAAACACTTTAATGAATCTAGATTTGGGGAGTTCAGCGTAAGGCCTAATGGTAACAAAACTCACACCGGAAAAGTCAAAAAGTCAAGGAGGGCAGTAAGAAAACAGACATGGAAAGAAACAGAAAGGGAAAGGAAGACAGGAAGGTTAGAGGATAGAATAAGGAGTAGAGAGAAGGAAAAAAGAAGTGAAAGACAAAACTTTGGACACAGCTTTGTTAAAGAAGGTGGGGCATTGAAAAGCACACTGGAGAATACTGGGGAATTCTGTTTGCTTGTGCTGCATTACATTCCCTCTGCAGACTTTATGGGAAAGAAGCAAAATCTGACACACACAAAAAAAAGTGGGGAAATAAATCTGGTATCTGCAGAGAAAAGTGTTTCTCGTTGAATGAAAAACAAATATTTGAACAGATGGAGGAATTTTTTTTATGTTGCGGAGGCACCACAGCTTCATAAGCATAGCACCAAACGCCTCATTCGGATTTTACCCTTCAACAGCTTGCTAAAATACACAGCTGAAGAGAAAGAGATACAGGAAAGGGAGAGACAGAGACAGGAGGGAGGGAAGAAGGGAGGAAGTGAGATAGAGAGGAAGATTTGGTATGTAGACAACCGCTGTGAAAGGAAATAAACAGATCCATACTTGACACACACACTCTGTTCCCATGTTTCCACTATGCACCTACACACTGTACATCAATGTTTACGTTTGTTTATCTATGTTATCTACGTCAGTCTCTGTGGGTCTGTCTGTGTGTGTGTTTTCTGGAGGTTTGAAGTGTTTCCAGCGGCAACACCCAGCTAGTCAACATGCGGTCAGCACGCGCCCCCCCTCTCTTTCTCTCTGTCTCCAAACACCAACAGCCTCATCACACACTGGCCCAGAGTCAAGCAAATAAACTGCACTGCAGAGCGCTGAGGAGGCCGGGAGGCTGCAGCGAACATCACAGACCTGACTCAGGCACAGAAAACTAGAGAAATCTGCAGAATGCAGCTTTTCTCTTTAAAGCTAAAGTGCGGGTCTTTAACAAATAAATGGACATCTGTTGCATTGAAGCCTCTGCCAAACAGGTTCACACTATGCTAATTAAGCCTACTGCTGCCTGGGAAAGCTCTCTGTATTTACCAGTAAGCCAGAGTTGTAGTGTCTGGCAACTTTCCTGCACAGGCAACCCGGATGTGATGTGTTGTACGTCAACAGCCAGAGGGGGTAGAAGGAGAAAAGGAAACCAAATTGACTAACGGTATGTATGCAAGTATGGCGGATAATCCTAAAACTTTTGGAAGTTGATGCTCCAGATAAAATAGAAACTCAGCATTCCGAGTAAGGATTAAAGTAAAAAAAAAATGGCTTGAAGAAAGCAGTTTTTCAATGATGTTATGGTGTTTCAGGGTGTGGTCAGTTTGCTGTGATAGCAACCACCAAAGCTACATGTCTGGGAGTTAAAAGATATACCAAATCTCTTTTTGATGCCCTCCGTCTCTCCGTGGCTACATGTTGATCCATGACAGATAGGTCAGGAATGATGAATTGATTGGTGAATCTGAACTACCATTTAAAACATCAAAGTCACAAAATAACACAAAGCGATCAAGGTCGTGGTAGACCAGCAGCTCCCGTGTTCAGCTAGGTAAAATTGTTGTTTTTGTGAATGGAGTCTGGCTTTAAGGAGGGCATAGATAAATTTCACTTTTAGTTTAGTTCTCTGTCGAAACGGGCTGTCTGTTTGGGAAGCACTGAACATACGAGTGGATAAATGAGACTTGGATTATACTGCCGACTTGTGGGAGAGTTTTTAAATGGAAGTTTTGATATTGTTTTGCTGTTGTTGAACGTCGATTGTTATGACTTCAATTCATCAAGAATTTTCTCCATTTTTGGATTCTTTGTCTTCGAGTTTTCCTCACAAATTCCATGTAAGACAGGCTGAGTCACTGATAAACAAATGGTCATATGGGGGGTGAAGTTCTCCTTTCAGACATTAAATTATTTCCAGTCCTTCAGGATACCTGAAAAATCACTAGATTTGGAGATACAGGGCTTTCACAGGACAGCGACCATGTTACGACCTTCACGAGAATGGTATCACTTAATTGTTATTCCTATTACAAATGTTTAGTCTTGATTAATTTAGCTGCCCTTTTCGCTATCAGCTGTGGCCCTATTACCTGTCAGCGTCATCACCACCGGGTCTCTGAGCCTGCTGAGAGGCAAAGACAGATTTATGAGAGACTGGAAGTGAGCCAAGAGACTTCCTGTGGCAGCAGGGGGGATTCTCCAGGCAAGGATCGTTATTCACCATCTATTGAGCGCTGCAGTGAATGGTTCTCATGCATTTACCACGTACTATTTAATGACTTAGGCACGCACACAATCGCACATACATGACTTCTTTCAGGTAGAGCCACAAAAAGGAATTTAAGTTCAAGAATGTGGAGCCACACAAATTCCCTGTAGGGTTTCCTCTTGCCACAGCAGGGCCCTCATGTGTGGGTTGTTTAATGTTTTGAGGCCTGTGTTGAATGAGGCGGGCGGACACGGAGGAGTTAAAATGGGTGGAGAGGGGGGGTAGTGTGAGGAATGTGACACCGAGGGCCAAGAGGGATGATGAGGGACACTTACAGGAATCTCTCAATTTCCCGTTGAGAGGCGTTTAAGAGTCAGAATTATCACAAAGCGCTGTGCTCACCCTCCTCTAACCCTGGACTCTTCACTTTGACTGTCCACTCATGCCATAACAATTCACTGAATCACACCTGGTAGGGTTTTGGGTTCATTACAAGTTAAACAAACAGATAATGATGATTATCTTCTCCTGTTTTCATTTTTATTACAGACAGAGAAACTGCTGCTGCTGCCAGAGAGGTATCAGATCTATCAAACACTGAGCTTAGATGAGAAAACACAAAGGCTTACATGTAACTGGGGTAAAGGGAACATCCCTCTTTTCCAAAAAGTGGATATTTATTTACATAAAAATGCAATGGATTAATCCTTTAAGACCATACTGTTGCTGTTCAGTCTTTGAGTATGTTTATAGGGGCCCACATACACGTGCTTTGTGTTTCTGCATGCCACACAGACGTGAGAAGCAGGGCTGTTTAAGAAGTGCAGCAGAGCAATTCTCCTGCATTCATGCTGGGCTGCAGACGTGAGCAGAATACTGAGGGACCGGAATGACGAGCTGGATGCTCTGAGGAATGCCGAGGCCTTGCCAGGCTAACAGCAAAGCTCCGACTGCCACTCTGAACAGCAAAGCTTTAAGCACCAAAGTGCAGCACGACACCGCCTCTCTGCAGAAAAAAAAGCTTAAGCTGCAACATGTTGTTTACACTGGCTCCAGCACCATCACAGGGTCAATCTGTGCATTTCAAGAGCTAATGATGGGACTGAATTGCCAATGCTAATGCATTTTTCTGACTGAGGCACTAAGAATCATCAACATGCATCTATTTCAATCTATATGAAGTGAGAATACATTGGAGTAATGGACTGTCAATCCTAATTTGAGCCCTATTCTGGGGAGTTACTGAAGAATAGCAAGGAGTAAATGGTTTCTGTACTGCTCTTATTGTCACACCTGAGGTCCTAGATCACAGAGTGCATCTCTAATGCATACAATGATTTAAAAAAGGTTCATTTCAACACTTACCTCGGCTGCCATTCTCTTCATCCTGCAAGAGAAGAAGACAGAAATTCAATGTCAGATATGTAATTTAATGTCATTCAAGAGCTTCCGGTTTTAGATTCCTTATCAATCTTATGCATATAAATGATGAAAGACATTTTACATCATATGTTACATAAAAAATACATGTAATTTTTCCCACCCCATTCCAAACAAGAATGATAACAGGTTTCCTAATCTATTAATAATTTGAGTCACTAATAAAGAAAACTGCTAAATATTTGCCGAAAAAGAGGCAATTTCCAGTTTTTCTCTTTCTTATTTCTGTGTATCTAACATATTTGGGTTTGACTATTGTTTGGACAAAACAAATTGTTTTGGACTCAGTGATTTCCAATTGTTTTTTATTTGCTTCATGAAAACAAAACAAACCACAAAACAAAAAAGGGTCTGCTGACCAAATTACAGAAGTTAAAAGAAAGAGAAAATACATAAATAGTTGCCAAATTCAGGCCAATTTCTGCACTCAACTTTACAACACATAAATGGTAACCTAACAGCAATAGCAACAAAATGGAAAACAATCACTTAAATAACCATACAAGGAGGAAGGACCACAATCATTATACTATAAGACAACAATCCATTTAGAACCACCTATAAAAACATTCCTCATCATTCAAAAGAAAAAAAAAACTTTTAAAGCAGCTATAATTCATATTTCTATAACAACAATATCAAATCACAATGTGTAAACAACATGAAAAGGGTCACTCATGAATTATCACGTGAATCAGTACCTCTTTATGGAGCTTTGCAGTGAGTTTCAGTCTTTGTTTAGCTGTCCAGCCCTTAACATTACCATTTTGGTTCAGTCTAGATACAGTTTGTGAACATAGTGGAGCATTAGGCAGTTAAAGTACCAGATATTTCCCTGAGTACAGACCAAAACAGAGCTAAAAGAGAGTGAATATTGGACTTACAGTCACCACATGGACATGAATAGTATAATTTTACTACTTTTGAGACAAGCTGATGTCAGCTTGTGACAGATTTCTTTATGTGGTCATCTGCTGCAGGCAAACTACAAAGGAGTTTACATTACGTAGCCTACACTGCTACATGTAGCAACATGCTAACGTCAGAGAAGCATGCAATCTTGGTCAACAATGTTGCAAATTTCTCTCTGATTTTGGATCATATTCCTGCTGGGGCATGTCTGGTTGTGTTTAGAAGTTTTATTGGTGTTTTTCCATGGAACAAAGTGTCACTATTCTCTGTTACCATCATGGTGGTGCAGAGATTCCATGATACAGTAGACCTGGAAACACTGACCAGTCAGAGTAGACTGGGCTTTTTTGTAGGGGAGGCTTAAAGAGACGGGGCTAAAATAGACTGTATCAGACAGAGGGTCAATACAGGTGATCCTGCACAGACAGTATGAGGAAAATTAAGTGTTTTTTGAACATTAAAGCATGTAAAAATGTTCTAGTAGAAGCCCCAAAATACAATTATGTACCTGAAATGAGCATAACAGTGTTGTCTGGCATTTTAAAGAGAAATCAATTGTTACTCCAAATAATAGTTAACTGCTGCCATAGAGGGACTCTCCCAGCACTGAGTGATGGATGAGATGAGCCATAGAGAAAAACAGAAGCATTAATTATCATTTAGAATTGCTACATTTAAATTATTGTGGCAATCTAGACACAAGAGGGGACAAGACTCCTCCACAAGCCACTTCATAGCCACATTTGTGTTTTTTCCTGTTCCTCAACACATAAAACTTTAATTTCCCTCCGAGGCTCAGTTAAAATCCACACGCTCCTGCTTTAATCCACCTCCCCTCAGTGACACATATGTTCTCCACTGTATCTTTAAAGACTCCCTGCTCTCCCAGGGCTTTCCTTAAGACGCTCTGACCCTCTTCAAACTAACCCCAATATCCCCAAACTGCGATTAATCAAGATCTCCAATCCAAGACCTGAAAGTAATTACACTGAAATGTGATGAATGTAGAAGATGAGGATTTTATTTTTTTTACCCTCCCCTTGTTGGTTTGAGTTACGTAATGGGGGAACTGGTTTGGGTTTACAGTGAGTGTGACCTGACGGATTGAAAATTTAAAGCTTAAGTTTGAATATTTCCCAGAATCACGTCTTATGATAAGAAACCCACAGCAGACTCGAGACAGTCAGCTGAAAGGCAGACAAACTATAGCTTCAGTTGTGTAATACTATATATCAGTGTCTCAGAATTATTGCATACATAAATAAGAATAATGGCAACCTCTTATAGGAGACTAAAAGCTAAATTCTGCTTTGTCAGGAGCTGCCAGTGTTTCAAGATTAATTCACTGCCTTCATTTTGCATGGTATGCATCTAAGACTGCCAGGCTTTTAAAGAGAACAAACTTGCTAATGTCAGTTCAATTCAAGCCCACAAAAACTTCATATCCTTTTATTAAGTAACAGCAAGGATGAACTTGAAAGTGTCCGAAAAAACACTGTGATACCCAAGAAGGCCTCTGGGAGATACTGTCTCTCTTTTTGGTTACAGAAATGTCTGAAGAACTGTCGTGCCACAGTTTCTCTTACAACATGCAGAACCGAAGCCAAAAGCTATAAACAGAAAGCACTATGCTAACTTTGTAGGAAATCCTTCTGTGCAAACTGAAGAGGCTGTCAAAATACACTTCAGAGAAAAGTAAACCCAATTTATCCTGAATTATCACTTTAAAAAAACGAACAGTCAGGAGGCGGCGATAAGCTTTGGGAAAGCTGACTCGAAACACCGGCACATTTTCCCATTAAAGAAAGCCTGTTGTATTTACCAAAAGCCCTTTAGTGTGTGTTAGTCTGTGCTCGTCTGTGCATTAGGAGCCGGAAGTGCTGTAACGTCAGGATTAATACCAAAGGGCAGATTGGTGCTGATGTTATCCAGAGGACGGCTGGCAGGCTTCCCAGGTGGGATGATACGAGTCGGAGCGGCTCTTAAAAAAAAAAAAAAACCTTTCTGCATTTCTGCATCAGTGACAGGACACGACAACTCATTGTATTTTCAAACAGGTGTGTCGTATGTCCATATTGGCAAAGTGGCTAAATTTTAAAAAAACAATAATCAAATACATTAGTATGCAAACAAAATCTGTTCCTTTAATCGAATAGTTTATCGTTAAAAATAACTACGCAGGATTCTCCCTCCAAAAAGATGTACTAACTAAAACAGAAGTAATCCCTCTCACTCATCACTTGGGAGGTGTATTTTCTTGCAGCGACTCTCTGTCTGTATTATTTACTTCTTACTTTGCTGTGTTCAGGACATTTCGAAGCATGCACCCCCAGCCAATAACAGTACGCAGATAAGGTAAGGACCAGGTGCCAGACCAAGAGGAAGCTACAAAAATCGCAGATACAGCACCAAAAAATGCAAATATAACGAGGCAGAACGCCAAGCGGACAAAGCTCATTCCAAAATCAGAGTGAATCCAGGGTCGGCTTTCACTTTCACTGGTGAGCACTGAAGGAAATGATGAGGAAGAAAAGTGAGGCGGTGTTGGCCTGTTTTTGTTGGACAGGTAGATGCCGGTGGTCAGCTTAGTTCGCTTGCCATGGTATTGGCTTTTCCTTTACAACAAATGTAATATTTCTACAATAGTGCAGTATCATTCAGTGTATGTACAAGCAATTTAGAGAGTGGGTCTACAAACTGTACCCGACAATTCCTGAGTAGAATACCTTTAAGTTAAGATAAGCCAAATAAATATAAAACTAATATTAAGATAGTTTCACTTTCTGTCGATAAACTACTCAACTAATCAATGCAGCTCTTCCAGAATCTATAGAAATGTAAAGTGGGAGAAGCTACAGTGTGTGGAGCCACCCCAGTTTAGCAAGTGGTAGCCTCATTAATTTGTTCTGTCGACGATATTACATGACTCACAGCAGGAACACTGCTTTTTAAATAAAAAAGTCAAAGGTACCAGCTTGCGTACACAAAAATATAAGGTGAGATCTTAACTATGACCCCAAAGGCACATTTCAGTGAACGACATCCAATTGCCAAGCTGAAAATGCTGCTTACGGCAGGAAGAAGCTCACAATTTTTAGCTTTACTTTTAAATTCTGGGCCAGTTTTGGATGAATTCAGCAACTGTGCAACCATATTTTGTGATGAAGCATTTCGAATTTGCTACAGCTCTGATTTGCAATGCTAAATGGCTTCTTCTCCATGGCAACAACAACCAAAACGTGTGGGTATTGTAGTATTTGGTGCCATTTGCCAAGTTAAAATAATTAAAACAGGTGTTTATTAAGATACAGTAAACTTACACAATCGTTACTTGTTTCTGTGTCCATTCACATTGTGGACATTGTTAATAGAAACATTTGAAACGGGAATGCAGAACAGGGAGAAAACACTTCCTCCCTCTTCACAACTCTACTGCACAAAGGAAATTGAGGAGCTCCTCACAGCTGGAAGGAATTACAACAAGTGGCGGATGGTGGTAAAACACCTTCAGGAAGATCTCAGAACAGCAAAAACATGATAAATATGATGAATAGTTCATACTGTATGTAATTAATAAGTAGTGTGGAACTGGGACACATCTCTACTGTCCCAACAGCACTAAATACTGAGGTGTTTGTTTAGGACTGAGTTCAAACAGCAGCTGAAAGTCATGATTCTGACTGTGTTTTCCCCCTCGTGTCACACAAATCAGGTGTCTTCTAATCACTGCAGACACTAAAAAGCTAAATGAAGTCACATTTTATGATTATAATCTGGAACACTGACCAGTAGTTATAATTTTCAGAACCGTGTCAGCAAGGCCAGAGTTAGCACAGGGGACAAAATAAACAAAGTGACTGGAATTTGGAGAATGATTCAATCGAAGTTGTAAACAAATGCGTATACTTTTTAATATTGTTGAAATAGGTTGCATCTTTCAAGAGTATAGAACATTGATTTACTGTGTCCAATCAAATGCATATTGTACAGTTGCTACTTGGGTAATTTCAGTCTGAAAATATGTTTTTTCCTGAAGCTATACAAGTCAAAATCAAGTTTTATTCCCTTTAATTTCATTATCCTGCCTGTTGTCTGAGATTATTTCATCTGCTTCTGATACAAAGTTTGTTTTTATGACAGTGTTTTACATTAAGTCAGATCCTCCTACTGGCCTGAGGCTGACATCACTTGTTTCAACAAAAGGTTATTTACTTTGTGTATTTTCTTACTTCAACTGTCAGAATTTATTGCTTGTTTTAAACTATTACTGAGCTCTAAATTGCATTAGATGGTATGATGCTTGTTTTGGTAACAGATGACGTTATATCACCTTCAGAGAGTTGTGGACGGCAGACTCAGGCGGGTAGACGATGAAGTGTCGCAGTGTGAAGCCGAAGCCCTGGGAGGTTCGGCGCAGGTGAAGCGTCTTGGGCCCCGGCCAGGAAAAAGGCTCCTCCTCGGGCCCGGGAGAAGCCAAAGCCGATGCCTCGCTCTGATTGCGCCCATCCTTCTGCTTGGCCTGAGAGAAGGAACAAAAAGCAGGTATATCAGTGTTGATCATCAGGACATAAACTGTGGTGTTGATATGGACAGAACATGAAAGAAGAGGAACAATTTTAAGAGACTTATTTTAATCATAATTCATTTAGCGAAATACACTTATTTGCTTGAGATCTAGATGAGAAGATGAGAAGCTATCAGTTACAGTTAAATAAATAAATAAATAAAAAAAAAGTTAAAAGTCATGAGAAAATAATCATAACTTTGTGTAACAAATGTTTTTTTCTTTGTTCCCCCTCATATCCTCACCGCCTCCCAGGAAATTTATCTTATATCCCCTCGGGCAGTCTTGACCACCCAGTTTGGAAACCACTGCTGTAAATGATGCACCGCTCCACAACAAAGAAATCAAACGTGGTTGTGAAAACAATGACGCACTAATAGTAATACTGCCATTTCCACATGTTCACTATTGAGAATAAACTCACAGCCACAAAAAAAGTATAGTCACTTCATCCCTGGAAACTGTGTAAAGAAAGTGGGTTTGCTACAACAAAGACAAGTGTGTTTTCACAAATGAAACAGCCCAGAGCTAAGCATACGTCTTATTAATCAACTTGATTTAAAAACACAAGAAATCCCCTGACAGTGATTTCTCACAGTTATCAGGCTGTTGTTTCTGCCAAGGTGTCATTTGTGGTCAAGGTTTGCGCTTGTGGGAATGAGAAAAAGAGGAAAACAAGAGGGTTTATTAATAAAAGATATGCTGTAGGGTGTTTCTGCTGTATAAATAGATTATAGCACATTGGTTGTCGACTATAACCTGCTACAAAAGGCTGTTTTTGAGTATGTGAAACATGTTTGACCAGCAATCTTTCTGCTGTCTATCATTATAAACACTATGGCAGATTGATAACATCACAGTGGCTGATTTGGATGTTAAATGTAGATAATAAGAATTGTAAGACATAGTTACCCTCCTCAAACCACATAAACATATTTTATATACCTAAAATCAAATGTCTAAACAAAATCCCCCATCACTACCACATCATTAGTTTGTAATGGGATTACTCTGCTGATTAACTGTGTCATTTTCTGGACTTCTCTATAATTTTAGTCCACATACAGTGAGTGTCATAGAGCTCAAAATACTTCCTGACTCTTACTGTCATCACCAGTTAAATAAAACTGGTCTCAAGTACCAGCAAACTGATCTCCTCTGCTACTGCGCTCTGTCTAAACGGTGGGTATATAGATATATAATATATCACATTCACTACAAGCTGTTGAATAAGACACCAAAATGAGTTTCAGCTTGCAAACACGGGAAAAAAAAGTCATTTCAGTCAACACAGCTGGTATCCTCAGATAAAAACGGCTGGTGACAGAGGCCAAAAATGCAGTCAAATAATTTTGTTTCTAAGTTGGTGGTTAATGTCAGCGTTCACAATATCTGTCAAAATAATAGGGACTGTCATATAAGCCACATTTGTACTGCCCCGAGCTCCACACAGCTATACATATGGCTTTAGTTATTGCACATTTGGGGCTTTGCAGGGCTATTTGGCGTGTTTGCATGATGACAGACTTATCTTCTACATTTCTTCTGTGACTAACACAAGGGATAAAAACAACCATTAAATGCTGGCAGCTCTCCCTTGCGTAATATCACATTTATGCCTACATCACACAACGCGTGCTTCACATCAGCAGCAAAACTCGGACTTTTAATGTTCTGTAACAAAAAGTTGTTTGCGTTGACTTGGTGTCAAGTGGCAACTGTAGCTAAGCTGAAAATACAGTGAGTCACCGCAGTTTACGTTCATAACTCTCTTCCTGAATATGATGTTACAAAACACACAGTAACACACACACACACACACACACACACACACACACACACACTCATACACACAGAGGGAGTATGGGTGGTCACATGTTAGATTTAAACATAAGATTGCGTCATTCGCTTAATACTATGATGTAGAGCTGCAACTTCATTGTTGGTTCAGGAACAAAATATTCAGTAGATTGACTGACTTATCATTTTGGTCTAAAAAATATTAATCAGTGTTTCCCAGGGTCCCAGTTGACAGCTTTAAATATCTTATTTTGTCTGACAAAGAGGACCAAATATGTTCAGTTTAATATCATAGAAGAAGAAAACAAGCAAGTATTCACATTTGGAACCAGAACAGAGGCTGCTGTCACATTTTTAGTTTAAAAAAATGATTGTAACGATTAATTGATTATCGAAATTATCGAAACACTTTTCTATTGGTTGACCCTTTTCCCAAAACATGTATAAAGAACTCACGTATGTTTATATATCCAACTAAAATACAGCAAAAGCTTGCCTGGGTCCAGACCTTTGAATCCTCCCACTAAACCAGGTTCAAGTTACTTGACTGGTCTGGCATCATGACATGAAACAGCTTCGGTTAAAATAAAAAAACAACCAATGACGCAGCCACAGGGGGAGTAGTGATTAGCCAATCAGCACCATGGACGGGACTAGTGCCGTTGTCAATAGTCGTCAAGAGTTGTCATGCGGTGCAACGGATCCAATAAGAGTTAACAGCAACAATGGCAAGCACTATAGTCAAACTAGACGCTGCTATGAAGGCTGTTCTAAATCCAAAGATCTTCCTAATATTGCCAAACATCGTAGCCGGACATGTTGGTCTCCTGTGATTGGTTAAGGAAAATCAAATCCCCCATCCCATGGAAATTGGACAAAGTGGACCAAGCAGCAACCTTAGGGGCTGAACAATAAAGCCAAGTAGCAAAAACTGCAGTTCTTCGAATTGCCACTAGAGGCTGGCTCCAGAAGACAGTCAATCCCTTTAGACACCCATGTTAAAATGCCCAACTTAACAGCAATAATAAACATGTTTACAGCCTAGTACAAAAAAAGGCTTTGGTGTCTATAGCCAATTTCAACATTCATGACAACTGTATGGGCGGGAGAATTTTTATCTAACTCTAACTCTAAACTATTTACATTTTATCAAGGTTAAAGTATGCATAATTAAGCCCGGGCTGCTTTGAGTGACAGGCTGTCTGCTGATTGTGTCCTCAGTCAGATCCACCCCTCGCTCCTCCACAACGCCATCATCTCACATCTCACCAAAATATGGTCACTTCTGGCAAAAAAAACAAGATGGCGACAGCTGTAATACTGAACACAAGGATTAAGTTAAGTTTTGGACTGTTGGTTAGAAGAATCAATCAATTTGAAGGAGTTGCATTGGGCTCTGCAAAATTGTGCAAGGCATTTTTTATTACTATTTTGTGACCATAACCAAACTATTAATCAGCCATCCAGGATGTTGTGATCACAATTAAAACGAATTATATCAATCCTTGTGAATTCTGCACAACCTTGAAATTTTGCCCAATTATTGCCACTTTACCGCTAATTTGACCAATCATCACACTTGAGTTCTGTTGTTGTTGTTGTTGTTGTTAAGATTCAGACATGTGTGGCATGACCGTCTCACATTTACCAACAAAATGTACTGCTAAAGAATGTGCAAGGCAATACCCCAATGTTCTGCATGAAAGCATGGGTAGACATTTTTGCAGCACGTTCAGCTTTGTAGTGGAACACAAACAATATCCATTGATAAACACTTTTCTATTGCAAAACACATCTGGAGAATGACTGAAACACGTGGACAACAGACGATATAAATCACCATGACAGAGGCTGTTGCATCCACATCTATTGCACGTGCTGACACAAGCAAGGCGAGTCAGATTAAACATGCATGGAGAATGGTTATGTTGGTGTATGAATCATAAATTCAGAGCAGTGCTGTTTTATTTTCACTCAAAAAGTACAAAGAAGTCAAAAATGTTATGTGTTGCAATAGTCCAAACACACAAAACAACAATACCACTCTCAGAAAACATCCAGGACTTCAACTCCATTTTGCATCTATTTTCCAAAGCCTTTTCAAATGCCTAACAACACAGATTTATCATTACCTTAAAGATTCATCAGGAATATTCTCTAACACTTAATCACGATGTCTCTATATTGCGTCATCACTGTGAAACACTCTGACCTCTCCCGCTGCTGCGAGCTGTCTGAGCAGCGAGACTTCTGTCACATCCATCATCAAAGTAATGATGGAGCTGAACCGCTGCACCACAGGGCGTGCGTTAGCGGTTATTGCTAACACCACCATAGTGACTCGGGGCTAGTCGAGCCTGCCAAGAGTTTGAGCCTCAACCCAGAGCTCTCTGCAGGCTCTTCTCCTACCAAAATACATCTTAGGTGTGGATCCAAAACAAAGACATTCTCCCCACCACCCCTCGGGCTTCTCTATCCGCACCTCTCCTCGGCCTGTCTGGGAGCAGCAGATGTAGGGGCCTCCAGAGAGCGGGATGGGTGTGGGCTTAATGGTATGACTGGTGAAATCACCACCAATACTCAGTGGTGTGGAGCTGGCAGAGAGCCACAGTCCACAATGTAACAGAGAGAGGAGGGGAGAGCTGACAGTCCAGCTCAGCTGTTTGTTTTGATTTCACGCTTAAAATTTAATGCTGTATTATGCAATAGCTAAGCCGTTTGGCTCAAATGCCCCATGGAAGAGGGACACACACACAGACACACACACACATTTTCCATCTCTTTCTATATATAACATGTTGAATTATACAGCAAGAGAGGCAGCAGCAAGGCACAAAGTGAAGGGAAACTACAGCTGCATCGTTCTTCAGTGAAAGACATTCGAAAAGGTACAATACTGTAAATCTGCTCCAAACAAGCTCACACAATTACCTGACACTCAATTATGCATGCAATCTGTTCAGAAATACAGTCACCATTATGTGCCACTGAGGGTTTGATCTGTGTGCTGCCATATGGTGTCGCAGCCTGCGGGATGGTGCATTTGCATGCCTATTCCTGCTTCTTTTTGTATATGAGATGGATTTGAATGGCATTACTTGTGGACTCAGCTCTTCTCCACACTATTGCTTTTTTAAGTGCGTGAGTCACTCCTGGGTCGTCTGACCTCATGGATCTACCTCTTCCACTCCCTCTCGCCTTTTCTTTCCAAACTTCGCTCCCTTTCTGACCACAGACTTTAACATTAGTCACCCTTATTCACTATACTTAAAGGAAAATATGCCTCCAGTTCTCTATGTGCTCCATCACTGCACAATGACTTCATTCCATTAAGCTTCAGTCCATGCTTTGTGAAAAAGAAATGGCAGAGGATGAAATTCTAAAATGCACACAGCTGGAAAATAAACAATATCTTCCTCTGACAGCAGCAAAGTGTCGCTGTGTAACTACCAACAATAAATAAAACCTAAAACCCAAACACACACTCGCATTACAAAAGATATCGGTCAGTGAAACAGGACTACCCTGCCGCTGGAGAGCAGGATGACGCACGCTAAATTCCTTAGACAGCACAACAAAGTGTAGCCGCCCCTAACCTCTCCTCCCATATCAAATGCTTCCTATCTAAACCTATATACATCTGCCAAACACTGATATCACCTCAACACATATTTAAGCAGATCAGGGTAATCCTAAATGCCTCAAAGCTACATCACAGCTTGCCTCCTCAAAATGTCACTCCACAAGGATGCTCTCCATCTTTCTCATGCATGACTGTCCTTACCCGAGATCGGACACAGTTCTTCCTGGAGGCTTCTCTGAGCCGAGCCCATGACACGCTGCGATTAGGACTGGTGAGCCCCAGTTCCACCTCTCCCCAGTAAGCTCTGGCCAAAAGCTGGAACCAGAGGCAGTAAGGCTCCGACAGGCAGCCGTCCACCCCGGCCAACCGAGCCCAGGGACACCCTCCGGATGACGGGGAAGGAGAGAGGGAGCAGCATCCTTCAGCATTCACGTCCACATCCCGCAGGTCTGGGTGATCCTTCAGAGGAACAGGCTTACAGCCTGGAGGGAGCCCGTTCCTCTGGGCCAGCATGGCATAGCCAGGTTTGAGGTGGTAGGATCAAATAGATAAAAACTGTCCTCAACAATGCTCCACTTTCGGTGTCTTTTGGTTCCTCTTTTCTACGTCCTCTACTCCAAGTTTATGGTCAAGTCCATTCTGCGTCCTCTTCCCTCCTCGCTCCGTCCTCAACTGTCTATTCTGGTTGTGGAGAAACAGGGCTGTTCTTCTGGGCGTCCCACACACACATGATGTTTCCACTCAGCCGAGAGGAGAGCACAGCGGCTGAGTGCACTGCAGAGAGCCCGGGCCGACTGACTGACGCACCCACCCACTCACCACACAAAACTCTCTCTGAAGTATGCATGCACACACACATATTCCCATACACACACCAGGCGGCCTGAAGTGAATTCTCTTCCTTTCCTGTCTCCTCCATCTCTCTCTAACTCTCCTCCTCTACCGCCAGCCTTTAAAAGTTTTAGCTGCTGTGAGCTCGCCAACAGACTCACGTGTCGTGTTAATCAATAAATCATAAGAACAAATGAAAGGAGAAGACGAGACGCACACACACGAGTCGAAGGTAAGTTAAATATGAGGAACATTCAAAAAAGTTTTTTTTCGGGCAGGAAGCACAAGCAGAGCAAAGCTGCTATCTGCCAGGAGACGGGAATAACTTGGATTGTTTTCACAGCCGGTGGAAGAAGTCAAGTGGGGCTAATACAGATAAGGAAGCATATGGGTTCTGTGAAATCTATAAGGCACAAAAATGTCGAGCCGACCCACCCACCTTCACATGCCTGCAGCTCATCTGGAAACTACAAAGACCTGACGCCTGGGTGGCAGGCGCTGTGGTCTGAGAGACTACCAGGAGTTGCATAAACACACAGTAACTCCTGTATATTTATTTATTTGTCTATTTAATAGGGTCCATACAGATAAACATTGTTAGGTAAGGATAAGCAATGCAACGGAATAATGTATATAGAGCATGTAGTTAAAAGCGAATTTGCAGCCACAGCCCTGGTTAAGCTTTTAACTGTTTTACAATATCAACAGACATGCCAAATAAAAAGACAGATGCTGGAGTAAAGTTGATAAAGTGGGAACAGGGAACATGGCCTCCTTTCTGTGCCAGGTGATTGATAATAAAACAAAACATACCATAATGCTTGCTGTAGTATGAAATTAGTCTTAAGCAGGATTTGGTGATATAACAATAGACTGCATTACATAACTTCTCATTAATCAATCAGATTTATCAGGCCAACACACCTACAGTCCACCCAGGTCCAGGTATTTTATGTTGCCAAATTGACTTTTTCTAAAGATTGTCAAGATTACAGAACTTTTGATTGACAGCTCCCTCACTATCTTGTGTTTCTTCACGTTTAAATTTTAAATTGTATGTTCTGACCTCGCCATGGTTTATGTGTGGTTATGTTTAGGCACGAAAAACACTTGGTTATGGTTAGGAAAAGATCCTGTTTTGGCTTAAAGTACCAGGTTTTGTCGCCACAACCACCACTGGAAATGTGTCGACATCGCTTTGTAAACGACTTGTTTTTTGTTGCCACAACCACTCCTGGAAATGCCACATTGTCTTGTTAAAAACAAAACTGGTCTTGAAAAGTGGTCTGCTCCTTGGCAGATGTCTTGCCTAGGTGTCACACCATCCACCACCCCCTCCCTTCATGAGAGACTCAGCTCATAAACATGTAATGTAGACTATGTCACTTTAGGGATGTTGATGATACATATGAAACCTACAGATGTAACATATCAATGGTTTACAGAAATGCACAATGCCAATATTTTTTCCTGCCAACTGGGCTGCATTCTTATTAGTTAACAGAGTTTGGTGGCCTGAGGGAGATCCTGTGGATCGAAACGTTGCCTTAAAAGGAGAAAAATGAGAAATAAAGCGTTTAATTGGAACCCAACAGTGCGCAGACCTCCTTCGTGCCCTGTAGTGACATCACTCATTTCCCAGCCCAGGTCCAACTAACTTCAACCTGACTTTGTTTTATTAGTAAGACTGGTTGAAAACTCCTCTGTGGGAGTGCAGAGCTTTTAAGAAAAGTAAAATAGTAAAATTATCCCCTTGTTAAACCCAATTTGAGGTTTCATTAGCACCAAGGAGCATCTAGTTTGTTGATGTTATTTTACAAGAAGGTTCTGTTACAAGCAATTTCTTAAACTGTGCTGACTGTGTGGAACAATGGAGCAAATCTAGACAACTGTCACAAACCCAAAGATTACATGTTCAATCCCTAAAACTGTCCCATAATGGCTAAAATCATCTTGACTGTGACAGTGAATCCCCACCTCCTCACTCAGGACAATCTGCTCTGAATTAGAGCCTCATGTGAATCTAAACTCCACCACCTGCAACCACCAAATCTCCCTTCGCACTCGCCTCGCAGTATTGCATAAGAGGGCCGGCCATGCCACAGGGGAATACCTCCTCAATCCTTCCAGGTAAACAAAACCCCGCAGAGGCTTGGCAGCTGCCTTTATTTCAGGAGCAGTGAGAGAGTTGGGAGCAGGATGGACTCAGCCCTGATACCTTTTAGTAAATCTCTCTGGTAGAGAGCAGGGCCAAAACATCAATTTAATATTTAATCACATTTTCATCTCAGAGCTCTCAGGAGCTTTCGTGCTGCTCCAACAGCAACATCAGGACTATGTGCTGTGAGATGGCCTGTTAATAAATGTTGAATAAGTCTGTGTAACGTTGCTTGAGGACAATGGGTCTGCCTTTCGTCTATTTTGAATTTCAATACCTCACTGCGTCTCCAGGGTGAGTTATTAGTTAATAATTGGGCATTTACTGGTTCACTTCCAATGTCTGTCTGTCAACAGGCGCTGTGGTTTGTAAAGTCGCTCTGGATGAGAGCGTCTGCTAAATGGCGAAAACGTAAATACCAGTCTATTTTGATTCTGAGGAATATTTGCCATCCGAGACGGTGGCGACCGTGAAAACAACATCAGAAACCCAGTGGTGGAATGTTCCCTCTCAGCGTTTTGTTATGAGCATCTTGTTACCACATTCACTCGGCTCAATATAGCATGTGGTATTCTGTATGGAAAAGATGGCAGAAATAGACGTCGCCAAACACAGCCAGTTGAGACACTGGACCTGTGGAAGCCAAAACAAGGATTATGTCTCATAAGAATGGTTATATATGGGAACCATACAGTCTACTGCATATATATAAGTGAATTTACATGAGCATTACAAGCCCATTAGAGGTAAAAATTTCCTGTCAGAAAGTGCTTCTTACCTCCACTAATAAATTTCAGACTGTTAAAGGGTTTCAACACACATCATATACGTCTCTAAATTCCTGGAAATCTAAAACACATGATAAAGGAGGGGGAAAAAAAAGATCCTTGAATGGAATTCCTGTTGGCCAGGAAGTGGATTTGGTGCCATGCAGACACAAAAACTAGACATGCCGCCCCAGAAATATTGTGCTGTTGTCGTGGCAACGAACCACACCACAACAATGTCGGCCGCTGAACCGGGGTGTTCTCCGTGGGCGCTCATGTGATTTCAAGGTTTGTGTGCGTCTCCATGTTTATGTATAGATCGGTGTGACTAAGGGTGAGAGCAAATAGTGCAGAGGAGGTGATTTGAGACTTGCCAAACATTATTAGCGTTGAGGATGCTTTCTACAGCAAACAGGCTGAAGTAAAGGAAAGGATTTATGTGTGTTTTGGATTTAGTTTTGCTCTGTTTACTAGTGGGTAAGCTGGATCATGACTTAATGTCTGGGCAGGACTGATACAGCGAGGATAATTCAGGTCATCTCAGATATTGTAGCTGCAGAGTTAGGTAAGTGGAGGAATCATGTCCCGGCATATCAATGACTCACGGTAAACAGTGTTACTTCAGAGACGTGCTGTGGTAATTTTCATCAGAGGCTTACCTGAATACAAAAGAAAAATGTGAATATTGTTGACTGCCTAAAGGCATTACACTGAATACGACGGTGTAGCCTCAACACTTCTCAGGTAGCAGAAACGATGAGCCTGTTTACACCTCATACATATTGGGCAGATCGGACAGCTATCCCATCAAGAGGCGTTCTAGAGGGATTAGAATACAACTAGATGTTGACAGAGGTTGACAAGTTGTCAATGCACTCATAAAAATGAGTGTATAGTGTACGTGGTCTTTACTCCTACCAGTTGTAACTACATCAGTAAGAGATAGGAAGACCCTGCTAAGAAAACTTTCCCACCAGTTAAAAAACAGGTGCTAGAAAAGTTCATCAACAACGCTCAATATCTGAAGAGCTCTTACTCTGATCTTTAACATAAGTTCTTTAGATCTTCCGCTTACTTTGAACAAAACAAAATCGGTGTGGCAGTGCCTGCTTTTCATTTCAATAAACTTGCAAAGGTTTATTTCTTTTGGGCTGCAGCTGCGGCTCGGGCTCAGCGGTGGCTCCCTCTTCCTATTCATTTCCGTCTTCTCTTACAGAATGGACTCTCCACCCAAGAATGAATGCTTCTTCCTCTATCATCCCCTTGGTCTCCTCAACATTCAGGCTGCAGTCACCCCAGTAGTAATAAAGATAAGTAATAGGTAATAAGGTCCCGGCTTGCTTCTGGCAGAATTCACTGCGATCACGTCATCATACTGTGGTCGAAGCTCTGTGCTGTGACTCTGCTGCTGCTGTATGGCGCAGACACTTCTAGTTTATGATTGTAGCGTCCATGGTATTAATAACACGCTTAGTATTTTACAAATCAGTTTTTTTTTCATTTGATCAACATGGACACTGGTATGGAAAACAAAGGTGGGGGCGATGGGCAAGTATGTAATCAGTTTGTAATAGCTGTAAGGCCAAACATCTTGATCAAGCCTGGTAAGCGGTCTGTGGAAATAGTCACTTCCAGTGTCCTATCATATCCATTTCTACCCCTGTGATAAAGGCAGCTGAAGCTACACAGAATTTCACTTAGAGCCAGTGAAGATGCTAAAACTTTTGTCTTCCTCGCAGTCTATAAATCGGAATCAACTGTGTTATTGCTAATTGTTTATTGTTACAACTTAACTGTTAAAGAGCAGAGGTTATTCTTCTTCTGGTTCTTATGGGAGTTACCAAACACTACTCTCTGAACTAGAAGGGAGTGACCCTGATGTGCATACAGCCCAAGAAAACCAAGACAAGTTGGAGTGAGATCTATGAGCTGGCCAACAGGGATGCCTTGATGTGATATGAGTGTACTAAAGTGCTTGAAATTACCAGTGTAAATGGGGCCTGTGTCAGATAATGGAAAAAATGGCCAGAAACAACTCCCAGAGCCTGAAGTCACGTCCTCAAAATGCTTATTTTGGCTGTGCGACAATGTATTCTGTTGACTTTGATATAAAAAAGACAAAAGCAGCAACAGGTTAATGGGATGATGACCATGTTCAAACGCACAATAAATTGGCCGCAGCTCTTTAACACCAGTCCGGAAAATGCTTTGAAAAAATTTATGGAGGTCACACAGAGGTGTAAATTGTAAGCAACGCTGTCCATCCAATAATAATAATAATACCAATGAAGGCCAGCGAGCGTGGCCACAGACACCTATGAAATTCTACCAGCAGGTGTGGAAAGCGGTACTATGAATAACTGACCAACAGATGGAGGATTAACTGATGTATGTGTTGCGCCTTTACCGCTCAAGGCTGCTGGACCCAACACAGAGCAATTTGGTTTTGGAGTCCCCCTGCTGATAATTCTGCAAATGGCCTTGTGGCTTCACACAACATGACATGCAGGGCCAAAGACAACATCCAGACTGCAGCTGTGGTGAAATAAAGACAAGGATGGAGAAATCGACAAGCTTTTTGGTGTGTCATATTTAAGATGAAATTACATTAGTGGTGTGCAGAAACTCCAGGGCAGATAAGTCCAGTCTGTGCATTTGAGCTAAACTTTTTAGCTGAAAAGTTGCTGTTCGGTCTTTGATATTTACATGTAAAGCAGTACGTCAACACTCACCACAGAAAAATCCTTAAAATCCAAACCCTAACAGCCAAAGTTGTGTTCCTTGAGTTGTGAAACTTGTTTCAGATGTTTACATTTCTGGAGAACACAACACAATGAAAACCAGGTTGTTTCATGATGCCGTTTCATTTTAATCCACTCAAATCTTGGAGTCGCGGATTTATTAGATGATTATCTGCAGCTCTGATTTGTGTAACAAAGGAGGAAAAAAAAGGCCTGTGGTCTGTAAGCAGCTGACAGGATCTCTGGACGGGGATTAAAGACACAAGGCACCGACAGGCCTCTGAAAACTACAATAAGTAATTCTGAAGTCTCCAATTGGTGCTCGTGTGTGACCAACTTTATATATCTGCGGCTGTGTGTGTCTGTGTGTGTGTGTCTGTGTGTGGTACAGAGAGCGAGAAGAAAAGAGAAAGTCTTGCGGGAGGATTAGGCTCGAGTCGGGGTGGCTTTTCAGGACTCCTGGCGGGTGTAAGATCTAATCTGGACATGCTGCATCTGGGCTCCGCGAGGTATGGCTTACTGTAACAAAGGACTGGCTAATGAGGGCCAGGGAACAGACTGCTCCCTCTATGCGCCCACACCACTGCACACCCATAATGCCCTTCTTCATACAACCCTCAGGGGGTACCGAGGGGTATGAACCCTACAATCGACTACCCAGGGGAGGTAGCAGGCTGCCCGGCGTTGATTAGGCGGATACTGGAGCAGATTGATCGCGTTTCAGCTTCAGATAAGTAACTCAATCTCAGTGTAGGAGGCAATAACAGAGTCAGGTACTGCGTATGAGGGCGTATAATATAATTTTACTGCATTCTCATATGCCAATGCGCTCGGAGAAGAAGAGGGAGTACACACACAAAGCCAGACTTTCTCTCCTGAAGGGAAGATGACGAAACTGAGAGGGTAAATGAGGTCAAAGAAAGTGAGCGAGAGAAGCTGTTTGCAGTTGGGAATATCATAAACAGTCTGCTTAAAGCAATGAAAGAAATATACAATTTGAAACAGGCAGTGCAGCATGGCTTTTTCTTTTGTTCTGTTGGAGGAGAAAATAAAGTTTCAGCAGCAACACTATTAAATCAAGAAAATAATCAGCAGATTAATGGACACGAATAAAATAATCATTAGTTGCAGCCCTGGGTCGATCAATTGGTCGTGCAAGTAATCCTTTGTTGTAGCCCCAGCTTCATGTTCTGTGTATATTTGTGTTCAATGCACTGGCGGTCTTGTCTGGCACACTGGATGCGGACCGTGGCTTTAAGCCCGCTGTTGGCCGACTATTAAGGCATGCATTCTCCCTATCTTCCACTATCTGCCTGTTACCATTTTCAAATTCCCCTCCACTAGAACAACCAACAACAACCTCTGAGCTAACAACTACACACTGAAACTGGCAAGTTTTGATGAATATTTGGATCATGCCATTAGGTTTGCCCTCTTTGTTCTATTGGTGAATTGTTATAAAGACCTACAACGAATAAAACAATGTGTGAACGCACTCCATAAAAGCTCAGAATCCATCTCGCAAGACTCTCATGCCTGATGTTGATCTGTTTTCTGACATGGCCAGCCAGAGTTGATTCGCCACATGTTTTTACCCTGGCAGCAGCACGCACCAGTGACACTGACTTCAACAATTTACTGATTCGTTCCACTCCCAACGAGCTTCTGTGATATCATCGTTATATTGTTCTGCAAAAGCCACATACAGCGAGAGAACTGTCTGTAATTTTAATGGGTTCAGTGAGCTCCTACAAAGCAAAAGCACAGTCATGCTTCACTTCCAGAGCACCAATTATCATATAATTTAGATTATTTTAATCACTAAAGGTTGAATCACACAGTCGACACACATCTGTTAGGCCTACTGTTTTTGTGGTGTTTCTTTTTTGTAAAGAATTAGCCATTTTAATGTCAGGGCTCGCCTCCCCACGTGAAAATGTTCTACCAAAACAAGTTCACCTTAGACACTATTTTGCAAGAGCACCGCCGCTGCATCCTGGGCTTACTGTCGCCAAAGAAGATTGTGATTGGTCTATAAAGATACAAACAAGCCAGAGCATTTTCCCATATAGCAGAATAACATGTGCTTCCACACCTTTCTCTAGCGCTGCCACAGCACCGTGGGGATGGGTCTGGCCATGCGAGACTGCTGGAGGTCACATAGAAAGTGTAATGAGTACACAAGCTGCCACTGTCATTCAGTTATCCTGCCTTAAACATGCAGTAGTATTGTAGAACATTGGTATTGTTGCAGCACTGGGTCATCAAATATGTAGGAACTAGAATGAGTATGTCCACATGTATAACTCACATTTTAATTTCAAGTAGGAGCCAATGTTTCCCTCAAGAAATGATCATGTTGCAACAACTGTCAAAGCTCCCATTAGAAGTCTTCATATTAAAACCCACTAGCAACACAATGACTGCCTTTTCTCATGCATGCTTTTGTTGTGAGGAGGAAGTTGGCACCAGCTTTCCTTTCATTTCAAGAAAGTATCCAACCAAAACATAAGTCATGACGCAACAGCTACAAAAGCTACCAGTTTAACTCCCTGTGAGTCATGCCCACGGCATATTTATGAGCCACTGCATCTCTTCTCTTCCACTGGCAAAAACAACTATCAAAATTCACAGTTTGCTATGGAGACCATCTGTGTGGAGCAGAGAAGGAACACGCGGCAGCAAAAAACGTCCAGGAGAAAGAAAAAAAAAATACAGGGGATTTCCTTCAAGACTGTGAAGGAGCTGTGGCTGCAGCGAGGAGAGGTTGTGGGTTGGACACTCACCCAAAAACTAACAGGGAAGACAAAAGCCTCAGAGCCCAGGGGGGGTTCACATGAGCTCAGCGTATTAGCGAGCTCCCCCAGTGAAGGAGCCCTGCTTGATCTGGACAATTGTCTCCAGAGGGTCCCTCGACACTTCCACACAAATGCCTCTGCCAATCAAGCATTCAGCAGACCGCTCATTCACTCCTCGGCAGCTGCTCTCAGACAGCGAAAAAAAGGAGCAAATATGTTTGTGATGACAGCCGTACCCCACCCCGTCTCAAACACCTCTTGAATAAATAAATGTAAAAAAAAAAAAAAAGTCCTCTCGTCATTGTTCAATTATTGCATCTCTCCTCATCGCTCAGACAGTTTCCCTCGGGAGATACCATATGGTTAAAAAGAAGCGAAGCAAGAAAGAGCCTCAGATTATCAGAAAGCACTAATGAAGACACAGTTATACTCCTGTCAGACTGACACAGTGATGTGAGATAAGCTTGTGTTTAAAGGCAAAGATCAGTAGGTCCAAATGCATTATCTGACCCACCATTAAACCCTGCTTCTGTGCAATGTTTCTAACATTGCTTGGCTTAAGTTTGAAGGAGTGAATGTGCCTTTTGTAGTAACTCTACGATTATTATTACGCTCTTTATACTATACTGTAGCTTTGTTGAAATATTTAGAAGAACAGTTGGCATTAGACGGGAGTAAAGCTCACCCGTTATTTTTAAATATATGGATATAAGTCAGTTAAAAACATACCCTTGCTACAAAATTATACAACATAATTCCTATAAGTGAACTGGTGTTCGTGACTGAGAGGAAAACATATAAAATAACTGCCAGCCATGTGCTATTTCCAGTGCCAGCACCACAGCAACCACTTTTAATAAACTTAAGGTTGACAAATCTGTTTAGTAGATCTGTTTATACCAGGCCTGAACTGCAGTAGCAGTGGCAGGTGTTGCGTGAGTGACCAGGGATTAACCTGTGAGAGCCGTCTTTATCAATGGGTCCCATTTAACACGTCAGACACAGGGTTTAAGTCAGTGGTGGGAATCTCTAGGCACCTCTTGATTTGATTCAGAGGGCTACGATGCTATATAAAAGAGTTATAGATGTGTCTTGATGCATCAAAATTTTTTTGATTTCTATATAGGAGTTATTTTTTTCTTACTGTGTGACTGTTTCTTTTATCTGGTGTGCCACATTAGGGTTAGTAAACAGTAGAAAACAGCACAGAGACCAGTGAAAATGTTGTGGTGGTTACTTCTGTTACTTATTCAGTCTGTCTTTCATGTTGTCTGAGTGCTGTGCGGATACAGACGGATGTATTTATGGCGTCCCGTCATTGCATTGTGCCAAAAAAGGGGCATAAATGAGTGCGTCATCCCAGGTGTCATGTTTTCAACACTGCTGATTGGAGCGGTCGGAGCTGGAGCAGATAAATACCCTACTACTACAGAGTCATTTGTCCCAGGAATAAATGGCGATTGTGACCTTTCCCACTTAAGACAAAAAGCTAGATGTTAGCTGTTTGTTTTTTTGTCCAGTAGGAATAATTATAATAACTAAAATACAACAGATACATTTAGTTCTATTGTCTTTTAGTAAAACAATGGTTGTAACAAATGTATGCCAACTGGAAGGTTGAACTTTACAACATGATGCAGAGCCCTTCCTAAGTCCCGCTGCTTGTCGCTCAGTGCTCCAAAAACAGTTGAGCAACCTTGGTGACCGGCAGAACCTCGATCAACTTTCCCCTTTCCTGTTATACTTAGATACGCCATGTGCTAAGCTCGTCTTGCAAGAATAAGTTGTCACATCAATTATCAAGCACAATCTAAACAGCCTTTTCCATATGAGGCCCAGATGGCACAGATGCAAAAGGCTGGCTCATTCAAAAAGCTAGCAGTTAATTACTGGGACACCACATTGCACTGTCGAAGTAGTGTTTGTAATCAAAGCAACAAAGACAGCCTAAAACTATCTAGTACACACTGCTGCAACCGGCCAAGGTTTATTTTCCCCTAGGATGGTGTAGGCATGACCCACCGTACTCTGCCTCACTCCGCCTCTGATTGGCTTCGCCTAAATCTAACCAATCTAACCAATCCAACCAAAGAAGGCAATGAGTACAAGCCAACAATAAGGAGAGTAGTAAAGGTCACGCCTATGCCATCCTTGGAAAAATAACCTGGTGCATCCAGCCAAATGGCCATGGGGTCACCATGTGTCTTTTTGTCAGGCTTGTCCGACCTAGCAACAGTAACTAAGGAGGGCAGGACTTTGTATTGGCAAGGATTGTCCAATCCAGTCTTACAAAATTGTTAAAGCCAATTCCCGCATCAAAACATAATCTTTCAAGAGAATCATGACCAATCTAAGAATCAGTTTTTCCCCATACCCTTAGCTTATGTGCTAAAGTGATTCTAGAGAGTCGCCTGGAAAAAAAAAAGCCCTGAGTAAAACAGGATTCACCCAACATAAGACACCTCTATTCTACCCTGAACCCACCCAACACCATTAACCGCCCACGTCTGGAAACTCCATCATCCATCAGACACTGAGACACGCAGACAAACCCCTGATTCAAGACGTGAGGCTACCAAAATGCAAGAATAGGACGTATGGACTAACCTGTCCGCCCTGAATGTAAACTAAGTCACTCAGGTCTGAAAGGGCTCCATTAAGAAACTGTGACCGTTGGCCAACGTGTGCTTCATAAAGAGCCCATATAGCAGCGGTGTAAGCTGATCTTGGAATTCCCTCGGCTGAGGTTTGAGGTTGAACTGCTGTAGACTCAAAAGGGTGGAGGGTCCACTCATTCCAGACACATGCCTGACGGATGCATAATATTTCAGTGTAATGGGTGACAACACACATGGAAGGAGAACAGCTCTCGTCATAATGAAATCCCATTTATTAAGGTGTTTATTCATTAAAAATACTCATGGTTTTCTTTATAGTTTAACTGCTGGAGCAGGCATGGGATGAAAAGTAAACCAGGCTGGAATGCGGTGACGAGTACTCGAGTGCCACATGGTATGAAAACACGTGAGGCTAACATTGGGTAGGGTCCTCTACTGTGATTACACACATTTAAAACTGTATTAATGCTGGGGGGAGCTGACAGTGATTTTGATTTTGCCTTTACCTGAAGCATATTTACTCAATACAAAATACAATGTATTGATTTAACTAATAGGGGAGGAAATCTTTGGGAATCTCATGTTTAGATTCAGATTCTTGGTGTCATGATTAGATTCATAATTGATTCATGATTGAGCATGTGTGAGAAGGAAGGAAGCCTGCAACAGTCCTGTGCCTGAATAAGAATAGTAAAAAATAAAATGTAATCTATGTACAAATATTTTTGTCATAGAAGATAATAATTGTTGAAAGTAAGAACATGAATCGATCTTTTTCCCCCACCACTACTGACAAATGTTTATGTAAGTCCCTGACACACATGAAGTGCTGGAATGATCAGTGGATTAATGAAGTGCACGAATGGCAAAGACTAAATTTGCACCAATTAAGGTAATTGATTAATTGTTTAAGTCACTTATCAAGTAAAGATAGCAAAGATTTGCCAATTCCAGCTGGCTTCCTGTCATTTTAATGGCACGAAATAGACGTTGTTTTGCTTTTGATATAGCTAATGAAAGTATAGAATGACAACTAAAACAAGGAAAGAAGCCAGAGGATAACAAGCTGCAAAGGTCCATGGCCGAAAGCAAACCTGGAATGTTGCGATTACTGTACATGGTATGTATCTAAAACCACTCAACCACCAGGAAGCCTTAATTTCTCAGTTTATAATATTACAAACTGAATAGCTGTCCGATAAAACAAGCACTTTTGATGATGTCACGTTGCGAAGGATGACAAACTATTTTAAAAATTTTATAAAGTATATTCTTATTCCATTAATCTACAGATTAATCAATCACAAAAATAATCATAAGCCCTACGGACATGCAAAAGCGAGTACAGAGAAGTGTGAACATCTCTGACTGCATCCACCCAAAGAATACCAAACACGTCATCTCTTGCATCCAGCCCGGCTCTCCTGGTCGCCTGGTGAAATATTCACAACTGCCATTTAAAATTCATAAGCAACTGGAGAGATGCTCCCAAACTCTAAAAATACTCCTTACAGCGTGATGGAACATGAAATATTCATCTTGATATGAACTCTTTTGCAGCGTCTGGCAATGTGGTGTTTACCTCGCTCACGTGCAGCGGCTCTGACATGTGTTCCTGCTGCTGTTCTGAACATTGCAGCCAAAACAGCAGCTGCTATTCTCTTGATTGTGATTATTACTGTAGATACTCATCCCACATGAAAGAGCACTGACACAGCTCTACAGAGGAGGGATGGGTCTGCATGCAAGATTGTGTCAACACTTTTCAGGCTTTTGGATCTGTAATGTGACTTTTCATCTTCTCAGTCTTCTACTGAGGTTTTCAAAAGAAGCTTGGAAAGTCTGTTGTCAAATCTTCTGATGTCATCACTCTAATGAAAGGACAAAATCCTTGAACAAAATCCTCAATTTGGATAAAGAGATTCACCAGAGTTCACGATGTAAGACGCCAATCAGGGTTGTAGTCCGACTGCATTTGGTAAAAGCTTTATTTATCAGCTGGCTTCATTGGTGATTGAGAAGATGTTCCCCGGTGTTTTGTTATGCTGATTGGCTAAAGGAGTTTGTCTGTCAAGGTGAGTATAACTGCAAACTGAAAGTGTTGGGAGTAGCACCAGAGCCAGACTGATAGAGAACTAAACAGAATGCTGAGCTCTTGTATTCAGGATGGTCTTACCAGGCTATGCCATGAAAACTTTTTTCAACAAATTTTGACTTTTGGACTTTACAATGCTAGAGTTATTGGAAAGGTTTTGATCACACAACACTGACAGCCAATCAAAATCCATCCGAACTAACAGAGCATCAAGTTCAACATGGCAGAAGACATTGAGGAGGGACTCATCATTGAGGTTCAAAAGATTGCCCCGTCTGACTAAACAAACGAGCTTTGAGGTCTTTACAATTATCATTCTGGGTGTGTACGGCCCTTTTAATATTAACGTAGTCTAATCTTTATCTACCACTGTGAGAAATACTGCGTTAACACATAATACATAGATGCACAGGTCAAGTTTAAAACCTGATGTTTAAATTTTTCTGAAGCTTAAATGTTTTGCTTTGCTTACTACATCTTCTCAAGTATGAGGATTTGCTGTGTTTTACATGCATGTATTATTGCAAATATTTGGGTTGTTCACCATTTGCTTGACACAATGAGCATTATGAAGGCATCACTTTTGGTTCTGGGATAATATAATGTCATTTGTTACTGTTTTCTGACCCTACATTTCTCTTACAGATGCCACGGGATTTTAGCGCTCCAGTTTTAATGGAAACGTTGCTAATATTCTGTCTAGGGTGATATGGAGAAAGTCACATATCACCATATTTTTGATCAAATACCTCTATATCGATATTGCAACAATATTGTACAGCTGACTATACAGTAGGTGCTTTCACAAAATATATGGGCCTACACAATGAGATTTTCACAATAGCATCAGTATTGTGGATATAACGACTAACAATAGAGCTAGAACAGTACAGTGAGTTCAGAAAATTACATCACTTTACTGTAATGCAGCCTTTAAAACCAGGAAAAGACAACATTAACGATATCTTAAATCTAAGATGATATCCAGTATCAAATCTCACTGTCAATATAATATTGTTATATAGTCCAGCCCTCATTCTGTCCACTAAAGACATTCATATGCTATATTCATATGTTAGAGCACATTTAAATTATCAGAAATACTGATGCCAATGCGTTTTTGTAAAGGCATTCAGTGGACTGTAACAGTTTTGGTATGAGACAGATCTGGTATTGGTTATGAAGAGAGGCGCTCTGCACTGGAGCCAACACTGATGAGGGCTGTGGGACACGCCCTTTAAACAACACACACACACACACACACACACACACACACACACACACACACACACACACACACACACAGCCCCGGGCTGACCAAGAGCTGTAAATTACACCGCTATTATTATGATTCAAGCAAGAGGAGGAGTGTGAGGGAGAATGGGGAGAGAGAAAATGAGAGAAACAGGCAGAAAAAGTGAGAGGAAGAGTTCAAGAGTCACTGTGGATGCCTGTAGTGTCTGAGAAAGGAATGATGGTCCTTGGAAAACACCATGGTGCTTTCCTACACATGGACTGAGCTGGAGCACATACAGTACTGTAGATCTATCCTCCTCCCCTCTCCGCTTCCTTCCATCCTTCACTTTCCTGCCAATGGGTGTGTCTTCTGAGCTCGCCCCCTTTTGCAGACACCCTTTGCAGCACTTCATCAAACCTCCAGGCTTAGCCGCAGCGGCTTCATCAATTAAGACGCTGACATGCACGCCCAGAAACTCACTTAGTGACATCATGTTGCATCTCATCAAATGGACCACATTGGTGCAAAACCGCAGTCGGTGTATGGATAAGATCCAGTTCAACTGATGAGCCAAAGTGTTACAGGAGAAAATAAAAAGCAGTACAACTGAAACAATTAGTCAGTTGAAGCTTCTCCAGTGTAAAAATTTGCTGTTTTACTTTATTCTATATTGTTGTGTGCTACATGTCTTCAGGTTTTGACTGTTGAAGACATCGATTTCAACCCTAGGAAATTTGGATGGGCATAATTTTAACTGTTCTCTGACATGCCATTGGCTAAATGATCAAATAATCTACCTCTAATGGAAATTGATAATAGAAATAATCAGCTCTACTTACTTACTTAACCCTTTGAACGTTCCCATACAAACAGTCTGCCAGTGCCTAAATTGGTAGTTTTGCTTATTGTGATGTCATTTCCTGGAGTATCTTCGAATGCTTAATATCTTAAAATCTTAACAACCAAAGCTAAAAGGTTACGCAAGTCAATAAACCATAATAACTGCTAAAAGTATTTAAATTACGTCTTAAAAAAAAAAATTTCATCAGATTTTACAAAATATGCACTCAAAACATACTGATCCAAAAGATTTCTACATGTACAAACATAAACTAAATATTCTTTAACATTACGAAACTTATTTGAACTATATGCACTATTTAATCGTAGAGAAATGATCATGTTTATGAGCAGAGTGCAAAGGCACTGTGGCAGATTTATCATACATTCCTTTGGAGCCACCGCACATTTTCACACTATATCACACCACATGTAATGCTGCATAATAATGTCATCATGAGCGTACAACATTACGATACAGAACACAGAAGCCTTAGTTTTCTGTTGCAAAAAGAATGAATGCTCTAGTTATAATGGTTCGTCTTTTAGATCGATTAAAACAGGGTCATGCAAACGACGAACTCCTGCGGCCATCTATGGAACGTCCATTTTTTAAGGGTTAAAAACTTAAATGTCACAACCTAAGAAAACCTGACAAGCTTCCCAACATAGGATCATATGGTTTAATTTCTGCTATATGGAAAAAAACACTTATTGAGATGTCAGTCAGCAGCTTTCGTACTGCTGCGGGGCAAGGCGTTCCTTCTGAGTTCATTTGGCAGCATCTCAGAGAGGATGCAGGTCTGATTTATGGCCCAAGTAATTCTGTGGATCAGCACGACTGTAATCAGAGAGGTTTTTTTTATATCTGAGCTGTCTGAGCTGCTGTCTAATGTCAGCTGGTACTTCTCAGTGAAGTCAGTGCAGGGCCTGGGGCTGCAGCCTGGGGTTACAGGACTGGGCTTACCAGTGGGAACAAAGATGGGGATAAGAACTTGACGTAAGATGCTGGGAAAACTGACGTGAATCAAGAATTGGAAGCTGAGGGTCAGTTTCCTCAGAAGAGAAGGGGCGCCAGGACTAGTGAGTGAGATAAGGTCGTAGAATCAGGGTGAAATAAACGGAATACAGACGATGTGATAGCCCCAAGAGATGCTTGACTCAGTTGAAAAATGGTTTGGATGATGCGTAGCTGCTGCTAACCTCAGCCAGGACTGCCGTTCACAGCGGGGTTCAAGAGAGTTCATGTGACCTGCTGCAGACATACAGACAGACATGGGATTTATACAGGGCGGGGCAGGTGTGACTGAACAGTAATGTCCTGTATTAGCTGAGCAGAGAAGAATGTCGTCTTTCAGCTGAGCGCTAACGTCACTTGGTGGTGAATAGTTCATGGGCTGCCTGCTGTTTGATGTCTGTCTGCCTGTTAACAAGTAGCCAGACACATGTGATGTATAGACAGACATCCTACAGCCAGTCTTGTTTCATTCAATAGAGCTGATCGCACAAATATCAAACTGGATCAAAGCATTCTTTCAGTGCTGACTGTTTACCCAAGCAGCATCTCCTTTAACAGCTGACATCAGAGGCTCTTTGCAGCTACAACGGTCCCTGCTTTTCTTAAGCCTGTTCTCTGTGTGTCTGTCCAACAAAACCTAGTTATGTAATGAGGACCTGGGCCAGATGAGCTGAAGAAAAGACTATTTAGCTCTCCACCTCTCTCCCCGCAGAGTGGAGCAGCTCAGCCATTATTCACTGGAATGTTTTCCTCCCATGTTTGTCCAGGGGGGCTGAGACCCTGAAGCCGCAGGGCTGACGAATCAGTGCTCTGTGTGAGTGTGTGTGTGTGTGTGTTTAACTGTCTGACTGTATTTTTTAATCTAGGTTAAATGATTCCATGTTGACTGATGAGTAAGCGTTTATAGGAACTGAATAATAAGTGTTTTTTACTCATTAATTTTACCGTCAAACGCACCCTTCACTTAACCGCACGAGAGTTGAAACAACGTCAGTGTTGCATCAAGGGGACATCTTATCTCGCCTCAACATTCCTACATGTTTTCCAAAGTAAAATTCAAGCACTTTTCACAGTGCATTCGCAAGCTTTTCAAGCCCCTTACAGCTGTGGTAAATTGCATACTTATATACAGTACATACACTCAGTGGCCACTTCATTAGGTACACCTGTACAGTCTAGAACAATCCAATATATCTGTTCAGCCATAAAGTTTATGCTTATGATGCCTATAATGATCATGTTTTTGACACTGTCGCAGAGTTGTTTATTTCTCAGTTTGTACATCTGTGATCATTCTTTGTCTCCTCTCTGAATTCAGAGGTTTTTGCGGGTCCGTAAATGCAGTGCAAGCAAACTTTTCATGACTTTTTATTTTTTCAACAGTTGGTTTTCAACAGAAGTTTGAGTCGCAGGGTGGATAACTGAGAAACAAACTGTTTGATTATCACATTCGGAGTGCACGCTTTCCATGGAAATGCAGCCTGCTTCATCTAAAGTAAGTTGGAAAAATGATAGACAACACTTTAACTATAAAATTAAGTTTGAAGTTCACTGCGGTGCTCTGTGGCTCTGTCTGTGCCCAGAGTATGCTCTGCCACGAGAGAAAGCCAGAGATGCAGCTCCCAAACTAGAATATCTTAATGTGGAGGTGGATACTGATGTGGCAGTGGACCACAAATAAATGAACATAGGAATCCTTGATATGTTTAGCACTGAGGTCATAGGGTTGTTGTGCGAACGGTGTTTCTAATCTTCTACCCCTCCTCGTGTATATAAGTAGTGATAGTGCAAACGTTCATATGATCCATAGCAAGAGATGATGTCAGGACAACATGGGTGGAAATGAGTCTGTAGTTTACATTTCAGAACTATCTGTAAAGTGTAGCCACCTCAGTTAGCTGTTAGCTGGCTAGCTATGCAGTGGTCTAACATTTGCTAACATTACATTTTCAGTTGCAGGAAAGAACTAACCTTACTGTTAATATTATTAGCCATGTAATTTAAAGGTAACGGTAGCCATTACATTGCATATTCCATAAATAAACATTCCATAATTGACTTTCAATCAGTTCTACCATATTGTATCGACCTCTTTTCCTCACGAAAGTCAACTCTTATTTATTAGCCTGCGAATGTGCCAGCTAAAGAAACTTGTAGCCATCTTCAGTGTGACCTTAGCCTAATTAAAAATTCCCCACTACGACTTATAGATAGATATATGGACCCCAGGAAGATTAGTGGTCGCCAAGGTGGCAGCTAATGGGGATCCATCCAATAAACAATAAACAATATATAGATAGATATTTATTGTCATTGCATATAAAAACACAACGAAATTTCATTTGCAGCACCAAAAGTCAGCATAAAAAGGGCATAAATAGGTTTAGGTAATAAATAAATAGATAATGCACAGATAAAATAAAATAATGCACAGATATTACACTTGTACTGTTACTGTTATTTAGGAAAGGGCAGACCACCCCATGGTGAAAAACTGCAGGTCCTTTTTCGCATATTTTACAAAGGGCTACTTATGGATTTAGTTCTTGTTTCAACCATGTATTTTTTGTTTTCTAGCCCAGTATGTTATTGTTTATTTGCCTCCCAATGTTCCATCAAAGGGTACTCATCAAAGAAGACAGATCACACATACGCGGAGTCACAGGCAAGGCTCAAGGCAAGGCAAACGCAATATGGCTCTCTCTAACTTATTTTATTTATTTAAAAAGTAAACTGTTCAGTTAGATAGTTACTTATTATGAAAGTAGTGTAATTACAAGCATTTTTAGGCCTTCTAAAGCCAAACACAAAACCTTGAGAACACCACATTAAAATACAAGTATTTTCAAGGATTTCCAGCATTCATACAAACCCTGTTGCTTTTTCTAAGTAGGCAGTCAGGGCTTTATATTTTCATCTACATTAATATCAGTTTTTATACTTTCATAAATACAAAACCCCCACAAATATGTCAAAAAGCACAACAAACTCCAAAGAAACCACACCTTTAGTTAAATTCTTGCGTCAACACGTCCATAAATTGTCATGTGTCCATGACATGTACATGACATTTAGCCAACCCTTACTTACTAACTCACTGTTAGTCACTTTGGATTAACTCAGCAGCTAAATGCCAGAGTGTGACTGGAAAGGATTTTAAAATTTCATCATGTGCTGCCCTCGGGTACATCCTGCAGCTTAACACCAGTAGATGATGTTCTAAACCCTGTGGTCTGTATGAAAGGCACGGTATGTACAGTTATGTAAATGTAAAAAACTTCTTCTCACTCAACCAGCGCAGACTGTTGCTCAGCTGGGTGCAATTACATCAGGTAGTTGTCTGACATCGAGGGCAGCCAAAAATTACACAGCAGTAAAAACAGGTGGACTTCAGTTCTGGCCTTTGATACAGTACGTTTGTATTGGTTAGATCGTACTGTATGTTCCTAATAGTCGAGACTTCCAGCAACTGGTAACTGCATTTTGTTATAGACTGTCAGAGTACGCTTATATGGTATTTTACAGCAGAAGAAAATAAGATGCCCTTAAATAAAACGTTGTTACACCACATGGCTGACCTTTGCAATAAGAAAACCACCGTTTAACTTTCTCCTGTCGGCAAGTCGCTGACGTCCCTCCACCAGACGTTCTCTGTCACACCTCATCTTCCAGAACTCATCTGAAATGAATGAGTTCTTGTTTTGTGTATTCATGTTGTCATGCTGGTGTAAATGCACGGTTTGTATATATAGAGACTCTGAAATGACTTTAGGTTAATGTGCAAAGTCTAAATATGAAAAATGTATGAGGATGTGTCAACCAATCACACAGACACTTGACAGCAAAACAGCTGGAGATGAACAGTGTCAAGGGGGGAAACATTGCACGCACTGCTGCACAACTGTGCTGAGAATTATTATCTCAGCAGTGCTGGGAACAAAATTTCTTATATCAACATCCTAAATAATTTGAAGCACTGCAGGCACCAAAGTGTTAAATTCTCTATGGTCATTAATTATTTTTACGTTACTTTATCTCTTGAAGGTAAACTCGCCTTGCAGCAGCCATTAAGAATAAAGCAAACCACATGCAGTACCTACATATGATGTATAATATATTTAAATAAACACAGTCAGTCCCCTGAAGAATCAGCCAGACTTCATAGGCCAAAACTTCATATTTAAATCCTTATTAAGAAGAATAAAAAAAATAACTTCCTCCCATTACAGAATGATCACACGCTTACAACAGTGACTCAGCAGTGACTGTTTGTGCTGGGTTGTAGCACATGTGTGAGCTTATGTCTTACTGTAAGAGGGAAAGAGAAAAAGGCTGCTGGTGGTACTGCGAGCCCAGATTGAGGGCCAGATGGCTTCACCAGCAAACAAAATTATTGGGCACACCCCTCGCCTCTCTGCCAGTTTGGTATGGTGACTGGCCTGAAGCCACATGACCAAACAACCAGTGTCTCTATGGCCATACATCCACTGGCTCATGTATTACTGCTTGTCTTCTATATATTTTTCTTTGCATCATACCCACCTTACTTAAATGTTCTTTGTTATATGTTTAATGATGACGCAGATGTGCTAGTCTGACAATACAGTTGTTTTTTTATACTACAAGTGTTGGTGGAGCAAACATCCTCTTGTATGTGTGTGTGTTATGCAGGAGAAGTCGTCAGTGGTGGTAGTGCTGAGCTACAGCAACTGATTAAGCAATAAATCTGCTTCTAATCTGTTGGCAGGAGAGACGACGGTTTCCTCTGGGGACAGAGAGAGGACTCGTGTATGGCACCAAAACATACTATGGAGACGCAATTAACTATGTTTGTTACCGCTTAGTTAAACAGTACATACTAAACTGGGCAATATCTATACTTCCTGCGCGCAATAATGTGCATTCAGCCTGTCAATTTATTATATTTTGCTATATTACGGTTTACCTATTAGATTGCTTTGTGATTTTTACCCATGCTTTTTTGTTTTGCATGACCCACGCTGCTGTAATGATGCAAATTTACCCACTGTGGGACTAAGAAAGGATTATCTTATTTTCTTGATTAATTCTTCGGTTTGCAAAACATTAGTAAACACAGAGAAAATGCTGTTACAGTATCCTAGAGCCTAAAGTGACTTCATCAGATGTCTAAAAACATCAAATTTACTATACTGTAAGGCCAAGAAAAGCAGCAAAGCCTCTCATTTGCAAGCCTGTAAATGTCAAATTTGGTTGTTCAGGCAACATTTCGACTATGCGAATGTAATATACATGCACGCCCATATCCTCAAGCCCCTTAATGCCATCTATCATAGTTCTTGTAGACTAACTACAGGTGAAATTTCTAGGATCCATCATTGTTCCTCTGTGAGAAGGTAAGGCTGTCATCACTGACCACTTGAAGCGAACAACACTGTATTTTTTTGGTATTATCTTGATAAGCTACCATCTTCTTTATCGCCGTTTTTAAGACTTAAAAATATGGGATACCATATTTGTTCTTAAGATTGTATTACTTTGGAGATCCTGTATGTGAACACAGGGCTGGGGAAAACTACTTTCACCTATTATGCCCCGCAGAGGTGGAATAAACTTCAGGATTCCCTTAAAGTGGACAAATTTCTCACCCTAAAACAATTTAAGCTTTCACTGAACGGTGCTTTATATAATTAACACTCCTGCTTTTCTTAATGTGTCGGTTTTGTCGATGTGAAATTTACTTGTTTTACTGTTCATGTTATCTTGTGTTTGTGTTGTATTTATGTTTTTACTGTAAAACTTAAAGCAACATTGCAAAAGGTTATCTATCAATCTGAAATTTTGGCACTTTTGCTTGAAAAATGACAAACGATTAACTAATTACAAAAACAGTTGCTGATTAAGTTTTAGCTGATCGGATAACTGACTAACAGACTAAGAATTGCTGCTCTACGTAGTAATGGGAACCACAAAACAGTGGTAGGAAAACAATCAAATGCACGTGCACACACACACACACACAAACACTGAGCTTTCATGGGCAAGTAAAATGGAATTAGGTTTCAAGGTCAGGGCCAAAGGTGAGAGGTTACGTGTGAGTGACACCAGACAAGACACTTTCCCTTAATGGACACTTGAACAGATGAAGCCACTGCCTCTTTAAGTGAATGTTGTACTGTCTCAGACCAGGTGTGTGTGTATGTGTGTGTGAGTCCACAGGCTCAACAAACACCCCTTTTATTTTAGAAACCTGCAGTATTTCTGCTACTACTTAGGCCATTTGGCAAAAAAAAAGAAATGCCATAAATTTGTAACAAACTCAAACCACAAATATGTTTTTTATATCATGCCTGCTTTCCAATGACTTTGAAGACTCACTGGGTCTATCCCGAACATCAAAGAGCCAGGACTTTTTCTGTCCAGCTATAAATGTATCCTCCCATAAAAACCAGCATTACATCACAGCAAAGAGCTTCCTGCCTTTAACCTGTGTGACTCCCCTGCCGATGAAAAGGCAATGTTAGCCGTGAAGAAAATCAATTGAAGCATTCAAACAGGTTGTTTATGTCCTATCAGTGGTAGGTGAAACGTCTCTGAAGTGGCCATCAACCTGCCAAGAGGGCTGGGGATTGTTGACAGGGCAACAAGTCATGATTAAAAGGCTAGCAGAGAGAAAGTGTGAGGAGATAGATAGCAGCAGGGAGGGTTAGTTAAATCCAGAGCTCATTAGTTTAGCACCTTTGCAGTCTAAATTGGCAAGGACAAATTGACTATGTGCACAAGAGTACAGGTGAGTGCAGGACAGCCTGGCAGCCACAGACAACTTTAAGCTACAGTAGCAGCCGTCAAAGGGATGCCCAACGTCTACCCTGTAGGCGCAACAACACTAATCCTTTTAGGAGAGCTGAGATCAGCAGCTAAACTAAGCAAACCTCACTCAGTCAATCCCATTGACAGGAATGTTCCACCATCGAGTCAGGAATAGTGGCAGAGGTCACTCTGTATCTCTGTATCCACGCTCTGCTGCATGAGGCCTTCACTGCTCTGAACTGCCTGCAAAACCTAATGCTGCTGAGAGGTTTGCAACCAAAAGGCAAAAAACAAGTCCTCAAAAATTACAAAGCAAAACATGTTGTTTGTCCATGATCTTTAGAACACCACAAAATTAGTTTTCTGATGTGACAGCCGGATGACATTCTTTGTCAGTGCCTTCCAAAACCATTACAAATCAGGGTGTATAAAGCATTAGAGCTGCACAGTATATTGCTCTATATATTGATATCAACTTGTGTGATAAACACTTTGCAAAAGACTGCGATACAGCACTCTGAATATAGTAACAATGTGTAGCATTACATTTTGTCTGTAGGCGCTATGTCTAATTATTGTCTGATACGTGCCATGGTGTTAACTCTCTGGCCAGTCAGACAGAGCCTTCGCTGTTCTACATCATCCGATTGGTCTGCCGCATGTGAGTGAGGGTTATTAGACTAGTGCTGCCGTTCTACTCTCCATGGTTGAAAGAGGAAAGTGTGACACGATAAATGCAGACTTAACTGTGAATGTCAGAGCCTAAAAATACAGTAGCATGTTGGCCATGAGTCTGGCAATATTTTGGATACAAGAGAGACGATGTGGCACATGTAAAGATACTGTGCAAGTCTGAGCCAGGTATTATATCTGTATTTTCATCGCAGGTAAGATCGTTATTGCAATATTCAACAATGTTATCACATATTGCATATTTTTCTCATATTGTGCAGCCCTTAAATGTATGATGTGACAAACCCATGGTTAGAATTTGATTCGGATTAGGCACAAAAGTGACTTGAGCATCTATCATGGTTTGGGTTAAAATAACTACTTTGTTAACATTAGGGGACATCCATTATCATGGTAACAAGGGCTGCATGATATGCAGAAAAAAATCATACTGCGATACATTTTTGACAGACAATTTCAATAGGAGTCACTATTTTAGCAAATGGTTATTTTTGCATTTCATTTTCACTAAAAACAAAAACAAAAATGATGATTATTGGATTTTTCCAGGGCTCTGTGACAAAACATCCTCTTTCCTTACATCTGGCACATGATTTGTAGGCATCTCTGTAGCATCACAATGCTTCTTTAATGCACTTGGCCACATAGTCATTTCGATAGTATTTTGATGAACTGTACATAGACAGACTCTCAGTTGGAAACAAGACACAAACGGTGGCCTCCTAAATTTCAGTCCGACGTTTTGTTGACCTATCCATTCACCCAGACCTCCTCCCTATGCAGACTTTGACACTCTATAATAACCTCACTTGATTTGATCTGCTCGAGAACTTTGTTATTCGATTGTTAACATATGTTGTTTCGGGGCACTTGCTAAGACAATTGATTCTGTTATTTTTCCTGGGGGGACAGTCTCAAAGATCTGACAGAATCTTTCTCTTTGCCTATAAAATTGGCAAGTCCCTCCCTTGTTCTTGTAGCCACTTCTTTCTCTCATGTCCCTCTGCCTGCCAATTGAGCAACACGGGTCAAGTGGTCGTGTCACATTTTGGCACCAAACCCCAATCTCAGTATGGGGACAGGAACCACTCTGCTGAGGATGAACTTTGAGGAACAGCTTAGTGCTATGTTAGATCCCGTTCCACTCAGAATATGCGAGACTATCCCAGACGTTTCCTGTAGTGCGGATGTGTTGTGACCTTCAACCAGGGCGTGCGCCCCTGTGAGTAGAAACCCAACAGGCCGGAGCTGGGAACGAGGCGACGTCAGCCCCTGTAACGCGAGACCTCGGCAGTAAGTGGGAGAGGTGACGAGGGGAGAGGAGGAAAGGGGAGATTAGTACTACAGTATCCAGGTAACGGTCGTAAACACTGTCAAAGCAAGACTGAACACGGAGCGAATCAAAGCACAAGACTGTATAATGACATGCTGACAAAGACCAGCTATTGTGGCAGTTAAACAACTAGAGGGATTAAATTACTCTGCGTGTTTATGTGCTTGCTGTGTGGTGTTTTGGCAAAGAAAGTGAATAATACACCTGCCAACAGGATTCATGCCATCATAGACCAGCTTTGAACTGCTGATCTTTTCGACTGGATGCACTTTCACGTTAAGGAATCCTTGAGAATATCTCCTTCCTCTTCTTCAACTTCCCCCTCTGTCCCTGTGTTAACTATATACAGCGTGTGCTGGCCAAAAATGATGCTGGCACATCTATGAGGCCATTTTTCTGCCCTGATTAGGCGGATACACACTGGGCTACAAGACTCCATGCACATTCTGAACATATTTTGTCTTATGGCCCACATGTCCACGATCAAGACATTCTGTACTCAATGAACTCAGTATTACAGACATCTGAGGGGGAAAAAACAAACTGCAATGTACACCTACATCTTTCCTCAGACTGTAAAAGCACATCCTGCGATGGCGCTCTCCAAAAGCACACAGTGCTCTTTTCAAAACACTCAGAGCATGCAGTCCGACGATGGAAAATGTTAGCTAGTAAAAACGCTGGAAAAGTGAGAGCCCTTGGAAATGCATGCGCTCAATGCGGCAGCTCAAGCTGTCCAGCACGGGTCTCTGAGGAGGGTGATGCAATACAGGACGGGAGGGGAGGGGATGTTGAGGATTGAGGAGAGGGGGGCACAAATATGTTGACTATTACGAGCTCAAGGCCCCCCTCCTCCTCCTCCTCCACCACCACATCCGCGGCAGTCCCACCCAACGCTGAGGCCCATCTGGAGCGCCTCGTGACCCGGCTGATTAAAAGCAGTTGGGGCCTTTCGGTGAGATACGGCCAGTGGAATGTGGAGACTGTGGAAAGGCCCGGAATAAGTGTGTCTAAGAGGAGTGTGAATTTCTACAATGTGCATGATACTCATGCACACTGATGTGTTTGCATGCACGCATTCGTGTGTACTGCATCACATGTGTGTGTGCAGCCACATGTCCATTACTGCCAGTCGTTAGCAATCAATCAAATCAGAGAAAAAAAAGCCCTGGAGCTCGGGTGATGGATGCCCCCACTGGGACTGACAGGATGGCTGCATGAGAGCATCTCTGCACCTGAATCACAGCTCTACATCCTACTGTTTCTTGACCCTATTAGCCTCTACACACACACACACACACACACACACACACACACACACACACACACACACACACAACACACACACACACACACACACACACACACACACACACACACAGGTTAATATAGATATAGTGTTAAGGATTGTAGCCATCAACCTCTACAGCAGGACTATTCTATATTGCTCAGGGGGCCACATTTACAGAAAGCTAAGGGCCAGGGGGCCCGGACATTTCCCTGAACTATTATTCTTATTATGTATGAACACTTGACACAACACGCCACCACACTGTATCTTATATAAATGATGTTCAGACTGATGGAATAAATGTCTTGGGACCATTTAGTAGTTAGTGTTAGGGTAGTTTAGTTTTTAGGTTCTTGGTTAGTCTTAAGAGTTTTATAGGTTGTAAATGGTACTGTATAATACATGCACTTTCACTTCTTAGATCTAGACATGTTGGTAAACATTTTTTGGGCCCCTATTCTCAAGCTTTAGATAGCTTATTAGGGTATTGCATTTCACATCGCCGCTATGTGAATAAACTGAAACTGAACCAAGTTTTCAAAACTTGCACTGCAACTTACATTTACTGTTCATTCACATGTTTGCAGCCTCCACATAAACCTCTCTTGACCTCGTCTTTGTAAACAGCCTGCAGTTCAGGCGAAGATTCACTGAATTTTTTGTTTCGTGATTCTGGTCTCAGCCGAGTCATTCATGGTTTCCCAGCTGTGCTGAGAAGCGCAGAATTTAATGTTTTTTACAGGATCTGGTTAGTGCAAATGGTTTATTTATGGCTGAATCTTAAATGGGACGTGTAGAATAAAATGATTTTGATGTAGGCCTCTCACGATGATGGAATTTCCCATGGCGATTAAGGGTCAACAGCATGATACACCGTAAAACTGCCATTTTTTTGTGGTTTTTGCAAATTATTTCATTTCTCCTGATTTTTGTGACTTTTCAATAAGCTTTATTTTTAGGCTATTATTGCTGCTTTAAGACGAAACAGTTTTAAAACAAATTAAAAACTTGTTCTTGTTAAATGTGAAACACAAAGGGGCAATGAGGTGCAATAAGGGGCGCAGCGTTTTATCAGCTGAAACGCTTTGGTTGCATCTGGTTGCTATGATACAGAATATCCGTGGAAGTTAAAATGTCTGTAACTGTGGTTGATTTGTCAACATCAAGAAATTGCAATATTGCGTGACAGCACTATTTGCATGAAACAATTTCAAGCGTAGATTTGGTCACATTTACTGAAGGAAGTGCTTGTCACACACTTTGTTATTACAGTTTCTGACTTTGACAAATGATGTAATTTTGGCAATATTTTAAAGAACACATGTCTTTCAACCCTGCTGGCGGGTTGCTGTGTTCAAGGGCAATTAGGCCAAGTGTGCAGAAGCACTCCTCTGCTTTGAGGGATTTATTCTGGCAAAATGTCCTATATTTGCATGATTTCTTTCTTCTTCAGATTATAAATTTAATTTATTTGGAAACAGAACCAGTGGGCCGGCCAGTCTGGCTTGATCAACCAGTGGGCCGCCAGTTGAATAGGCCTGCTCTGCAATAATCACAGCTAGTAGAAACCAAACGTCTCCTCCACTTATGCTAAAATGTCTCTTCCTGGCTCGTCTACCAACCCATCTGCGCCTCATCCACCCCAGACCTGGCAACCTGGCTCTCCGCAGTCTCACCCTCCAAACCAGAAGGTATTTACTAGGTGTGCCTGTCGTGCAGCATCACCTTTATCCAAATGAAAACCAGGCTGAGAATCTCATGGCTGCCGATGGAGCATGATACAAGAGCCCACGGTTGATCTTAACTGCTCTGGTCCCACTAGGGGATCCTCTGTGCGGTTAATGTTAAGCTTAACATGTGTTTTACTGCTTAATTGAATAATGAAGCGATGAGAGAGGAGGAAAAACCACACGGTCGAGGACTGCACCGACAGGCTGCCAGGGGAGGATTGTGCGGTGAAGGCCGAATACTTTGGTTTTAAAGCGGCCTTTTTTATAAGTGCTGTGGCTACATGTCTGTCAGTGACACTTTCATTATCTTTCATACATGCCAAAACTAAATCCTGTCAGGAGGAGAAAAAAAATGACCACCCCCACCTCCCTTTGTTACACTCTATCCATCAATGTGATCACAAAAGTAACTGTTTTAAGTGTAGCATCATGTTATGTAATTAGATCCATGCTTCATAATTTAGTTTGGCTAATATAAGCCAATTCAATCCATGTTAACTGGCGTTTTCACTAATGGAGCCTTTTCAAAGTCCATCTGGCAGCCTGTTTTCTTCCCGTAACTGTTTGGATGTTTGGCTGTTCTGCACGTATTTGTTGCTTTTTCCATCCCATTTGTACACTGTGTTGAATCATATTCAAACTGTGGCGCAACAAAATAACAGGGAATGTCTCCTCGCAAATTAACTTTTAAGCACTGATTAATTTGCAGGTGTTTGGTGCTTTTTTTTTTTTTTGCTTTTTTTGGGGGGGGGGACTGAAACACACAAAAAAGAGGCATTTTTTCCTGGCATGGAAGCTCTCTTATAATCAACATGACAAAAAGATGTATTAGCGGTTTGTCTCCCAGTCATAGAAAATGGAGAAAGTGCTGACAATGTGGATGTATGCCAGCTTGGACAGGAAGTGCTGACAAAGTCACACCACTGTCACTACCTCGGCTGACCCTCAACAGAGAATAAAACATGTCAAAAACTGATGGTAGTCACAGCAAACAATAAAAAACAGAGCAGCCGTCCAATTAGATTTACGGCCTGGACGCACATACTCCACTTGCAGGGTTTCCTACTATTTCAATATTTCACCCTGCAATGGAAACGGCACTAGTTTGATTCCTGCAGCAGCTGATTTGTATCCTACACCACCTCAACCTGCTCCAATTTGCACATGAATCCCCGAGATGTAAATACCTCAGCTCGAAATAATAATATCACACAACAACACGATTAAATCACCATTAACTCGAACACGTGCAGGACCATATGCAGACACAAAACAACACACAGAGAAGCCATTTGGCAGATGGGTCGGAGACTGTGAAGAAGGACTCGGAGCAGAACTGAACACAGCAGGTCTCCAGGCCATGATGACCACACCCAGGCCCAGCTGGAAACAATAAAAACCTCATACTCCTCATCTCTTCCTCTTTTCCTCCATCTCCTATCCTTTATTGTTGCTCCTTCTCACTGCACCTCACAGCACATTAAAACCTCAACTTTAGGATCTCAAGCTTTAGCCCCGCGTCTCTTTTCCTTGGCACCGCTCTTTCTTTTTTTCTGCCTTTATCAGGCTGTTTTCTAATCTTCCTCAGGCCCCATTTAACAGGAGAGGAGAGGGAGTGTCCATTGCATTCTCCATCACCACAGTAAACACTCAAGTCGACTGAGTGAGCCATTCTCTCTGGCATGCACGCACAGGCCCCTTTAAAAAATAGAAAGCCAAAGGAAAACAGCGAGGCAGAAACAGATGGATGTCATTTGTGTAATAAAGACAGACAATGGCAGCGAAATAGCTTTCCTAGAGCGGGCGGAGAGGTATTCAGATTTGCAAAAAATAGCAAATTTGGCACCATCTTCCTCTGGTGACCTCTGCTGTGACACTGTCAGATTGGTTTTGCTTGCAATTCATCACTGTTGATTAGTAAATCAGGGCTCAGCCTATCTCCGTCGGAGGACCGTAGGTGTGGAGGTGATCTGAATGCTAATGCAGCGCTGTCTCGTCGGCATCGGAACAAAGCGGACGGCGCACACTGACTGACACTGGACAGAGGGCATCATTATCGCTGTCTGGATCGCTGTAAAGCCTGTATCGCCTGGCCAATAGCGTGCTCTGGCACTGAGCAGGCAGCCAATTAACGCCTCTTTTGCTGGGATGCCTCAGGGCTGTGTGAGGAAAACAGAAAAATATGCCGGGCTCACCATTTTATAGAAGAGCTGGAAGGGCATGATGCCTGATTTGAGTTTTTTAAATATTTAACACCATAGTGCCTGCAAACTACTCTCCTGAAGTTAGTGATCAGTCCGTGTTAGCTCAATGACACTATGAAGGACAAGCTGTGATAGCAGTAGCAGAGAAGAGTATAGAGAGGGTGACCGACACACACCAGTGATCTATGGATTCTCTGTCAGAGCTCTGCAGAGGGATTATTCATCCCCCCTGCTCCACCCTCCGACTGTCTTACATGACGCAACTGCTCGAGTTTAGATGTACCGTGCACCACAGTGGCTGGTTCTGGCATTCAAAACACACATGTAAAGAAAAAAAAAAATCACCATAGCAACCCCATTCTCTTTGAGCGTGCCGGCAATATTTACAACCTCACCTTGAGAGGGAGAGGGAGCCTAGGGGGGGGTTGGGCAAAATGTTTAATCACTTATAGATGAAAACAAACAACACCTTTGAATAAACACAGTCACAGGCGCCCTCCTGCACGCACACATGCATGCACAGAGAGCTCCACCCACTGGCGAGGCTCCTCCCAGCCCTGTCTGCATTGCACCAAAGAGAGCTGCATCTTCTCCAAGCCGGTTTTTCATCATCCGGGCCAAGCAGACTCAGCAGCATCCAGCTACTTCTTATTCACGTCCTCCGCTGTCTTCTCTCCTTTTCTCTCCTCCGGCTGAGAAGAACACTCGAAATATTACAGCAGAAAAGTGCCATCCTTATCTGTGTTACCAAGGTTACACTGACAGTGTTTCTTAGTATTGCTGAGCCAAGCCTCTAGAGACACTTTCTATTCTGTAATTCTGCCACACACACCTTTACAAACAGCATCCCTGTATGTTTACTGCAGCTCTGTGCACATATGTCACAGGGATTATGTGTCTGTGTGCAGGCGTGAGGAGGGGGAGTGAGGGGGGGTTACTGTGGCAGCATGAGGTGAATCAGCATTCTGTTCACGCCGCTTTTCACTACAAACTCAGCCAAACTGCTGAGGACTACAGTACGGCTCAAATTTACGACCACAGGCAGACATGCCCCGAGTCTACGCTGAAGAAAACCCCGTAGTCTGCAGCTGCACAGAGGGACAATGACACAGCAAGAGTAGCCACGGGAGGGATATCTTACATTTCTTGATGCTGGCGTATCAAATGTGACCTATTTTTGAAGTGGAGTAAAAACTACAAGCTGATTTAGCATCTTTGGCATTCTGACAATTTTAATAATTCACTGTGACTCTTTTTGACGTTTTTCTACTTCACACTTGACATTAATTTAGTTTTATTTTGGATTAACATGTTTAACACTCTTGATGCCACACACATCTTCCATAACTCAGCTGCTCGAAATCACTGTAAAAGCATAAATTACAAAATCAAAACGTATGCCTTATTGGTGCTTGCAACATGATCCCATCAAGATGCTAAGAGGTGCAAGTCAGAGGTTCAGGTATCACAAGATAATCTTTGTCACGGGGCTTAAAACTGTCCTCTGTGTGTGTAAACATTAGCCTGGCTCAGTGGGAGGTATTGCTTCATAGTTTAATGCCTCAGTGCATCCTAACACAACACACATGCCGTACAGTTTGTCCACCAGTCAGCTGCACATATTTCAAAATGCATCTCCTCCTCTAGAGGGAGGCTTCACACTTGAAAGCAATGCTTTAATGGTTCTCTACAACAAATAAATCTGAAGAAGCATTGCACTGAGGACAGAGGAAACAAAGCTTTTTCAAAACAGTGATGCTTCTACAGACATGATCAGGTGCAGTGTAGCAGCAATCTATTCTGAACTATCTCTGCCAAGTCAATGCCAAACTTTGAAAACTTTAGGGTACTCATTTTTCTCCAGCACTGTAGCTACCCATAGCCTGTAAATATCATGGATGTAGCTATCGTGACGTCACCCATTGGTTTGTGGACTCCCGTTTTGAAGCCTCAAGTTCAGCATTTCAGCCGTTGCCAAGCCTTAATAAAATGTAAACTGGTGACTTGTATAAACACTCAGTTGTCATAAGGGGGAGATTAGCTATAGAGACCAAAACTGTTTTTCGTACCAGGCTGTAAACATGTTTATTTTTGCCGTTAAGTTGAGCATTTTAACATAGGGGTCTGTGGGGGCTGACTTTTTGAGACAGCCTCAACTGGCCATTAAAGGAACTGCAGTTTTTTGTTGGCTTCTATTTTCAGCCCCGGAAGTTGCCACTTGTAGGTACCACAGGTAACGAGAAAGCAATATTTTTCAGACCTGATGGGCAGCACTTACAAGTGTTCTAGTCCGCCGTTACATGCCAAAGGAAGAAGAAGAAGGCCGACTAGCACGGAAAAACAATGACAGCATGTGGAAGATGGTGACAACTGCAGCTGCAGTGACAGCTCTACCTCGACTTGTCAAAAAGAAAAGAGGCCTGAAGCATCTGCTCTGAGCTCAGTGCTGCACATGCTGAGAGTTAAAAAATGTTCAACTTAGGGTAAAACACTGTGCTCATCACTGTCACTTTTTACCAAGTCATCCAACCCCAGTGGAGGGGGGACAAACAGCTTACCACAAAGACCAACTTTAACATATTATATGTACAAGTGCAGAACAACAGTGGAGGAGAAATATGTTAATATACTGCAGTGCAGGCTGTATATTAATACATGTTTCCTGGCCCACAAAATCTCATGGATCCACAAAGACGAGTACTTTGCGTTCGAGGCGGATCATCAAGGATTAATAAAATTTAAATTGATTTTGATTTAAATGTTTTTAATAATGGATTGTATGTTTAAGCGCATGGGATTTCTTGCTTTTTATTTGTTTTTTAACCACAATATCAAATTGGGCATGGAATTTGGTGGTATTGGTATCAACTACTACATTTCTGGTACCCTGATATGCCTGCTATGAAAACTTGTCTGATAAAGTGCCTCTAGATTGTGTGTTCTGCTACAATAAAATACAACACTGATCACACAGAATAGGACAGAGCTGAGTATGAACTGCTGAAACTCAGCAGAATAACCAGGTCAGTCTTCTTTCCAACTGATGCAAGTAATGCACCAAAAAACGACCGGCAAACATTTGTCATTTTCAAATATAGACGGCATTCTCACATTTACCCACCTTACAATGCCATGCGGCTTCATTTGGGACCACATTAAGATCTCAAAGGAGCGAGGCAAATCCTTCAGATTGATTGATTTTATGCCTGAGACAAGTGTATAAGGAGCAGGCAATATCACATCTTAGGTTGAAGACAAGAGTTGTTGCCCGTGGCTGAAAAGATAAGCTTGTCAGTTATCATTGACATGCTGCAACTGTCAGGCGGAACAGTTCAACACAGAACAATGTCCATGAATAAAACCACGGGGATGAAACAGAAAGAGCAAATTAACTATGTTCTTTTAGCATTACAGTATAAAGGACTTCCCTGAGGGAAATATGTGCCACATAGGCACATGTGCTACCATGAGACTGGTTAAAAGTTGTCTTCTTGGGACTGATTTGGAAGTTTTATGACTACCCTTCCCTCCCTTTTTCCCGCCTCACTCACTGCCCCTCGGCTGCTTTCATATGCTAATAGGAGGGCGATTGTGCGGGCCAACAGCCTGGAATTCCTCTCCACAAAAAAGAAATGGAGATGGAAGGAGAAAGGAGAGAAAGGGACAGACAGAGACTAGAAAAAAAGTGGGCTGATGCACATCAGAGACCCAAATCAGCATCCAAAGAAAGGTTGGATACAACAGTACAAAGAGCCCAGGGGTGGCTTTTTACTCGAGTATGTTTTTAGCATTTGTTAGTTTACTAGTTTAGTTTGGCTTAGGGCTGCAACAAATATTTATTTTACTTACTGATCAAATTCACAGCTAGAAAATAGACTATTATCCAGTCTGGACAATGATATAGTATAAAACCTATTTATCACAATTTCCCAGAGCCTAAAAGGACATATTCATATTACTTGTTGTGAGTCCAAAACTCGTGAATGTTTTGGCATTATTGCAAAAAAGACAATTAATTGCTTGTCAAATTTGCTGCAGATCAATTTTCTGCTTTTATTCTGTTTTTTTTTTTATTTATCGACAAAATATTTTAGCACTTGTTTTGCTTCCCATTAACCCACTTTTAGAACTGTCAATGGCTGTTAAACACAAAATTTTTCTGGACACTTTTCAAACTTATTGTTTAAACTGTGCTAAATTTTGAGTTTTTTGAGTGTTTCCTTACTTTTAGAATAGTTGACTCATCCAAGTTTATCCATCTGTTTAAACATCAGGAAAATTAGACGTTAAGAACCAAATATTTTTACTATTCTCTGACTTTTTATAGACAAAACCATTGGGGTTGAAAGTAAGGATTATCTTATTTATTGATCAATCTCTGAATTACTTTTACGATTAATTTATTCGTCGTTTAGCCTCTGGATTGTTAGAAAATAGTGAAAAAATGCCCATCAAAACTTCCGAACCGATCAAAGGATATATAATTCAATATAATAAAATACAAGAAAAATAATTACCAGATATTGCCCTCCTATTAAATCATCTGAATTTTTGTTATATCTTGTTGGCCTTGTCTCTTTGTCCACAAACAGCATAGTGGGGCACATGGGAAGCCCCGTCTGCTGAGTTGGGTGTGGTCCGTCACTTCAGGGATGTCAGTTTGAGGTTGCTTCCAATGCACCGCTGAGGAAGCCATCCCCCCACATAAAGAGCTCAGAGCAGGGAGCACCCAAACAAAGAGAGGACATGCATGTCACCCTCACATCCAGCCAGCAACCTCAGCCCAGCCCTTCAGAGCTAGAGAGCAGGTGGGCCAATTAGGGTCCCCAGGGTCCCCCCAACTAGATGCGAGCAAAGCCCTGTATAATTGGTTTCCTCATCTATGAATTATTAATCCTGGTTGCTCTTTGAGGTTTTTGACAGAGTAGGGTCGTGACAGTGCGCCCTCTGACACACAGACTCTCCTGTTTAACCCCCTAGTGCCATGTTAAAACTAGTCCTCAGAACAAAGTGAGGAGACTCAGACATGTCCAAGGGCTCTCACAACAACCAGCGATGGATTACTGCTATCTTTGTTTGTTTTAGAAGAACATCTGCCATAATGGGCGCTTTGAAATGATGTAGCTTGAGTATGCAACCATTTAAAAGTCTAATGGAACATTATCTTACATCTTACATGTACTATCATATTTTCAGATATAATCTGAGCAGGAAGTAATGCAGAAAGCAACATTTTACAGCAGCCCTTTTTAACAGCCTGTTCAAGGCTGGAATTTTGCACCGTTATTACACTCTGATGTTCTGTATAAAATGTACAAACACAGGATGGGGGGACAGAGTTGACTCGCCTTTAAGCCAGCAGCAGAGGTAGTAACACAGCTGAATAAACGTCTGTGTAAAGTGTGAGCTGGCAGAACAGGATGGGTGTGACATTTTGACGACATCTTATGCGTGCCACCCACCGCCGGGATATTAAAAAAGCAGCTAGCAGCAGTTAGCAGCTAACTCAAAGAAGAAGAATAGCAACCAAAAATGTCCTGAAATTGGGTTGATAAAGAGGTTCGGGAGCTCCGTACCCTCTGAGCAGAGGACGAGATCAACTGCCATATAACAGAGACAGTAAATAATTATTATTACAATGTTATTCCATTCCATTGTCACTGTTTAGAAAGTACTGCCGGACTGCTGAACTTGGGTATCAGCCGATGCCACAAAAAGTTTGACAGCTTTGTAAAACATGATGTCAGTGTTGAAATTGGCAACACTAGTGCCACCCCTCGAAACTAAAGATTTGCATACTACACATGTTGCATTTACTGGTCGGACTTCCCAATGTAAAATATCGCCACATTGCTGACATTTGGAACACCGTGTAGATACCCGATCCAGCAATTTAAGCAGTGTCTGTATCGACACTGGTATCAATACCGGAACAACTCTAGTTACACTGTGTGTCACACTAGCCATGGCTTTTGTGTTTCATGTCGTGCCCATCATGCCTCTTTTGCTTCCCAAATACAGCATGCTATCAAAAATTACACACTGGGGCAGCATTATACAGGTGTTGCTTGGTTCTGTGTAAAAATGCAGAGTCGGCGTAATGAAGGGTCTTCATTGCGACAGTATTGCGGGATCTCTGCGTAAAATGGGCTGGTGTAATCCAATAGTTTGATTTGATGGGATTGGCAGTGAGGGATGCATTGGTCCAAAATCTGGATGCGTTTTTATAACACCTGTTGGCGCAAAATATAACAACCTCTAACAATTATTTTCATTATCGATAGGTCTGACATGTCAAAGACTGACCATCACAACTACCAAAAGTCTGACACCTGAAGATACCCAATTTAAAAAAGTCCTCTCATTTGACAAGTTAGAGCCAGAGAATGTTTTCTTTCTGAAAAAACAAAAAAGAAAGATTGATTGATTATTTTTCTATTGAGCAACAAACCCATCAACTGACAAACTGTTTCAGCTCTAAATAGTTTTGTGACTGTTTTTCATTCTTTTTTTTCACTGAGACTTAAATGGATGCTATTGTTCATTAGTATGCTGAAGATCAAATGATAACAATCCAAATATTTTTGGCAGGCCAACATATTAATAGAGCCGAGGCCTTGCTGTTATTGGTGGCAGTGTTGTCGGTTCCCTGGCCGCTCTCCCTCTCGATCTCACACCAGGTGTTAGCCTGTAAATATTTCATGAGGCCTCTGTGCTGTGCTACTGGCGCACAAAGGCCGTTTTCAGCGCCTCGGACAGCAGAGGCTCTCTGGAAACAGAGGCCTATCAGTTCGGCTTGGGACGCAAACAATTTTCAGCACTGCTAAAATTAAATTAGGGGAAGGGGCATACCAGAGAGCAGCTCGGCTGCATTGCTTGACACGGCAAGACTTCTTTACTCCTCACATCAGGCATTCCACAGCAAAATGAAAAAGGGGAGAGAGGGACAAAAATGCATGAAACAATGAGCTGTCTGTGTGAGTTTCCAGTGAAACAGCCGAAAAGGCATGTACATGAGACATGAAGTGTTAGTAAGGGGGCCAAGTTGACTTCTGAGCATATAGAGACAAATGGACACATACATGATAGCACCACAAAGAACACTGTATGATAGAGAGAACGTCCACATTCATATACTCAGATTCACAGGGAAACACGTCATTCTCTGAACATAGACAGGCTTCAACCTTTGCACCCTTGCACTTAACATCCCATCCTCTTAGAAGAGAGCATCTTCTACTGGACTTTAACAGCCAGCCTTTGATCTGAGACTACATCCAAAATTTGCAGTTTCTAAACTGCCAATGGGAGGAAAAATGTCAATGTTGTTCCACCTGTTGCGAGATATTTTAATTGCAAAAGAGTGTGAAATGTCTTCATGTCATTTACTACAAAAAATGCAAAGCTAAGAGAAAGACTGATACAAGTGCAAGAATGACTTGTTAAATAACTTGATAAGATAAAATCAAGTGTAGTATTGAGCCACCTGCAGCTGCACGAGGCACTCTCTATGCAAGAGCTGGGACACCCAGAGGTCAGCATGCCAAGCACTCCTGAGTCTCCAGTTCCACGCTGCACTCCTGAATGAATTCTGGCTATTAATACACGGGATGTCAGGGATGCCTTTCCTGGAGGACTCCAGAGAGCAACAGTAGAAAGCGAGGAAGACAAGCTCATTAAAAGGAAGGGTGGCTGGGGTTGGGCAATATGACGGTATATAACAGTTGAAATGTGTCCACCGGTGGGGCAGTTGTTTTGTTTTTTTCATTTGTATGGAAGTTCCAAATAAAAGAGGAAAATAATTATTAAAAAAATAATAAATGTGATTACAGATGGTATGGTTATTTCAAACCATTTCTCAATTGAATTTACAGAACATTTACTGTATCATGATACGAACCTTTGCCATGATATACTGTGATAGAAATTTTTGGCCATATCACAAAGGCACAGACACACCAAACCAACANGCCCCCCCCACCCCGGACCACACCACCACAAATAGATTCCTGTCCTGTGGGAAACACTGCTTTGCCATGATATACTGTGATAGAAATTTTTGGCCATATCACAAAGGCACAGACACACCAAACCAACACCAACGAACTGGCAGCAATGAAGGCCAACTGTTGCATTGCCAAAGAGTTGCACTTGAACACACCTCAAAGAATACAGCCAACAGCGACATAGCACACACATTCTGCGTTCTCCATAGCAGCAGGGGGCAGTAGTCTGCATTCATCATTCAAAAATGGAAACCAGAAGATGGACAGTATGGAATCAAGATGCTAGTTAGCCTGTCAGCCAGAGTTGGATATTAACTTTTTTGTCCACCTGTCACGATGGCTGGTTGATTCCAAAACTCACCAGCCACTCAATAGATAGCCATTGTTTTTTTGGCTGGTGAGTGAAGCAATCTACTGGCCACTTGTATATTCTACCAGCATTTTGCTGGTTTCTGGTGCCAATTTTCAGCCCTGCTGTCAACATTAACGACAAAACCCAATGTTAAAATTAAAAAGAGCAAAGGATATTTACCGCACACTAATCAACAATAACACAAATGATTATGAAGCATTTCTGCTTAAGAGCTTACCTAACAAGTTTGTTTCCATCTCTCACACTCTTGGCCTTGGTCATTTGTGTGCTTTCCTCACTTCTGTTTCTTTTCTCTTGCACTGAGCTGAGCTACCAATCAGTGACTTCTGTCACCAATGGGCTCCACTGTCTCTGACGCTGATTAAACATGCTGAACCAGCTGAAAAACAGCGGACAAGGGCCAACTAGTTCCAATGTTGTGGGACACACCATTGCGGAAGACACTGTCTTGCAGCCAGAGGGTTACTAGTGTGATGCCTAAATAGCTGCCAGTTTGCCATATCATTAGAAACTAATGGGGCGTTGTGGCGGCCTAGTAGTTAGGATGTGTACTATATGAAGCAATCCCAAAGTCCCCAGTATGATTTCAGCCAGGGTCTTTGTTGCATATCACCCCCTTATCCCTCTCGCCATGTTACCCATCTAGCTCTACTGTCACTATCAATAAAAAAGACAAAGATTTATATCAAAAAAGAAAGAATAAATTCCATCTTTGCCGTGTCGATCCTACAAGTCAAATGCCTACAAAACAAAAATAAAACTGACCTGATTGCTCCAGGCGCAGTACAGATCGCAGATCAGGCTCCAGTTGTTGTTAAGCATACAGTCGAGAACTTTCAGATGAGCCATTTTACGTTTTACTGACGATACCCAAGCTGCCCAGACACCTGCCCCTCAGCTGTGTGTACCGAACCCTGCTGTTCCTAGCGGCACCCTGCTGGCTGCAACGCTCCTCGATGCCACCTTGACGGAGAGGAGGGTGCAAGGAGGCGGGAGGGAATCACCAGCAGAAGGCAAAGGGTGCATCTCCGTGCCCATCTGCGAACCCAGCAGGCATCCTATCCGCCGTGGCCGACGCCACCTCCGCGCTTCATTAGCAATATGTTAATGAGTCATGCCAAAAACTCAGGGGATTATTATAGATGTGTCTGAGAGAGGGACACAGCAGGAAGGAGTTATCAGCAGTCCGGAGCAAAGAAGTCCACCTGAGTATCGCCGTGCAGGAGAGGCATCACCATGGTTACGCAGCAGAATGCAGACTGACCGGTGGAGGAAAAGCCTAAAAGACGACGGAGCAGGCTGCACTTTTTCTTGTCATCAGCCACTGCATTTTGGTAACCCTCCCTCTTTTTGACTCTCTTCCTGTGATGGTGTCTCTTCCCAGCTGGCTGTGCCTCCCTGTGCTCGTCTCCGCAGTCGTACCAGGCTGAGGCAGCCTGAGAATCAGAGCAACAGAGGCTCTCTCTAATTCATCAAACGTCAGGCCGCAATGCAGGACACGACCAGGGACAAAATCATTTCCTTCTCTTCTCTCTGGCCACAGCTAAGGAAAGGTCTCTGTCATTGACTCAGCGTGCACCTTCCCCTGCTGTCTCTCATTAAAGTGAAAATACACCTAAGGCTCATAACAACTCAAGAGGGTTTAAGTTGTCTGTGTGATCCTGTTAAAACCCACAGAGAAGATGACTATGCAACCTTTGCAAACCTGACTGATTCTGCACTTTGCCAGCAATGCGGGACTCTATCCCATCTCAGTTATTTATTTCATTACTCTGCAAAAAAAAAAAAACTACTTTGCAGGGGGTAGACTCCCTGACAAAAGGCAAGAGGAGTACCGCAGCCCCCACCACCACTGCAAAGCAAAAACTCAAGTCGGCTCTCTTAAGCAAATTAACTTAAGTTAAAGACTTCCTGTCACTGTGGGATGTCAAAGAAATCGTTCTTTTGAGGGAGGAAAATATGCCGGAAATGCACGAAGAGAGAATTAAGAAAACTACTGGATGCCAGTAAATAGTTGTCTGGGGTTGTTTATGTTCCTTCCACCCTTTGATGCTGTATGACGTCCAGATGGTTGTGATTGTGACATTAGCTGTGAGGCAGCTTCATCAGTGAGATGCTCTAAAGCTCACTTCAAATGAAAAACGCCACAACCACTTAGGAGCAAGGAGAAGCCTGAGGTGGGGTTTAAGATATTCATACATTTTTAATAATCCTTTAGAACTAAGTGTCGACCCAGTCTCAGACTTTTTTTTTCTCTTTTCCTCATTTACACGGCCCCCAGGATATCAACTGACCACAAAAGCTCAATGTCTATTGTGGAAGAGGAAGTCTAAAACACAAGACACCACTGTGACAACTTTGGTAATTGCACAGGTGCAGCAACATGCTTTCATTCAGAGATAGATATATCAGAAATACAAGGGTAAAGACAACTTGAGTGATAATAGAGACACAAGATTGTGTGTTAGGTCATGAGGCTACACACACAGTCTGGTCAGAAAGGTCAGCCAAGTCCCACAGGCCACACTCGGTGACCAGACATGGCAACCCTGGGCCCCACTACACACCATCAACAGACCGGTTGGGGAGGTGATCACTCACTGCTCTCCTCTGTTTGCCCCCCATAACTCTTAACCCGCCTAGCGTTCACAATGATCAACACACTACCTCTTTGCTTTGCTTAACTTGGGAGGCCAGACCCCCAGTGCGAATGATTCACTGGAAGAAGATGCTTATTATCAAACCGAAAATAAAAAATGAGGCAAACTCAGCAGAACAAACCAAAAACTTGTTTTTGCTTTCATCACATAGGGGGTAAAACATGTAAGACACGACCAAAACAAATTCTCTGCGATCCAAGACTAAAATTAAAATGTGATGTCAGCCCAAACCGCCCAGCTGTCTCCAGATTGCCAGCTTCCTCTTGGCATAATGAAACACATCAGAGTCCCTGTTTTCCATCTTACACTTAAAACAAAACATTGCACATGCGTAAGAAGTCAAAGGGATTAATACAAGCAAATCTTCTTCACAAAATTATCTAGGTCAGGCGAATCTAACAAGTCGCCTTAATGCAGGGAAACGTTCCAAAATAATAAACTACCTTTTGAATTAGATGGAAAAGCTTACAAAAATGTTTTGAGTAAATCTTTTAGATATTAACAATGCAGGATTGGATGGATCACTGAACAGGCCTACCAGGCACAAGCCCAGGGGCTCAAAATGTCAGGACTCACCCTTGGCCTTCACCTGCAAAATGCCACTCAAATTAACATGTACTGACCAGGAAGAGACTCAAAAAAAGACCACAAGGAAATGCAAAGGAACTGCATAGAGACACAAAAAACTACTAAGGGGGCAAAACAACCAGAAAAAGACACAAAATAACCTCAAAGAGACACCATTACCTTAAAGAGACACAAAACAGCCACAGAGACATAAAATTACCTCAAAGAGACACTAAGCAACTATAAAGAGACACAGAATTACCCCAGAGACACCAAAGCAACCAGGAAGAGACTAAAAATGACATAAAAAGACACAAAAAGACCACAAGGAGATGCAAAGGAACTGCCAAGAGACACAAAATTACCTCAAAGAGACACACAACTACCCCAAAGAGACAGTCACCTCAAAGATACATGAAACAACCACAACAAGACGTAAGATTACCTCAAATTGACAAAGAATTAACTCAACGAGATACAATATTACCTCACAGATGAAAAACCAATTACAGAAAGACACAAAAGCACCTCAAATGACACAAAATTACCACCACAAAGACACACAAAACAGATTTGAGAGATACAAATTAACTACGAAGAGAGACAAAACCACAAAAAGACACATAACAACTACAAAAAAACAGGCAAAATCATTACAAAGCCTGTGTACTGCGTCTATGTACGAGAGGTGGTGGGGCCTTTTGCATATCTCTGCCCAGGGACCCATTGTCCCATAATCTGCCCATGGATGCAGGGGAAGAGGACTTGCATCTTTATTAAAAGAAAAAAAGCTACAGTTTGTGTTGGAATAATTGCAAACATAATATCGCACAACTCTCAATGAACAACATCTCAGCAGCAAACCGCTGTGACATCATGCAGCAACACGTGTATGAGCTGCAACTCCCCCCCACCCCCCAATCAAAAGCCAGCAGCAGGAGGACAGCAAAGAGTAAAAGCATGTGCCCTACCCCCACGCTGAAGCTAATATAATCCAATCAATTGTGAGTTATGGATCTTGTGGTGCTCTCTGGACACACACACACACAGTCCCAAACCCTTCCTGGTGTTCAAAACAACAGGGAGTGCATGCATGCTTTAAGGATGCTGAGGTCATTTCACTGACAGAAAATAGACGTGGACGTCAGGAATATAACTTCATGACAGTCATGTGGGGACCTGAGGCTTATTGAGATGGTTGACAGATGAGATATTAAATATAGATGAAAGAGAGTTATTACTTTTTAGTCAGCAGTTTTTTCCACTGCAGTCTCGTCCAATTTATTAAGACTGCAGGTGGAGTTTAGTGTCCATCAGCCGTTGATGGGGTCCAACCTGCGATTTTTAGAACTTGAACAAAAGATCACTACTGAGTAATCTGCTGATTAATTCCTCTTTGAATAATTGTTTAGTCTATAAAAATTCAAAAATGGTATGTCTTTAAATAGCTTGTTGTGTCCAACTAACAGTCCAAAATTCAAAGACATTAAATTGTTGTGGAAAATCACTGTTTCATTGTTTCATTTCGTCTTGTTAGGTCTGAAAATATTACATTTCTAACCCCCAAATCTGTCTAAAATAATGTTTTCAATATTCGCCCATTTTAACTGACAGCATGTTGGCCTTTTCTTATATGACATAAACCAGTGGTTTCTCTAGCAATAACTGCTAGCCTACAATTAGGCCGTTGCGGTCAATTTGGGGGAATTATATTTACTGTCACAGACGACTTGTTCAGTCTTGAGCTCCAGAAGCTTCCCCAGCCAATCAGAGAGCCCCCCAGAGCCAGAGTGGCTCTGCCATTCGGTGGCTTCTCTGTCATCCATTCATGAAATCATTCCTTCATCAGGGTGCCCTTGTTCATTTCCACTGCTGACGCTGACAGGAAATAATGTGGTTTCCTGCCAAGACCTCAAAAGCCCACATTAATACAAGCGCGTTAAGATATGTCCTGATAACACCCTGTTACATAAGAGTCGATTAAAAACAAATACCGCTCATACACACGTGGTTATATGCGGTTTTACATACAAAACAAAAAAGTAAAAGTGCCGCCAAGAGTCATAGGAAAAAATTTCTTACTGGAAATGGATGAAAGACACTTAAATCTCAGTGTACTTGCACTGTCATGTGAAATCTATGGTCTGTCTTGTGTGAAAAGGCTTCATGGCGGCAATCTACTCTATACATCTATTATCTACCACCAGCTACACAGTGCATTGCATAATTCTGTGGTTTATAGAGCCTACAGTGTAAAATATGACACCGCCTTAAGAAATGAGCCCTGCAGATAAAGTGAGCTCTAAATGCTCTTCACACACACGCTCCTGACTAGTGTATGTCATGTCTTGGAGCCAGCGATAGAGCCAGATAGGGGGGCGAGTGTTTTGACGGAGATGCCTTGGGCATGTGTAATGGATAGCGTCTCAGCCTCACTGAGCATTAGACTGGTTCTGTTCTGCCTGTCTGCCTGCGTCTGCAACCCTCCCCCTAACAAACTCTCACCATCTTCTTCCTGCCCTTCCTTTGTCTTACAGATGGACGGGGGGCATCTTGGCAGGAGAGACTGATATTGAGCCAATTGGCATGACATGAAAAATAATTATTACAGATAAAGCAAGGTAGCAAAAAAAGGTACTGGTGGGTAACGGTACAAATTCTAGGTACCAAAACTAATACAGGTTCAAAGGTGAACCCAACCCAACTGAAAAGGGGGGTATTTTTTCCCATTGGTAAACTTTTATCTGCTTTGTGACCCCTGCCTTCTTCCTGCTCCCTCCCTTCCTCCCTCCATCCATCAATCATCCATCCATGCCTGTGGTCAGCGGAATAATGGCATCTAGTGTGACTGTGCGGGCTTTTAGCACACTGAAGGATGACATGAAGAGGAGCCATGCTGAGCACAAACGTCATCTCTCCACAAGAGGTAAAAAGATAAGGGGGCCGCCCAGCACATGCACACATACTTTGGATGACCTTGAGTGCGACGCAGCACGCGTACAGATTTCCCTTTTTATCTCTTCCAGGAAAAAATAGCGACAATAGCTGGGGAAGTTTGTTTCCGATAAGGAGACGCCAAAATAAACACGCCAGTTGCAGTATGATGATGGTGACCGTAAGACAGATCTGGTGTTTCCAAACTGCGGGGAAACCCTTCAGAGAGCGTGCTCCTGGTTATTCCCAGGACACTTTCTCTCTGTGAGTGTATGAGCTAAGACAGAAGCCGGTTCATGTCCAGGTCAGTGTCTTGTTTGCTCAATGGGAAAGAACCCTGATGTGCTGCGTGAGACACATTTGCTTTTCAAATGAATGCAAATCAAAATCGTTTTGCCGCTGCTTTGATTGATGAACTGCCACAGCTCTAAACACTGATGAAAGCGTGGGGCATTTCCTTTAGGAGACACTGTAATCTCCTCTCTCTTTTCTTTTTTCCTTGCAATGTCTAAAATAAACCCATCAGACTTTCAAAAAAGTGAGATCATAGGGAGTTTAATTAGGGCTGGGATGTGACACTGGAAATGTAAGTTGTTACCATCTGGGTATGTATGTGGAAAAGAGAGTCTTCCTAGTTTCCACAGAGAAAAAACAGCCTCTCACATGGCTAAAACTGACCACTGTCGCATTCCCAGACCCCTAAAATGACACTGTCCTGACCAACAGCCACATATCCACTGCTTGTAACAGCACTGAGGAGAAAACGAACGCCGATTCCGGTACAGTGATTTCATTTTTCCCTCACCAGCATTCATCTTTCCACGGGTTAAATATAGCATCACTAAAAACACGCGGGAATAGAGGACGGGTGAAAGACAAGCATGTGGACGGGGGAGAGGGAAAAAAAGAGCAGGGGTTTATGGAGTTGGGAGGGGCTATATTTAGAGCAAAGCGGAGAGCATCACCAGCACTCGCAGCACCACCATTGGTCTCATCCGCCCCGACATGAATGAGGGATGTGATCAATACATGGAGAGAGAGCCTCACCATTGTGTTTGTTTTGCTTTATTGCTCCACTTTCCTTTATACACCATTCTTATTTTCTATATGCCTTGGCGACAAAAATTAATATTACTTTTTGCTAACTAAAATTGAAAATGTAAAACTGATGTTGAGTGAAAAGAGAGGGATAGAGACAGAAAGATAACCAGCAAAAGTAAAGTATCAAATGCTTGTACAGGCATACACTGACTACCATTTAGAGCTACAACCAATGACTATTTTTCTAATCAATTCATCTCCTCATTATTTTTTTGTTTGATGAATCTATGAATGGTTTGGTCTATCAATTGTCTTCTTTTTTTTGACCAACTGTCAAAAATCTGAAGATATCCAGTTTACATTCATAGAAAATCGAGAAAGCCCTCACATTGGAGCTGGAAATTAGATCAATTTGCCACTTATACTAACAAAAAATGAATTAAATGATTGATCATTGATCAAAATAAGCTGTCAAGTCTTTTTTTTCTTTTCAATTTACCAATGGACTACTCGTTTCAGCTTCCATTACGTCACAATAGCTAACATGCCATTGTAATAGTAAACACAACAGCGGCAGAGAGATCTCACTGGAGGAGCAGGTGCTATATGATATTCGAAATATAAATGTCCAAACATGGCAGCCATAAAGTCAACCCCTAAGCTAACTAGAATTGTTTTAATACCGATACCAGTATCAGAAATGATTTACATTATATAGTTTCACACCCAGAGAAAAAAGCAGTTTTCCTAGAAATCATTTCTTTGCCACTTTAAAATAGTAGCCTACACGAAGAGTTAGCCACTTGCCGCTACTGTTTCAGAACAGCGAAGAAAGACTGATTTCCGATAAACACTGTAACGTTAGCTGTTAGCAAAATCGCAGCAATATGGCAAATATTTTACACTGGAAAGTCCCTTCTGTTTATGGGGTACCTGATCCATAGCATACAATGATAGTAGTCATTTCAAACACATACAGGTTTGGTTTTTTTAAGTAGCCTAATGGTATGGGATCGGAAACCTGGAATCAGCCAATACACAAGTTAAAGTGACAGAGTCAGATTTAGGAAGGAAAAAATGGTATTGGAAATTTCTAGAGCTAGCTAGACCGGAAACAATTAGGCTAGTCAATCAATCGATTGACAGAAAAATAATCAGCAGCTATTTTGATAGTCGTTCAAGTAATTTTTCTATCAAAAATGCCATATGATTCCCAGTTTCAGCTTGGACTTTACATAAATTTTCATTATTTTGCATAGTTTCTAACAACAAAAAAGTCACTTTGTCATCTTCCTCTACAAAAGTGTTTCTTAAATGGGGGTGCTCGTACCCCAAGGGGTACTTTGGAGTACTGCAGGGGGTATGTGAGGTTTTTTTTTTAAATGTTAATTTAAATATCAGTCATACATGATTCCTAAAATAATGATATCACTAAAATGGAAGTGCAATTTATCAAAAATATGCAGTTTAATGAAACTACAAAGCCATCTTGGCTTTGCCGTATAATAACAAAAAAAATGGTTTGCCATGAATTTAGTGATGGCTTCTAACAATTTTTAGTCACAAGGTTGTTTCGTAGATCAGACTCTAATGGCGCAGCTCTGTATCGTACCTCTTCTACACGCTTTTTTTCCTACCAAAAATGTTTTGCGCTGGTCAGGAGGTACTTGGCTTAAAAAAACACTTCAAACGGGGTACATCACTGAAAAAAGTTTGAGTGCCACTGCTCTAGGATGTTTAGAGCTGAGCCTCAGCTGCTCCATGACAACTCTGCCAGTATCAGTGTGACAGCAGATTAAATAAGGAAGGGAATGTGAATGAGGCCAAGAGAGAGAGAAGCAGACGTTACACACGTGGGGTGTTTTCCCCTAATGATCAGGGCAGCTGTGCCTAAATTACCCCAGCGTTGCTACCATCGCTTGGCGGTAGCAGGGTGGGGTGGGGTGGGTGACTGTATGTATGTGTGTGTGTGTGTGTGTGTGTGTGTGTGTTAGGGGGGTAGTCTTAGAGAAAACGCCCCTTGCAATCTCCCTCATTAGCGAGTCGAGATGATGCAGTGGAGTGAGTGGGGGTGAGGGGAGAGGGAGGTTCATCCCGCCTTGGGGATCTCAGCTCTCATTAGACCCCAGGGGGGAAGGCAGTTCATAGGCAGTGAAGCTTGAAAGTTGGGTGAGATTTGTGTTTGTGTTGTAGGAGGCATCAGGTAGATAAAAAGACCTGCCTTGCTCCTGTGTCAAGCCCCGGGCTGCAAACAATCAGGATAAACACCGGTACTGACTCACAGGTGAGTCACCCCCTCTGCAGCGGTGCAGTGTTTGTGCCAAAAACCGTTCTGGTCCTCAGGTTATTAAAAAACTGATGGAGTCAAATTTCACTTTTATCAGGGCGTCCTGGTGATTCAGTGAGCAGCCATGCACCTGCAGAGCACACCTCTGCACACAGCATCCTCGTCTTTCTTGTGCCTTTTTCAACCTTTAAAGCCAAAAAACAAAATTTCAAGAGGAATCAAGATGTAGTCTTGCAAATAGTGACCCTGCAAGATCCCCAGTCTTTGCAAACTCTTATAGTGTGTGACTTAAAACTCACATTGTCTTTAGATGTGAGAAGGTGTCCGACTTACAAATCTTATAAAAGTCTTTTCACAGTCTTCAAGTGTGTGAGAGGCATTAATTGATTGAAGCTGAGCAAAGCTTGTGAGTATCAGAGACTATGAAGTGGAGAGGCAGCTTGTTTATTGATGTATTTTTGATGCTTCTGCTCAGCAGCTGGGAGTTTGGGAGGCTGCGGTGGTTGTAGTTTCACTCAGCGAGGGTGAGTTAAGTGATGTTACGGGAAACATTTATTAGATTGCAGAAACAGATGAGGAAAACCACACCGCAATGACACTTGAAGCAGCTAGCGGAGAAGAAAGAAAAAGGTTTTTATGATAACTAACTTACGTGTATTTATCTCACGGATTCTCAGATTTCTCAGTCTGACAGTACACAAAACATTAGACGAAGAAAAAGGAGCCAAACTGCCAGAAACTACTTCTGATGCAGCAAATGCTCTGCACTGTAAGACGTTTTTAAATAAATATCTGCTCCTCCTTTACTCCATCAGCTGTCCCGACTTTTAGGTTGCTGCTTTACCCCATTCCCAGCGATTTATGTCGTCCATCCTCAGCTAGTTCCGACATAGTAAGAGGATTACAGCCACACACACACATACACACAGGGGACTGTTGCCATTTTCTGATGATGGATTAATCCAAAACATGCCACAGCTGCAATGCTGTTATGACATGCATCAAGCCGAGCTGGACTATGATGATGATTAGAATGATGTAACCATTGAAGCTACCGAGCGTAAGGGAGAAAAGGGATGAGCTCCACAATGTGCCATTTACCAGAGTTTGGCATGCAGACCCACAAAAGACCCAGTAAGATTAGCACAGCAAGTCTCTTTGTGCACTTAAACAGTTGTCAGAGTGAGACAGAAATGAACTTAGTCACCCCGAACACTGGCAGATGTGATGTGCTGCGCGCTGCAACACTTAGCTCACACTCTGCTCTGTATCCCTCCGAGTGCATGACACACTTTGCAACTTCTGTGGCATGTCACAAGGTTTCTAAAAAGTGAGGACACCTTTGAAGCAGCGCTGATGAAGTTACAGCCACTAAGTAGTCTGATGGTTTTCATGGATACTTCAGGTGAAAGTTATATCCACTGAATCCACATGCATGCTGTTTTCCACTCCAGTGGTAGTATAAAGCTTCCATTGTATCAAAAATAGATGTTCCAAGAGGAATCTGGTAAATCAGGATTAAAAATTATCTCTGTCACACTGCCAAGGGTCACACACACACAGTCTTCTTATTTGATACATCTGCAAATACTTGTGAATACGCCACAGTAGCTAACGAATCAAAAGCCACCATGCAAGAGCTGTACAAGCACAGTGAACAGTAGCAGCCTGGGACCCAGACACATCTTTATCCAAAGTCTTACCTCGCAAGACGCAGTCACGGCTGTGTGTTTACGCTCTTCATTGTCCTGGGGTGAATCACTCCAACGTGCTGCCATCATTTCATTTCAAACCACAGAGGAGGAAGATGTCCTTTAGAGACCACATTGAGGTGAGGAGGATGAAGCCAAAAAAACAGAAAAACACAAGAAGGAAGAAAAAAAAAGAAAAAGGAAGAGGAAAAAGATCCTAATCCACACCGTCCTCCTTCTTCATGTCCATCAGTGGCTGAAATCTGAACACAGGAGTGCACAAGTTAGTTAGGCAAATGCTGTCCACACTGTCCCATGCAGCCAAGAAGATAACCTGGAATGCATTCTTGAAAATACTACAGCCATTTAATGTCACATCAAAGCTCCATAAATTTATGATGAGCCTGGTCAACCAAGGACAGCCTAACATCTTAACCATCTTCACTCTTAATGAAGAATGCTGTTTATCTAAAGGTCACTATGCTGGTATCACAGTAGCTTTGACAATAAAGCAAACTGAGATCAATACGGAAGGATATCATTGTGATTTTTCAGATAGTACAGCATGACTTTAGGGTTTATATGAATTCCAATTAATGGCAAACATGCACAACACTCCTATTCAGTTAATGGAGCGTGCGTTTGCTTAAATGTGGCGTTTAATGTCAGGTGGATAGTCGAGCTTCTCTGCAAGCCTTGATTAAAAAATGTCTGACACCTCTGTAATATCATTTGCACCCATGGAGGAAAAGAAATGAGACGTGCATGTCAAATAAAAGCGGAATTCATGGCTCTCTGTGGGGGGAAAGTGCACATTATAAGGATTGCGGTGGTAAAAGCGCCACACCAGCCATCATGTATTAAGCCATACGCTAAATATAAACAGCCAGCACTGGATGCTAAATACTCTCTCTCTTACGACATGGCACACATACACCAAAACGACCTATTTTCTTTGTTTTTCCACTCGTTTTTAGCCAGAAATCCCCCTTACTGCTGTTACTACGGGTCGCTGTGGACAAGCTAACAAGGGAAGACGACAGGTTGTTGCTGTGGTTATAATAGTGAACACCAAAAACCTACCTGTTACAAATTCAGCAAACTACTCCGAAATGACAAAAGCAACACATTGTCCATGTTTGTAGGGGGAGTAGGTTGTTGGTTAAAAGCCTCGGTCGAACCAAAGATGGGTTAAAAAGGCTGTCAAGAGATTACAAAGCGGGATATTCAGTCTCCCTTTAGAGCCACACTGACTGACCGCTGAGGCTCACTACCTGTTAGGAAAAACACACTGGAAGAAACACGGTAAACGCCCTTCAGTGTGCATTTCTTCGTCAGGGAGACCCCGTGAAAAATAAACATGTGGTGTTCATTCATTTCCCATCATTTCCGAGCTTTAATTCGATGTTAAAATAGTCAAAATAGCAAACAAAAAAAGTAACATGTACTCCTACGTGGTCCCCGGTTGGCGGCGCGACAATCTGTACACAGATTGACGAATCTCCCGACTTTGCTAAGTCCCGCCCCTCCGCTTGCCCCTTTTCCAAGCACTGTCCAATCAGAGGGGTGGATTAAATTTGGAATTTTGAAGCGGGCCAATTGGAGGCGTTGTTACATAACAATTTCAATAAAGAGTGGAAGCTGGTCCATTCTGGTCCCTGCCTGAATACCACTATGAAGGAACTTTGTTTTTATGTTATATTCAGTCATTTACTTGGCTTTTTACATTTGGTGCTACTTAACTACATTTATTATTTTCATTGCAATAATTACTTCTAAAATTAGAAGTTTTTAAATGAAGCACATCACCATCTTGTAAATGGTCTATAGGTCAAGATGAAAATGCCCAGCACTATATAAAGTAGTTAAAATTAGCTCCACACAATATTTAACAATATATAGGCCACATTATATATTATATGACAACATGAACGTCTGAAATGGATTATTCTTTTGATGCTTCTATTTCCCTGCTCTATTATGTACTTTTACTCAAGTAAACACAATTAAAGGCAAGAATTTTTCTTGTAATAGAGAATTTTTAAATTGTAGTATTGGTGCTTTTACTTATGTAAGCAATCTAAGTACTTCCTCCAGCTCTGATTGAAAGTTTTTGTGTAGTCCATGTCATATTAGTGTTGCAGTTTTATCCAATACACCTATAATTTTATGTATTAATTGTAGCTACAGCTGTGATATAATCCATTAAATGTAATTTTTTCCTTTTAGAATAAGAGGAAATACATTTTTTTTATAGTCACAAATAATAAACTACAATGTCTCTGCAGCAAAAAATTACAAAAGGTTGGAAAGTAGCCTCTTGCTATTTTGTATTTCTAGTCTGCTACAATCGAGAGGGAGACATTATACTTTCTATTTTTCAATAATAATATAACCCTCTATAAGGGGCCATTCCTCAAATTACTACTTTCACTTTTGATACTTTGAATATTTAGCATTTATTACTTCTGTACGTTTATTATTGTAACAGAATATTTTTATATTTATCTTAAAATATCTTAATACTTCCTCTTACTAATGCAACATGATCATTATCCATGAATCCACACTTTTCACCCACACAATGCATTTCAATAATCAGCTCGCCATGAGCTGATAAACACTTTGTTCCCACACTCTGTCATTGAGCCTTTCAGACCTTTAAAGTGAGCAAATGAAATCACAGGGACATCATTGTGAGGGCCGAGGAAAAGCCCCGAGGCCCAACACATATGCTGAACTCTCCAATTTCCTAACGTTCAACTGGCGAAACATATTTGCCTATCCATTATCAACTGTAACAGCAGTGTCCTTAACTTTATTATGGTGACATGTAGGGCATGGCAGCCACATGGGACTCCATGGTGCATGAAAAAAAGGGCTGCACAGCTGATCCGCACAAAGACAAAGGCTGACAGTGTTCTGTTTGCAGGCTACTCCAGCAGCACAATAGAAGATGGGACAATAGGAGTCTTTTGACCCACACTGTGGCGAGGTTTCCCTGCTTTCAGAGAGGAGCTATTGTCTAAGAGCTGGTGCACCCTCATTGAGACAATGGAGAACTTAAACTGATGTAAGTGGGACTCTGCATTATGTGATATAGACATGAGGCTCCTATTAATTTAATGCAATTTGTCTAATAAACATACTACATTATTAATGCAGCAAAAAGATCTTATTGATTTGTCATAAAGCGTGATTGTGCATCAGAAACTAAAGTCATTATGACAACTTAAGTTTTCCCAGGCAAGCAATAGCTAATGTAACACATGTAAGTATGTTTTCCCACAAAAACAACTCACAACCTGAATCTCTCTGGATTACATACGTGTATAAAAATTCACAAGCAAACTATAAAAATGTTTTACTGGTGCAGCAGCAGAAGAGCCAACAGTGATTGTGGTACTTTCCCAAAAAAGCACTTGGCCCAGCACTCGAGTTACTACAACAGTGCATTCTCCTCTGTGCAGAACAGCCGAGACACACATGCAGTGCAGTGTTGTTTTTATGAATGGCAAGGGAGAGGAGGAGAGAGGATTTCAGATCAATGAGCGGTAAACAAAGCTCACTGAGGAGCCCTAATGACTGAATGTATGGCTACTGTATACTTTAAAGGGACAGTTCAGATTTTTTTTAAGTGGCGTTGTCTGGGTTACTTATCCATAGATGGCTTATTACAAGCAGTAGATGTCAGTCGGCACGCCCACATTTTGGAGAAGCAGGCTGATGTCTGACATGGAAGCTAAGCAATCTGATGTGGAGGGGTCCTGAAAAAAATATATATTTTGACCACCCAAAAACTTTAAGTTTAAGTGTACACTCTGTTGATGGTATTCTCAATGCTTTACCTTAATGTATGACAGTGATTTCAACTGGATTAAGCCGTTATATTGCGCTCCTCAAAGCCAGACTCCATTGAGAAAAACAGTGATTTATCATCACTGAACACAGGAGCTGCTGGGCCACAACGGCCTCGATCAGTTTGTTTGTTTGTGTCATTGTGCGACTTTGGCATTTAAGAGGGTACGTTCAGATTCACCAAAGTCACACAGGAACAGAAACAAACTAACTGATCAAAGCAGCAGTAGACCAGCAGCTCCCTTGCTCAGTGAGCTAAAATGACTGTTTTTCTCAATGGAGTCTGGTAGCTTTGGTGAAAGTACAGATGGGGAACTAAAGCTGTTACATTGCTTAGCTTCTGTGTTGGACTTTTGCCTGCTTCTCCAAACTGTGGGGCTAATGACTGAAATCTACTGAAGATAATGCACAGACTATCGATACTATCCCTTTACGGTGCTGTTGTGTTACCTTCCGTATGCAACTGCTCCCTGAGGCATGCTTGTAACTTTTTTCCCACTATAATAATTTCTGTTACATTTTGTTTGGGTATTTCTATGAACATTCATTGCTAATTCTGTTATGCCAAATGTGCAGTTGCAAAGTCAGAGTGACTCAAACATTCAGCAGCAGAGAGATTACATACTCTCTCGTGGCAGCAAAATGTTTGGCTGGATTAAGGCATCACATGAAGCCCAAGTTCAAAGCCCAGCAGCGTTAGGATTAGGACAGGTGGAAATGACTCTGCAGCACAGCATGCTCTGTGTGTGAAACTAATTCAAAACACTCCTTCATGCAAAACACCCGTCGGGCATGACAACGTACATTTCATTCATATAGAGTTCTTTAAAGTGTAGTTGAGAGTTTAAGAGGACCACTCTCCCACTCCAGGTTGTATAAGTGGATCTGGCACTGAGTTTGATGACTGGATGAAACCCAGTAGCAGTCAATCTATCAAGCCCTTGAGCCAGCCAGCCCCTAATTGGAACACAATGAACACTGGAGAGGATGTTCTTTCTATTTGTGTACTAAGATGCTCCAGTATAGCAGTCTTTATTAAGTTCCAAACTGAGAATGTAATCATTTAGCATCTGCTGGATAAAGTGCAACAAATAAATGTTCTAGATCTTAAATTAAGGCTGGGTCATTTAATACAACTGGAGCAGAAGCACACATAAAATGTATTCAGCTTTGACACTGAAGCAGTCTGATCTTAAAGGGACAGTTCACCTAAAATCAAAATACACGTTTTACATCTTACCTGTAGTGCTACTTATTAATCTAGATTGTTTTGGTGTGATTTGCCAAGTGTTGGAGATATCAGTGCAAAAGGAAACGTCCATCTACTCATGTACAAGAGGCTCGTGGTCATGATTGTTTGAGATAGAGACAAAACATTAATGGTGACCTCTTCAGCTGAGCTGTAATGTTTGCTAGCTCAGAGGTGCTAGGTGAGTTAGCATTAGATGGACACTTCCTCCTGCACAGTGATACAGCTGGCGGGTGTAGTCCAGTAGAAATAAAGTAGTTCCTACATGAAATATTAGTCTCATGTTTGTGTCTTTAACATGAGCCACAAAACAGCTTAGCCTGACATAAAGACTGCAAGCAGGGGGAAACAGCTATCTTGTCCATGATATAACCAGCACCTCTAAAACCCAAAGTGTAGGACTCATGGATGTATAGAGAGAACTGGATACAGTGTTGATTCATACGAAAGTTGCTCAGTGACGCATGAAGCCAAAAAAGTTCAAATGCAGTGTATAAAATTACCCGGATGATCGGCATTGCTTCCGCACTGTGTGGCCCCTAAAGCAGGTGCGCCCGAGCCTGCTAATTCCAGTTTAGAACGCCACTAACTTGAGTGGGGATAAAATGATTTACCCTTTCACCTTGCACCATTTCTAAATGTTATCGGACTGAATGGATCAAATCCTAATGATGCAACGAGTCATTTCGAGAGGGTTATGATGCTCAAAAAAATGTATCCACTGATTAACAGACGTCTCTTTCTTTTAAGTCTATGGCGAAAAGTCTTTTGGGGCCTACTGGCATCATGTCACATGCTTGGAAGTTGTAATTCCACTGTTTGGCCACTACAAAAATTGGCTTCAAAGCTTAATGTCACTACTACAACCAGCAAAGAAATAGTTTGGCACACAGTCACATGTAAAATTACAAATTGTAATTTCTACACTTTGATTTTTGTGCTGATTAAACAAACAAGTGTTGGGGAGTGGGGTTTGTTACTCTTGGACATAGCCTGGGTAAGTATGTCCCAAAATGTCTGACTATTCCTTCGAATATGAAGCTACATCCAGAAGACCGTTAGCTTACCCAAGCATAAAAACTGGAAACAGGGGGAAACAGCTAACCTGGCTCTGTCCAAATGTAACAAAAATCCACCTAAGGACACCTCTAAAGTTCATTTAATAACGTTTGTGTAATTTGTACAAAAATCAAAGTGTAGGACCACAGGAAGTCCCTCTGCCTTCTGTCTTCATGCTAAGCTAAGCTAGCTGTCTCCTACCTGTAGCTTTATATTTAACATAAAAGAATGGTATTTAGCTTCCCATATCTTAGCCATTGATATTAGCTTATTTCCTAATATGTCAACCTATTTCTTTAAAGTCAGAACAATAAAATAGGAAGTTTAGGAAGTTAACATGGTCTGTCTCTTATACTGGTCATGTGAAATAAAATCCCATTGCTGTGCCTCTAACCACAGGCTTCATATGTCAAATGCATGAATGTGCAGCCATTCAAATGTACAATTCCCGTTTTGTTTCTTTTGTGCTGAGCCCAGTTTACCTGTAGCCTACTTTCTGCGGTCGGCCCCATCCTCAGTTCCCCTGACGGAGTACTACAAAGCCGCAGCATGTGAAACCTGCAGGGCTTTTTGTCCCATCTCGCTTTCACCAAGCCCTGCATCAAGGTGAAAGACAATGGCCTCTGGGTTCTCAGGGCAGTGTGGGGGGCATCAGTGCTGGGATAAGTTAACCACGACCGCCAAGTGCTGATGTTTTGTGATAAGGACACACAGAGTTGCAGCCGGAGGTACAATGGGGGTCTTTGTGGCCGAGCCTGCACAGATAGCACCCAACCAAAAAACTGTGTAATTTGTCGAGTTTCTTACCTCTTGCTTATCGCGCTCCTCTGCATCTCAGGGGTCATGGACAAGTAATAAAGCCTGGCTTCATTTAGGGTTCCTCCAAAGGAATTAGTGAAGGTGTTGTTTACGACTACAGACGTGAAACCTGAGAGCATTTTGAAAGCACAACATAGAATCTAAGTGCTCCGAACTCTCTTTTGTTTGCAGCCACCCATGTTATCCAAATAGCAACTCATTTCTCAGGTCATTTAACTTGAACAGGCCTTGTCACTGGAGCTGGACCATTACCTTTGGCTTCGAGACATGTTTGGGAAATGTGAGAAAAACACACACAGTTTGTATAATCTGATACCTGAATTATACAAAAGTTATGACAATATTTTTTGTTGAAGGTTAGCAGTCATTAGTCACTGCCAACCTTGGTGTCCTGTACATGGAGCAGTTAGGGGTCTTGGGGTGAAGAGATAAACACTAATTATTGCCAAACCAACCACCAGAAAACATTTTGCCATTGCACGTTTCTAAAAAGCAGACATGATATGTTACACTTGTACATTACTGAATAGCTGATACATTGAAACGCATGATTCATCAGTTAGGACTTGGTGTTACCATCCCTGGAGTTTCAGCACGCTGCATGCCAGAGCATAGGTGTTTTGATTGTGACCACCCAGCAAAGCCAATCCCCGACACATCATCAGTTGTGCACCTCAACATCATCGGGTGTTTCAGCCTTTATCACAAGACACCCTCCGTTAAGGCACGCCCACCACAGGCTGATCAGGCCACGCAATTTTCTTAACTAGGATGGCGAAGACATGGCTCACCCTACTCTCCCTCTGATTGGCCAGTAGTAACTGCCTTTTTTGGCTGGATTGGTTAGGTTTAGGCATGAGGAACGAGATTGGTTAGGGTTAGTGTAAGAATGTCAGGGTAAGTCAATCGGAGGCAGACTAAGGCAGAGTAGGGTGGGTCTTGCCTTCGCCATCCTAGGAAAAAAAAACTTGCGATCAGGCCTGGGTGTGTGTCAGAAGGTTGGCTCCTCCGTGGTCACCCAGGGGCCCAGACGGGATCCTTTCTCTTCAGCAATAGCCAATGACTGCACCTCTCAGCTATATTGGCCACATCCTTGACCACTTCCCTCTGGACCTGACCATTAATCCCAATTTCCTTGAGGAGCCTAGTGGTGGATCTGGCGACAAAGCCTCTGCAGCCCACCTCTATTGGTCGCACCTCAGTTTTCCAGCCTCTAGGCACCGCTTCAGTTATGAGGTCAGCGCAGTGCAGTCTCTTGCATTCAAACACCTCCTCAATGGCATTCTCCCAAGGGACAGTTAGTTGTATGAGGAAAGCACACTGACAAGACTTCGACCAGAGGACCAGGTCTGGTCATAAGTTGGTTACTGCTATCTCAGGTGCAACTATGAGACGACAACATTGTGGTTGACGTGAGATTAGGTTTAACAACTGATTTTTTGTGGCACTATCCAGTAGGAAAAACAGCAACAAGTCCCTAAAAAGCACCCACATTTGGTATCTAAAAAAGCCATTGGAAAAGGAGCCGAACTTGCACTTATGTTTTGGGGCTAAAAAGCCACAAAAAAACAGAAACGGGTCCCAAAAATACACCTATGTATGGTGCCTAAAACGGTGCTGGAAAAAGAGCCTCAGGTTGTTAAGAACACCCATGTTTGATGCCTAAAAAGCTGCTAGAAACGCTGAAATGACTTGCTAAAAATAACCAGGTTTGTTGTTGGTTGGTCTCAAACAGTTACCTGGAGCTTGGCAGGTCTTGCTTTAGTGTCACGCTATCCACTATCCCCTCTACCTCTACCTCCTGATGACAAAGTCAGCTCATACACTGCATCACTTCAGAAACGTTATGATACATATAAAACATACAAATGTAACATTTTTGGTTTGCAGAAATGTAAGATGCCAACATCTTCTTATGGTGACTGGGCTGTTACTGCACTAGATCTTTACACTTAGCATGAAACCTGAGTGTGTGCATGCATTCCTGTTATGTGACGGCTGTTCGGAGTTTCAGATAATTAAGAATCAAGAGTGCATAGCCACATGATAACATTCGTCAAGTGCACGCTGCGTGAGGTGAAGCATGCTCTGGTCTGTCTGTCGACATGCACAATTGACTCTCTTAGTCGCCCCAACAATGGCAACAGAACATACAAAATACCTCTGTGTGTGTGTGTGTGTGTGTGTGTGAGTGCATGTGTGTGTGTGGGTAGGTTTTTTAAAGTCTATAGAGCGAGCAATTCCCCCCCTGAGATCAAGGGTTCAGAGTTTGATTGCAGTGTTACAAAGACAACAGTTTATGTGCAATTCAGCTGAATGAAGACATTTTTTATCAGATGAAAGAACTAATGGGTTTCATATAAATCTGACATTGAAAAAGTTTTGTCTCCCTTTAGTTTGTTTGTCCCAAAGTCTAGGAATGTGCATGAGATTGCATGTAGAAGTAGTTATTCATAATAAACAGACACTCAAAGTTTAATTTTTTCCCAAATGCTCAGTTGAACTCATGTATTTGGCTGTGATTTCCAGTAAGGCTTGATTACAGTTGGGAACAGATAGATACAGTGTGGTGAGGAGACGCCGTTCGGCCTGCCTGCTGCGCCCACTGAGCGTTTTCCATGAGTCAGAGTGGGCGTTATCCGGGCACCGGGGATGCCAACGTCCATAAGCTCTCTCCATCTGTCACCAACAGTCCTCTCCTGTTGGTCAGCGTTTCATTCTTTTATTTATCTGTTTCTTTGTTCCCGTGTGCATCAAAACAAAATACGAAAGGGAGGAGGAGGCAACATTATATCACTTTATTTTTTTATTTTAAAAAATATTATATAAAGACCTCAAAAGTTAGGATTCGTCTACAAATTTACAGTCAGGCAGACTTTAGCTGCTAATGTAAAACTGTGCATAACTTCTCAAACCTTGTACTTCATCTTTCCAGTCTTGCTGATGACACAGATATGCTGAAAGAGAAAGATGTGGCAGAAACACAAAATTAACATGTGTGACTTTGATGTAAGATTTTTACTTTTCAGTATGTTTCAATCTTCTCCAAAATCTGGTGATGGCAAAATATTTGTTTAAGATCACGCTGCCCTATGGGAAATTCCAGCATGTTTTTAGAGCCTCAATATGCCACATACAGTACGGAAAGATGAAGCTCGCAATCATGCGAAAGCCAGGAGGGTAATCTGCAAAGATATGACACATTCATTAATCTAACTTTGGGCGTCCCGGGGGTTCAACTCATATTTCTGCTGTAGGATAAGGACAGATAAGAGGGGGGAAGCTTTAACTCTGTCTGATAATGAGATCCCAACCTCCACATTCCACAGGTCACCCCCTTTCAAAGTTTCGTAATGAAAACCAACCCCCTCAAACATGCACAACAGACACACACACACACACACACACACACATGATCATACAGTACGTACAGTACACACAGGACACACACCCATGTGAATACACACACGCATACAAAGCTCTGGGAGTCGATCTTGGCTTAGTGTTTCACATGAGTCAGAGGTAAGTTTGAGGCCAAGTCTTTACAAACATCAAAATGACAAAGTTCACATAAGTTTGCACTTACTAATTTCACACTGTGAAATCTGGCTTGAAATAAGATGTCGGAGGTGCAACAACAAAAACATAGATACTTTGCACTCCTGACTCAAAGCTGGTAGAGGTGTAAGATGGGTCAAATGTACCAGTGAAGGGGTCAGAGGAGAAAGAAGTAAAGACTAGTAGAAATACCAGACATGGTTTTTAGATGCAAAAGGGGTTAAACTTCTTTGCACGGAGAAATATAAAAGCAAGAAAGGAAAAAGAGCGAGTTGATGTATAGCTATGCCAGATTCAGACTACATTAGGTGGTCACCATGTCCAATTAGGTAATTATGAGGCCTAAAATTCAAGCTAAACGCTAACAACAATGCTAAAATGCTAATGTTTAGCAGGTAATGTTGAGCATTTTAAGTGTTTTAACATGTTAACATTTGCTAACAAGTATTTTTTACTTTTTTTAACATTATTTGTTATATTTTATTTATTATATATTATTATACATAATTAAATATAAAATGTACATATTTATTTTTTATATTTTTTTTTGTTTATTTGTTTTATTTATTGTTGTTATTATTGGTATTTAATTATATTATTTAAATTTTTTTATTTCATTTTTTATTTTTTGTATATCTGAGGTCCTGTCAGGGATTGTTCTGTTGAAAATTAAGAATTAAATAAAAGGTTTTAAAAAAAATGCTTATTAATGCTAAACACAAAGTACAGCAGAGGCTGACGGGAATAGTATTATTTTAGGCATTTGACCTGATGAAAGGTGATTTTAGCTGCTTTGCCTACATGTTAAGTCTCCTCAGGCAGGAAGGATACCTGTTTGGTGAGTTTAGGTTTCAGGCAGAGAAGTGCATCTCTTTGATTTACTGACTTTAACCCCACCCCTCCTGTCTCTTTCATCTTTTTCTCTTAGCTCTTCAAAAGGTCATGTGCCATGTGCAGCAGTGTCAGCAGAGTCAGGACTCACATTCAGGTCACGGAAGTATTCATTGTAATCCAAGGCATAACCGACAACGAAGCGGTTGGGGATTTCAAATCCAACATCTATCAGAGGAAACACAGGTATGAATGTTAAAGAGTAACATGGTGTGTGTAAATTCTGAAATTAATTTGAGGTTGAATGACATAAGAAAACATGCATTTTGTGTTTTTTAAGACCATAAATTTCACATGACATGCAACAAAGGTCTCAAGCTGAGATCGAATCAGGTGCATTGTGGTTACATACTGCTGTATGTCCCTAAACCATTAGTTGATCAGAACACCCTTGAAGTTGGTACTTTCTAAATGGAGCTCAATGGAAGGTTTTTTGTAGCTACAGGAGGGTGTAGCCACCAGTGTAACAACTGCAGCTTAAAGCACTTCTGCTCTAGCTTCACCACTCAGCTGTGGTGGATGCTGCTTGCTGCCTTTCACCATGACGTCTCTTCTATGTCAACCAAATTGCCAGAATAATTAATATTACAAATTGGGTATATTGACACTCTCTGTTTCTTTGTGTTTCAACAGTGCTGTGTTAATCTGTGGTTATGTTTAGTCACAAAAACCACACTTGGTTATGGTTAGGAAAAGATCAGGTTTAGGCTTAAAACACATGCTTTTGGTGGCACAGTCACGGCTGGGAACAATGCCGATATCTGGATAAGATACACCTGATTTTGTTGTTTGTTGCTCTCAAACAGTGGTCCACAGCTTGGCACTTGTGATGGTGTAATCATGACTGGAAATGCCGTAAATGTCCTGCTAAAAAAACACGGTTCTGTTTGTTGGTCTCGAAAAAGAGTCTGCAGTGGTCTGTAGCTTGGCAGCCGCCGTTAGCAAATATACATGTAATCAGAACCATGCTACTTAAAACGATTAAAATGATACATTTGAAACATAGAAATGTAACATATCTGTGGTTTGCAGAAACATACAATGTCAACATTTCCCTCTGGTGACTGGGCTGTCCCTGTTGGTTCTGCCTAGTACATCTCCTTACTGGGTGTCCAAATCACCAAATGGTTTCTTCCTGACCGCCCGCAACACAATCCACAAGGAAAGACACTTTGCAGATGAATCTTATTTTTTGTCAGTAGGATTTAATCAAGGAGGCTTATCAGATCAGACAATATTCTTGATGATGAACACATTACTGCTACTACTTACATTACAAAGTGCAGAACCACACTAACTATGCAACTACTCTGAGAAAGAATGAAAGAAATATGCATTTGTTTAATTGCAACTGAATGGAAAACCTATCAGACGGGGTACAATAAATGATTATTGAGCTCAGACATAGAACTGTAATAATATGAGAGCAACAGATGACTCTAAAAACACAGAGGTACTTACAGTCTGTCAGACTCTCAGCCATGTTAGGGACCCTCTTCACCAGCAGCCTGGAACACATGAAATATAGACATCATTTCGAAAATGCTTCAGTGCTACAATAACTTACCATGACCTAGGACGTATATCTAGTATTTTTTTAAAGAATTATAATAGTCTTACACTGTAACAAATATGCATCCCAATCCAAAGACAGAACTTACATCCCTGCAACATGCGAACACTTCAAACGTGTTACACATACAGTACAAGAAGAGATAAACTTTCAACATGGACCATGTGCCAGGAAAGATGTTTATCTTGTGCCTGTGATCTTGGGAGTGCATAGAAACAGCCCACGGACACCAGATAGTGACCGCTGACAGGCGATATCTTCTTCTTGTGTTAGTCACACGCTTGGCATTTCCCCTGGTGCGGACAAACACAGATGACTGAAAATCTAGCTCACCCTGCGACCTTGACCATCTTGGGTTCAAAGGTCTCCACATGCTTCAGAAGGGCCTTCATGGTCTTTCCTGTGTCAACTATGGCCTGAGGGAAGGGAAGAGCAAAGGAAGAGGGAGAGATGAAGAGGGAGGGATGAGGGACATTTGAATTCAGAATGCTTTGAAGGGGGAGAAAAATGGCAGCCAAATATGCAGATCGTAGGATGAAGAACTTCTACCTTGATTAACTATGCAATGAATAAAGAACTACTGGGTATGTACTACTACTGGGAAACTGGAAATTTTCAGTGACATAATTTTAAGATGCCTCCCATTCAAAACTGATTCTTGCAGTAAACACATATTGTAATATCGTGCTTATGTGTTTTTGCCTTAGTCCAGAAACATTTACAGCTGAATTATGATCTCGAAGAGAGGGGAGGTTTTTCTTTTTGTCCTTTTGTAGACCAAAACCTGAAAAGCACAATGGCTTCTAAGACAACAAGGCACCAAATAAGGTGCAAAAAGACATAACAAAGGCATCAAACAAGGTGTAAATATAAAGGTCATGCTTGATAGAATTAATTTAGTTTACTAAAGAGACTACATTTAGGACACTCACCTCGACAATGAGCACACTCTTGGTAATGTGTAAAAAAAGAGAAGACAACCATTAGTAAAGCATCACCTTTGAATTTTAGCACAGTTCAAGCAAAGTGAAAACAAAGGCGAGATTGTGTCTGTGAGATCTACATTTCTTACAGATGGTATCTATAGCAACAATGTTGGCAGCAACATCGGCGCCTCGACAAAAACACAGAACAACTCATTCTCTCCTCAACAGTAATGAACATCTGTGTCTACAGTGAGTAAAAGTCACTTCTAAAGTGTCCGGGTGTTGCACACTTTCCCTGCTGCAGGGTTTCAAATGACTCCTTGTTCCCTTGGCCGGGTGTATGGGGCTCTTTGTGAGACCAGTGGAGAGTATCTATGGTTTGGGGAGAGTGATCGGAGAGAATGCAGGCGCCTGGCCAATGTTCTCTGGGTCTACACCTGAACACTGTTATACAACACTCAAAGAAAGTCAACAGGGAAGTGTTAACAAACATGAAAACTTCAACATAACTAACCTGTGTTGATGGATGCTGCAATCTGTAAAGGTACTATACAGCCAGGTGGACAATAACTGTGCACTGGCAGTTATTTGACTGTGTTTAGCACCACTGTTTGGGAATTTATAGTCCTCCTTAGATCCCTGGATCTCAAGTTTTGTGTGCTCAATCGATCAGTCCTGACTCTGGCAAAAACTTTGTTGATAATCAATCATTGCTACTGAAAGTAGGCACTGACTATAAACCTCTAAAAGTACAGAGAGCCGAAGAGGGCCAATTCAAAACACTGGCAACGGTGTTTATTTTCTCTTTATCTTCTCCCAGGGTCAGGTAACAATTTAAGATTGTAAATGGTTCATTAGTTGGAAGAGTGATGGGCAGATTCACAAAGGAATTTTGCGGCTGCTAAACCTGCACAAAAAAGACAAAAGACACCATGTAATTCTCAAAGCAACTGCAAAGGATGAAACCTAACTGCGCTGCCAAGCAAATGGCATCTTGGTGCTCCCGTGCTATTTGAATGTATTTTAACAAGGTAATATCTGTGCATCTGGTGCAAAATTGGCCCCTGTCTATGCAAATGAGCCATCCAATACACAAAGATCAGACTTCATAGCCCCCTCTTCAGAGAGTTGGTGTTTACTGAGGCACACTAACAGACTGGGATGATAAATCCCAAATCTCACAATTAAATTCCTTGCCTGAAGTTATGAGGAACGTCTCTGCACCCCATCAGTCAGGACGTGTAGCTAGCGGCCCGAAAATTTCAGTTTTCCCTCTGCCTTTGTTTTGCCTGATCGTGATCTTGGTGCAAAAGCAACATTTACCACATGGATAACTGCAGTCAGACGCAAAGAAAAGGGGCAAACTACAGTCATCTGCAATATCTAACTGGAGTATCTTTTGTGAACTGGACCTTACGACGGGGCAGATAGCTGTTGCAAGTGATGTGCACTTTATGGTGCTATCAGCTACTGCAATATATTCTTTGTAAATTCTCCCCTAAGAGTCTACAGCAAACCAAGTGCTTATGTTTATGTCATGCATGCTACTATTTAGCAGTGTAATGATCATTTCAACCTGATGATGGCACTAGAGGAAAAGTCAGGGGATTATTAAGGTTCATCCTGAGGCTGGGAACATGAATGAAAATTCATGGCAATTCATCCAATAGTTGTGACATTTTACTCATAACCACAAATGTTAACCTCATGGTGGCGCAAGATCATTGTTGCCAAAATCCGCCAATGGTAACCCCCAAAAACATTTTATGTGGCGTCCATACATGACATGAAATGCATTCATTAAATGTGAATCATCTGCCGTCTGTTTTAATACTTTCACTTTCAATAGCTTATATTTAATACGCTACTAGGAGAATGCATGAAACTGCACCCCCCCTAATGAGTGTCTTTCAGGTTTTATTAGGAAGGACAACTTGTTGCTCATTTGTGGCAACTCATGAGTGGTGCTGAAGTAAAGTTCTATCATCTGGGCTAGTGTTCTTAGCTAAATTTAGCATTTTCACTGGACAACTTGCAATTGCACTATTCAGCCCTCAACAATATGCTGGCTCCATAAATTGGCATCAAACCTTTGAGCACCCCTGTGCTAGATGAAAAGTTAGCATTAGGATTCATCATCTGGGGACTATGAATGTCTATACAAAATTACCTGGACATGAGCATTTGATAGTTGTTGAGAAATTTCAGTTTGGACAACAGATTGAATGGAATATCACAGACTGACATTCATAAACATAAATCTTGGACAATGATATAAAATTTTTTCTATTTCTTTGTGAACACAAAGGGGTGATATGACTTCCATCAGCCTCAAGCAGCAACAAATCATCTCTTCCTCAGCAAAAACAGGTATTTTATCCATGCTCCAACAGCTCCATTTGCTAAATTTAAACTACTCAGATTACCATATTAACACTTGGGATTAAGACATCTGAGTGTTAGGAATCCACCGTGAGTAACAATTGCATGAGAAACTTTAAGCAGTGCTGCTGGCCAGGATTCAATTCACTGAAACCAGAGAGCTTGCTCATGCCACCCCACTCTTCAACATAACATTTACTTTTTATATGCTGTCATTAAGTTACCATGATCATTGCACAAATTAATAGGTTTAGAAGGAGCAGTGTCAGCAGCACCACACTTATTATCTACCTGGAGCTGTGACTCAACAACGTTTCAGTGCAACAAAGACAGATGACTCATGATTAGTTTTTTGATTATATGCTGTAAGAGACTTTGTGGGAGGTTTAATATTTTCACCAAGGTGAAGGATGTAACAAGAGTACTGACTTTTGTAGCACAGACAAAGTGGAGTGATTCATGTGTTCTGTGCAAGGTGGCGACCAGCTTTTCTGGTTTAACTCCCACTGACCTTTTTACCCACGCTGAAAATGCATCTTAGCTACAGCACATGCTGACATCTCAGTTAACAGTGTTCAGCATCAGTCTCTTTAAAGCTAACATGTCTGGGCATATTTGCGCACTCATTCAGCTGAGTAAGTGAAGTCTCTGTCTCATGCCTATCTCAGAGAATCATTCCTCTTGATCCCCTGTCCTCTGCAGACTCCTCAGTCCTCTGTGCCAGAGCTCAACAGGGATGAACAGTCAGTAAATCTGCCTTGTGGGAACATTCGTTTTCCTGAAACGTCTGATTCATGGTGCGGCTGGTGAAGGGCAAACCACTTTAACAAAGTGACACTCAGGAGGCGTGCATGAAGAGGACGGCTGTGAGGAGAAAGCTTAAAAAACTGAGGTGCAGGGGTGTGTCCTGGTCCAAGGGCAAGTTTGGGGCAATGACAATATATCTGAAACACTGTCACTTATTGATTGAGGATGAGAAATGTGATTGCGTTTTGTTATTTTAGCTAAAAGATTCAATGTATTCTCAGAAAGAAAGTCTCTATTGTTCATCTGTGTGTACCTGACAGTTGACTGACAGCTCCCTCTTGAGGCCGAGGCTGTTTCACTTATAGGAACAGTCCACCCCAAAATCAGAATATTTTTCCTAATACCTGTGGTTATATCAGTCTAGATTGTTTTGGTGTGAGTTGCCGAATGTTAAAGAGATGGTGCAGAGGTGTCTGCCTTCTCTCCAATATAATAGGACTAGATGGCACTCGGCTTATGGTGATCAGTTTATTGTAGGAACTATTTTCTTTCTACTGAACTACACCCGCCAAGAGAGTCACCGCACAGAAGGAAGCGTGTATCTACTGCTAGCTCACCTAGCACCACTGAGCTAGCTAACCTCGGGGACTGCCTAATGTTCTGATGGCCCAAAATTCCACAGCCCTGTTGGTCCAAAAAATGTCCCACTGGACGAAAGCACATTTCTTGCATTTCATATCTCTTTGTAGTTGTGGTTTTGTGTGTCTCTGTGGTCATTTTGTTTCTCCTTGTTGTTTGTTTTGTGTCTTTCTATAGTCGTGTGGGACTCTTTGAGGCCATTTTGTGTCTTATTGAGGTATTTTGTGTTTCTTTGAGGTAATTTGAAGTCTTTTTTGGTCATTTTGCCTGTCTGTAGTGATTTATTTCTTAATTTGTGTCTCTTTGCATTGCCTTTGCATCTCTTTGTGGTCTTTTGGGAATGCTCATTGCTTTTAACTCCTGTTACTACGAAAATACACGTGGTTCCATTGTACGTTTCTGTAACAACAGGTACGTTACATGAGTCAGCAACGCTGTGGTGAAGGTGTGGTTATGTTTAGGCACAAACCACTTGGATATGGTTGGGAAAAGACCCTCTTGACACTAACTGCAGGAGTGTGTTTTTTCTGAGAAACAGGACCTCAAAGCAATGGGGCTTTGTTTTTGGGATAAGGGCCGTTGGAGTAATGAGCGTTCGATCCAAAGTCATTTTCCGCGTTAATGGGGCTTTGGAGTTTTGGGTCGTCGGAACTATGGCATGGCACCCTAACATTACAGCTAAGCTGAGGAAGACGCCATTTATGTTTGCATCTCACACTGTCATGAGCATGAGCCATGAGTCAGTGAGTAGATGCACACTTCCTTCCGTGCTTTGATATGGTTGGTAGGTGTAGTTCAGCAGAAAGAAAGTAGTTCCTACAGAAAACTGCTGATCTGATTTGGGGTGTGAACTGTCCCTTTAACAGAAATCAAAATACTGACAAAGAGCACTGCCCCATTGAACGCATAATATCCACAGCTACGTAGGAAACTTGATTACACACACCTTTCCACGTAGGAAAGACAGATCACGGCTTCCTATGATGTGCAGCTCCTCTGTCGATTGGTCATTCTGGGGGCGGAGAAGACAAAAATGGAAAGATGATTCGTATTATGCAGTTATTCTAAATAAAGTATGTCTCAAGTTGTTCATTCTGTGCTGATTTATTACACTTTTGCTCTTTCCTCAGCAGTTTCTTTACATGAAATCAAGATTTATTCTTTCCAGCGGCCAGAAATGACAATAAATGCTGTCAGACTGGGAATGAAATAGCACACTGTATGTTTTCTCATGGACACGTAACTGGAGTGTTTCTCAATAATTTGGCTCTACTGCAAAATACGTAAGAAAGAACTGTCTGCAGCAAAAATGCCACACAAAATTTATTTTACAAGACTTTAGAGTGCAAAATATTACCCTCAACATAAACAAAGACAGGCTCTCTCCATCCCTGTGGGAAGCACAGCGAGGCAAAGCTTTGAAGGATGGCTTTGAAGGCTTTGAAGTTAGATTTGGTCGGCTACAGATGCATCACTTGGATAAGAGGAGCAGTGACATGGACAAAATCCTGGCCCTGGGGGCAGGTCACATGACTCCATCATGACCTGTGAGACTGACTAACAGCGTCATCACTCAGACACTGTCCTCTAGTGTCGTAATGGTGACTCTGCCATGTTGTTTGTTGACATCAGAATGTAATTATTATGTTTTGGGATTGTTTTAGTGTTTTAATGATTATTTTAGTGTTTTTATACTTTTGTACAGCCTCATTACTTTTATACTTTATTTTGATTTATTGATTTATGTAAAACTTTTCCCTGCCACAGTGAGACTGATGGTAAAAGCAAATAAGGACTAACTAAATACACAAACTCATCTACCTCATGTTACATGCAATAAAAACTGGAAATGTGCAACACCTAAAATTTGAAAAAACAAACAAACATCTGAATGCCCTGCAGGTGGAGCTTATATTCTTATATTTATCATACTTTTTTATACCTTTTTTGTGCACTTTATCTTTTACTATTTATTACCTGACTATTTCTGACATGACTGTTTTTTGCACAAGAATTCCTGCGTACTCAGACTGTGTCCAGGTGTGCAAATGGCAAATAAAGTTATCTTATCTTATCTTATCTTATATTGTGGTAATGTACTTATTACCAGTTTCACATATAGTTTTAAGCTTGAATTGTGTGTGTGTAAACTATAAAAAACAGTGTAAGAGATCAAATGTAAACCTGGGTGAAAGCAGATATCCCACTTACAGAGAATGAGAAGTTCCTATTTTCTTGGAATTAATTGTGTGAAAGCACAGGATGGATAAATGTGTAATTTAAGGCCATTCAGACAAGGATTATACCCATTTAGAGTCACTATTTCTTAGTATGAAGACTAAAAAAAGTTAGCAGTGAATTTTTGAGGATTTCTGGTTGAGTTTTCCATACTAGAATGTTAATTCATTGAAATGAGCTGTTTTATTTGTTGTTTTTATGTAGTTATAGTGTGTGTAAGTAGTGTATCACTGTATGTGTGTGGACTCCAGGAAGAATACAGGATGCTGATGCTAATAGGGATCTAGAGAAAGAAAGAAAGAAAGAAAGAAAGAAAGAAAGAAAGAAAGAAAGAAAGAAAGAGAGCTTATAGCCTTTCATTATTTCCATGTTTGTATTATTTTTTTTTTCTTAGTCTATCTTCGTTCTGTGTTTATATCTGTTCATCTGGGTGGCATGCTGCTGCATACAATTGTCTTTACAGGGCTTACTAAAGTTGTTTTGAAATGAATTGAGTTCAGAATTATGACCTAGCCTTGTCAACTCCCTGCAGGTATATTTTGTTCTTTTTGTCCTATTGCGTGGTAAAAAATCTAATTTGTGACATTACAATATGACCTCACTGTGGTTGAAGCGATCCAGCAAGGCAATAACAATAATTCAGTTTATGCTGTCCATATAGCTCCTTAAACCTCTGTAAAAGCCAGTTCTTAAAATCCTCCCCTGTGCTGAAGGGAGAGAAAAGACGGAATGCAACCACATGCAGAGAAATGTAAATCACATCATTTTGGACGCGCTCTGTGCCAAAGTACACTAAAGAATAATAATGGACTATGGTGACAAGTGCAAAGCGACATCACCGTAAACATTACTACATCACTCCCAGAGTTAATTCCTGGGTTTATACATTCCAGGTGTTAGACGGTGTCATAAGCTGTTTCTCTTGGCAGGGGCAACAGCGCCAATTAGCAGTGTGGTATTTTCATGAGCTGAGCTCTGCAGCGGCTCCACAATCAATCGTCCTTGAGGTGTCCTGCCCTAATGTTGCTCTGTCCTCATGAAACACGAACAACAGTGACATCTGCTGGTGGCTGAGCCAAAGTCAGATGCAATATTTAGTCAGATGTGAGATGTAAAGATGGGAAAGTGTCTTTGGTACATGCACGTAAGGACTGTAACCAAGGATTATTTCGATTATTAGGTTATCTGCCAGTTGTGTTGTCTAAAATGTACAAAAATAATTCTTAAAATGGCTTGAAAATGGCTTGTTTTGCCCATCCAACAGTCCAAAACCCAAAGATGTTCACTTTATCATGTTAACAGTCATAAAAGGTAGAAGATCCTCTCACTTGAGAAGCGAAACCAGTAAATATTTGGCATTTTCACTCAATAAATGGCTTTTAATTAGTTCTCAAAATGATCAGTTTTGTTAGTTCATTTTCTGTCGACTGAGTAATCAAATAATCAACTCACTAAATGTTCCATTTATTCCATAATTTCAGCACTATGTAATTACATTTTATTGTCTTTTTGGGGGCAATATTTTGCCTTCATTAGAGAAAACAAAGATGGGGAATAACTTGAAAAAAAGGGCTCCTGGCTGGACTTGAACAAGGGACATTGCAGGTCATGGCTAGTGCCACTGAAATAAAGGTTTAAGTGATCAGTCATAACTCAGGTCAGGTGCTTGACACCTATCCGCAATAACCTCTAAGAAAAAAAAAGAAAGAAAATGCACTCAATTACAGAAGCAGAGAATGGCTGTGCCTTCAATTATTTTTTTCATGTCATTATCTTGAGATCATGAGTTAATTATTTTGTTATCAGGAGAAAACAAGCTTTGTTTTCACGAGATAATGAAATAATCAAGTCGTTATCACAAGAAAACAAAATGTCGTTTCCTCTTATTACTTATGATGTTTATCAGAGAGCAGGAGTGCCATAGCCGCATGCATAGATGGCGTCTTGACAACTGTAGCGACTGATTTCAGCTGAAAATGTTAGATCAAGGAGTATCTATTATTAATGCATTGGACTCAACTTAAATCAAGGTTCAGTTATGAATCCTCCCCCACAGTCATGACAATGATAAAATCAGGTGTGATCAAATGAACCAGACACTAATTTTAAAGTTCTCCACAACTATCCTTTTGTTTTCTCGTGAAAAATGATGTTGTCATCTTGACAACTCAGCATTTCTATTTGACCTAAAATGACCTGTTATCATGAGTAGTAGCTGTAATGTGGTATATGTTGTGCTGTTTGTAATGGAGTGTAGTGGTATGTGTATTGTAGTATATGTTGTGAATGATGTGATGTGTATTATGGTATATGTACTGGTGTGAGTATTGTAGTATGTGGATTGTGGTTATGTATTTTATTGTGCCTTCCGTGCTTCTGGTGTGTTGTGGTTTTATGATGTTAAAAACTGTTCATTTTTATTAACATTGTAGGCCTACATATAAAAGCCTAACTGGGAACAATGTTAATTGAATAATCCCTATCAAATAAAATAAACAAAAGAAAATGCAGTGCTCTATTGCATTTGTTGTTTATGGAAATATAAGGCAATGTTTAGCTTTGCAGTGCAAATTGTAATGTGATGTGGCACAACTTCCTTACTGGTTAATGTCAATCAAACCATGTCGCTCTTTGATTTTTTTAAATTAAGTCATTATTTTACTCATTTACGATCGTTAAATATTATTTATTTATTTACTCGCACCATGGGGAGCAGGGGGGCTGCAGAGGGTGGTGGCTGAGTGGGCAGAAAAAGCTTTGCACAACTGTATATTGAACTTTCATTTGTCTTTCTTTGTGAAACTAAATAAAAAATAAAATAAAAATAGATCAAAAATAAGTGCAAGCATGGCTGTTATTGGCTTCCATACTCACATACCCTGCTGTAATGTAGTAGTATTTTCATACACTGCAGTTCATATACCTGGTAGCTCTTCAGACGGATAAACTCCACCCGGGTCTCCAGATACTTGTTGGAGCTGCGGCCAAGAACCTTGATGAACTCCACCAGGTCTGCACAGAACTTGTAGCCTCCCTTCAAGACACACAGCACCATTATGCTGTCCCCAAAGTCATCCATGACGTAGCCGGCCAGACGCTCTACCCTGCACGAGAAAAATCACATCAAGACAAATTACTAGGAAATTATTTTTTAAAAAGTCACTTTGCAGGTATGTTTATGCAAATTTTTACCTGTTCATGATGACACCATGTGGTATGTAGACACTCTCTATGTCTTCATGGTAGTGTTCAGGGTAGGTGAACAGGTCCAGGTTGTATCCTGGCCAGTCATCTTTAATCTGGGACAGACATCTTATTGTTAGATGTGTAAGTATATTATTTGGTCAAACAGAAATAAAATGTGGTATTTCTTTGCATAATTTTGAGATAGCGCAGTAGGAAGTCATGTGGAGGCATTTTAAAAGCCGGGAGTCTTAAAAACTTAAATTCAAAGCAGCTGCCGACAGAACTTCAGAGCTTTGTACTCTAGTTTAACAAGCATTGTTATCCCTCAGCATCTGTACCCTTTAAGCTCACACAGCGAAGCATTATAACTACAATTACTGACTTTATCTTAATCATATTCTTCTGTGTTCATGAATGAACACAAACCCTGAAAGCTCTTTAAAAGCTGCTTACTGTTGAATTAATCAAATAATGACTTCAAGGGATTCATTCAGAGAAAAGCAAACATGTTATCTTCTTACAGCAGCTGAGCAAATAATTACACACAAATAAATAATCACTCTCTGTTGACAATAATGTGACCTACATTTCTGAATACAGCACGAGATAATCTGGCTGAATCATGTTTGTGTTGAACATACCACAATTCCTCTTTTCATGCCTGTGTTGTCCATTTGTAGTGGTGTGAAAACTGTGTTCACTGGGATAAAGACTCAGGATAGGACACAGGTAGCAGTGACCTTCAGAGGAAACACACAGACATAGTTTACTGCACATACACTGGATCAAATAAAGAAGGCTTTCCATCTTTCCTTGTAATGATATGGTACATAAAAAAGCAATAACAGAAACAAAAGAAACATACTCACAGTTCTGTTGCCTTCTTTCCAGCCACCATTCACAAACCAAGGAGGAAAACAAAAGAGTGTCAAAAGATATCTGGGGACGTCCTGTCCTGTCCAGCCTCGTGGGCTGTGGGATCATGCTTTAGTCATTTGCATAAAAAGACAGCGTTGTTTTAGTCGTAGGGAATTACAGGGATAATCAGATGCATGTGATGCTGGCTTCACGAGCTGCTGCAGGAGAATGAAAACAACTGACAACAAATATTTGCTTCAGTCTCTATGCAGGACCTTTTATTCAGTCAGAATTCTATTGATTTTAAGGACACTCTTATAGACTACACTGCCAACTATTTAGTCTTTTGTTCTCCAAGAAATCACATTTAAAAGAAACAGCTATTTGCCATTATATGCAGATCAAAATATAATATTTCTATAATATAAAGAGGCGTTAAAGCTACAGTTGGTGACTTTTATTAAAATAACTTTTGTCATATTGGCTAAAACTGTCATACACAGTAATATATGAGACAAAATATGTGAAAAAATTAAATTACTACTCTCAGAAGCACATCTTAGTGCCTTTAATGGTATCTGCAAGACTGAAAGAAAAGGCCTGAATGAAAACAACCAATCAGAGCACAGGAGTCTTAAAGGGCCTATGTCCACATAGCGTTTTTTTTTTCTTCAAGCTCTTCTTTCAATTATTCCCAATTAAGTCCGACTTATGCGCCCGCATGCAGCTGACTAGAAAAAAAAGTGCCACACCCAGCGTCTTTTTTTTGCGCAGTCTCTAAACTTTTTAGAATGCCACCGGTGTCATCTATGATGCTCCCTTTCAGGAAATCAATCACCTGGGACAGTACTCATCACCCTAAAAACCAAGGTGGAGGAGAAGCTAGTTCTGGCCGCATTTATTCGAGCTATATATATTGGACAAAAACCATTACAACAGAAAAGCTCATTTGTGGGCGCAGATCAGACATTGAATGTTGCTGGTGTGTGTTGTGCTTTACACCATACTGATTTAGTGATATCTAAAGCACAAGTACTTGTATAAGCTTGTTAGCTGTGTAGTCAACCCTCTGTTCACATAACGTCATCAAACAAGACACTGGGAGTGCTTTCTGCCACAGCTTTTCGGCCAAAGTAAAACAATTATGTGGACACAAGCACTAACACAGCTGTCAATCAGGTCATGAACTGCCAACAAACTGTCAAACTAGGCAATGCTGATCAAATATGAATCAAGATTCCGTTACTGCATTCCCTATTTATTGCCTTAAATGTCTTCACAAACATATTTTAGGGTACTGTTTAGCTGTAAAATGAGAATTTTTGCTACCTGGTCGCCATGTCAAACAACAGTTGAGCCGAAAAGTGAGCACCACCCACCAGCTGAAGCAAACTTTCTTACTGAATCTTGATTTTTATTTCATCATAATGATTAATTTTGATTCATAAAGTTAAAAACTGTAGCTTTAAATTACAAAATTTCCTTCAAAATTACATTATATTTCACCAAGAGTACATCACTTTAAAAACATGATTTGCCCTGTTAGTGGTAGATGTAACGGTGGCAATAGTCCATTGTGAATTCTCTCACTGACTGGCCAGACTGCTTTTGAATTTGCTGTGAATTTACACACTCCCCAGAGGGTAATTCTAAATGATTCATTAACTCGCAGTGAAGTTTCATCTATTTTCCATGTTTCATGTGACAGATCATGAGAATATACACATACAGAATTTTATTTTACTCAAGCCCACGTGATATGTGAAGTAAGGGTGTTGGTCTCAAGACAGTACAGTACATCTAATTTAATGTTTTTTAATATCTTAGTTATTGGAGATGTAGATGGTCTTAAACCTCTCGAAGAGGTTGATGTCGTTCTCCAGCTGCTTTATTGCCACTTCCAGACGTTCCTTGTGAGACTTCTTGGACAGGCTGTCTGTGACGAGAGAGAGGCCCTGGTACTCACGGTGCAGCTGATGCAAGTTCTTCCTCAGGCCCTGCATAGTGAACCCACATGGTCAAACACACAACTGTCACAATAAAATCAGCTTGATAATGTGACTGTTAGTATTCAACACTTAATGTAGCTTAGACATATGGTATTAATTCAGCTAGTTGTGACAAAAATCTGCATGGGGGAAACACATACAGTAGGCCATTTTATCCTGATTTATTAGGACTGAAAAAAGTATTTTCCTAAAAACATCAAAGGCATGAAATCATCAGATTCATTTCCTCCAGTTGTATGATCCCCTGCTGTTTTTTGGAAGAGAACTGGCATCATGCAGCCATGTGTTTAAGTACCTCCAGGACGGCTCGTCGCTCCTCGTCAGACAGGTGTTTCATGACTCCCTGCTCCCGCTGTTCTTTCACAAACTCGTCATACTCTTCCTGTGCTCTCCGCTCTTGTTCATTGCGCTGCTGCAGGTACTCTGGTACCTCTCCGTAATGCTGCAAATAGGAACTGGAAACTTTAGATAATACTTTCACAGTGGCAAGATGGATTAAAAAGGGGAGTGTAATTGCGTTTTTCTATGTGCTAACTGTCATGTAATATTCTATCTTTTTTTTCTAAACTTATCCGACTGCCATAGCTGATTAAAGTGTCAAGTGTTGTAGAAAAATACCTTTTTCTTGATGTATTTGGGGACAAGTCCTGAATTCTCAAGAGGCTGCTTATGTCCTTTGCTGGTGTCCACACAGACAGGCTGGGGCTTCATTGGCACCACTGTAGCTGTCTTTATGAAGTCTCTCTTGGTGTGAATACCCATAGGTGGGATCTCTGTCCTCGCAGGAACAGGCGGTCTCTTCATAGTGCAGGTGTTTCGGACCTCTTTCGAACACTGTGTCTCTGAAACAGCATATAAATTTGAATGAACAACAGATCAAAGATGCAACCATTCACTGGTGAATTAGTCAGTAGGAGAACCCACTTTCAGGTAATTTGGGCTCCTTTGAGTGCTTCTTGAGGTACTTCTCCGGGGAGGGCACCTCTACTTTTGCTGGTCCCATTGTCCTCATTGCACCCTTGTTTGACTTTTCCTCAAGAATAACTGTTGGCCTGTACTTGGACATGTACCTTCAGGTGCAGCACAAGAATACATTCTTTAAACACAATAAAACTGGCTGACAGTAAAATTCAGATTAGTATACTTTCGTTTCTTTACATGCCAAAATAAAATAAAATGTGTATACAATTAAGACAAACTTTGCAGCAGGCAAACACAATGATAAATGCTTCTTATTACTTATTAATTTTAGCTTATTTCTGATATAGGCCAAATGTTAGCCAGGTAACAATAAATGTCTTAGCTAATTTCCACCTGGTTTGTCAAAATTAAGGGCCTAACTTCTCCACCCAACTACAGGTCTTTTTACTCTTTGAACATGAACAACTCCTTAGTTACAGCCTGTAGTCTAGCTAACTTGTTTCTGCTAACTAGCTTAGCTACATGAAGCTAGGTTGATTTAACATAAGGTTTAGAGTAGAGTAGATACCTGTGCGGCTTTTGAGCATGAACCTCCTCCTTTGTAAGAAGGTTGTAAACGCTTTCTGGTGGATACACAACTTCCGACATTTTGACGGACTTTAAGCAGGCGAAGGATTAAAAAGACACGGTGAAAGTTCACCTAACTAACTAAAAAACTGGCTAGCTAACTTGGCCAAGCTAACATGGACTAAATTCTGGGGACAGAGTAATTTGTTTCACAACACGCAGCCGGCTAGTTGCTAGGCAACGGAGGGAGCAAATGTTGCGTTACATGACAGTTGTAAAGCTGTAAATTTAGATTCACATGTAAGTAAAGCTAAAGTTCACGAACAGTGTCATGGTTTTGATAAAGGATTCGTATACATCTCTTTTTAGTTATCCAATTAAAACCTTTATTTTTTTTCAAATGCTACGGCACACACAATCTCTGTGCCACTGAATTACAAATTTATAAAAAAAATCAGTCTTAACCACAAAAAAGGGTCAGAATATTTTTTTTAATTGATTCTGACTCTGTTTCCATGTCTTGCCTTATCATAATTAGCATAAAATTGCATTTTCCTTACATGAAAGTGAGTCTACTTTAGAATTCGGCTCAGCGGAATACAACATTCCGAGGAGCATCCGAATGCAGCACAAAGGTGACTCTAGCTTCTAGCACGTTCCGCGATGCAAAAAACCTATGGTAGTTAAAGTGATTCACGTTCATATATCGTTCAATTTGTAAGCCCCCGGTTAGACTTCATAGAAAATAAAATAGTTGAATTGCTGTATATTTTTGCAACAGGAAATCGACTTCTCATCGAGGATACATTACTTTTGTCCCTCCAGGCTGACCGTAGTTGTTTGTGACTACTTCACAGTGCAGTGATCCTCCGGTCATGTGTGTTGTAGTGCAGCTGCATGGTGCTTTACCGTTAAAACAAACCATATAGATACCACAGAGTCCATAAAAAACATGAATAATCCGGTTTGAAGTACGGAAAGACGCCATTTCACGTGAGTGTCGTTTTCATTCAGCTTATATGATGACAGATCAACTGTCCTGGCTAACACGTGCAAAGTTAAAGCAGTGTCAGGGGGTAGTGTCCAAACATGAGGTGGTAAATGTGTTACTTTATTTTAAATGTCCTTATTTTTCACAGGACAAAAGCCTGCTGTCATTTGACTCCTCAATGGGTTTCCTGAATGCACTGAGAGCTGTCAGATGCTACCTCAGCCTCTTTCCAACATCCAAATCATGCCTCTCCACCAAAGCCTCCCTGCTGGGGGACACAAACATCCTGCTCATGGGTGCTCCTGGAGCAGGGAAGACCACAGTGGGGAGGATAGTGGCCCACAGACTGGGGCTACCTGTCATTGACGTTGATGATGATGTCTTGGAGACGACATGGAGGATGCCTGTGGCTGCCAAGCTGGCAGCAGTTGGTGGTGAGTGTTTCCTGGAGGAAGAAGGCCAGGCTTTGTGTAACTTCTCTGCCTCTGGGTGTGTCGTCTCCCTGACAGGCTCTAACCCTCTTCACGCTTCAGCGATGCAGCATATCAGAGAGTCCGGACTGGTGATCTACCTGGATGTGGACAGCGAGGACATCATACAGAGACTTGCTAGGATGAAGGTGAACAGGATAGTGGGCCAGGAGGCAGGGGTGTCCATGAAAGACATTCTGTGTTACAGGAAACAGTTTTATGAGAAGTGGCTTGACGTGCGGGTGCTGTGTGGAAAAGGGGACACAGTGGAGGAAGTGGCAGACAAGGTGCTGAAGGCTCTGGAGAGGTATCAGAACCATGCTGCAGAAACATATGTGTCAACCAGGAGTGACAGCGTGGCATCGTCCAATCAAAAAGCATACTTCAGTGATGTGGTAGTTGAGGGTCTGGCCACAGATGGAGGCCTCTATGTTCCCAAAAATGGCTTCCCAAACCTCGATGCTCGTGAATGGCTGAGACTAGTTGACATGTCGTACCCAGAACGAGCGTTAGTTTTACTTGAAAAGTGCATACACCCGTTGGACGTCTCTGCTTTGCATCTCAGAACGATGATATTCAAAGCATATGGATCTAACTTTTCTAGTGAGGCAGTAGCACCTGTGAAACCTCTTGTCCACAATCAGTATGTTCAGGAGCTTTTTCACGGCCCCACCGCCTCATTTAAAGACCTCGCCTTGCAGCTGATGCCCCAGCTCTTTGCTTACTGCCTCCCACAGATGTGCAACTACCTCATTCTGGTGGCCACCTCTGGGGACACAGGAAGTGCAGTGCTCAGTGGCTTCAGCAGGCTCAGTGGCGTTGACAAACACAGGACAGGGGTGCTGGTGTTCTTCCCAGAGGACGGTGTGAGTGAGATTCAGAAGCTTCAGATGACGAGCTTCAGGGAGGGCAACGCCAGGGCCGTGAGCGTCCTGACAGACTTTGATTTCTGTCAGAGAACCATAAAGAGGATGTTTGGAGAGTCTGGGCTGACCGGACACCTCGCTGTGGAGTACGGCACAGTCCTCAGCACTGCCAACTCCATCAACTGGGCCCGGCTGTTGCCACAGGTGGGTTTATAACTGAGTACAACTCCATGAAAAAAAAAACACTTTCTGTTATAGGGCTTGTCCATAACAAAGATTTTGACTTAAAGGGTAGGTTTGGTATGTTTCAACCTGGACCCTTTTTCCCATGTTTTCATGTCTAAGTGACTAATTAGAACAACAATATCTGAAATTGGTATCAGTATCACACCATCAATTTACGTCCATTAAATGTGCTCGTTTTTGCCTCTGAAGGGTTCAGATTGTTATTTTAAGTATCTGGCCACTTATGTAAAGCATCTATACAAAGACAGACCTTTTTGTTAAAGAGTAAGATCATTTTGTTTAACCAGAAACAGCTCGAAATTGCCATTGCCAAACTCACCAGATTCCATTTAAATTAACAGTCATTTAATCACAGTAAAACACACTTCATTCAAAGCTGACAGAAACAAAATAAAACTCACAAAAAACATCTTGGTTCTTCTTTTCACTGTTCCAACAATCACCAATCCTGGTTTGGATTAAATAAACCCTTAAATCGCCCACTAAGATGTAAAAATACACTGACTCTGTACAAGGTAAAATTACTGTTTTTTTTTTTAATGGAGTCTGGTGGGTTTGGTGATGGTGATGTCAGGGTTGTTTCTGGTTGAATATGAAGGATCTTACTCTTTAACAAAGGGTCCATCTCTTTAGGGATCTGTTCCATAAGCGATCAGACACTTAGAGTAACAATCTGAGCCTGTTAGTGGTAAAAACAATCACTTTAAGTGAACATAAGTTGACAGTCCCCAAATGCCCCAAGTGGTTACATTGCAGCCTGTTTCGTGGCTGCTGGCTGCAGCAGTCTTGCTCAATATTGAACCAATTAAAAAAATTGTGTTCCCATTGGTCATTTTGACTCAAAAACATGGGAACATAGAGTCCAAGTTGGAAAATACGGAAGTTACCCTTAAATGGCAGGGGAAGCTCAGGTGTCACTAATAGAGTTGCATATTCTGGTTTTATTGATGGTTATCACACCTTGTACACTTGCTAATCCAGTGGTTCCCAGCTGGTGGGTCGCGGTCCAAAAGTGGGTTGAGGGTCCATTCTGAATGGATCACCAGTGACTCACAAACATGTCAAGTTTGGAACACACACTGTAACCGTAGTTAGTAATAACATTAATTATGGCTGTATTCTATTAAAGTGTGACGGTGAGCCAGCATGCATGATACCAGGAGCCTGAAACTGAAACAGCTAAATGGAATTCTGCCGTCATTCATTGTAATATTAACACCTGTGTTTTTCCTACTGTGACATGGAAAAAAAAAACGTCCCTAAAATGCTATTGAGTAATCAGTTGATTGTTTGGATCAGTGACTGAATAGTTAGACTATGAAATGTCCAAATGCACATGAGGCATAATGCACAAACTTTCCAAGAGGTAAAAGTGATGTCTTCAAAATGTTTATTTATTCTGACCAAAATGCCAAAACCCAAAGATTTTCAGTTTACAGTGATTTAGGCTGCAACAAGGGAATTAACTTACATGTTGAGTCAGACACAGCATCTCTTTAAAATGTCACAGCTTTATTAGACCATTGCACCATCTGTAACATTTCAGAACTTAATATATTTTGACACTGGCAGATAAAAAATGTCTCATATACTTTTATATTGTGGTGTTTTTAATTGATTTTTCATCTGTTGTGTTTTTTTCTACCACTTGATTTTCCATCATTTGTGCAGATTAAACATAGTTTGCAAAGTTACACTCTAAATTTTTTTGTGAGGCAGCAGCTCACTTTATTTGGAACATGCAGTGTGACAGTTTTGTTAACTTCTCCCTGTCTTGCAGGTGGTTTATCATTCCTCAGCCTATCTGGATCTGTGCAGGGACGGTGTTATCAAGTTCGGGGAGCCTGTCGATGTTTGCATCCCTTCTGGTAACTTCGGCAACGCCATTTCAGCCGTGTACGCCAAGCAAATGGGCATCCCGATAAGAAAAGTCATCTGTGCGTCCAACCACAACCGCATCATCACGGACTTTATCACCACAGGCGAGTACGATCTCCGGGGACGGCCTCTGGTGCTCTCCCACTCCCCGGCTATAGATATCCTCAAGTCCTCCAACCTTGAGAGGTTTATCTTCCACGTCTCAGATGGAGACGGCCGTCTTGTCAAGGAGCTGTTCACACGCTTAGACAGGCAGCGGCACTTTCAGGTTCCTGAGCCTCTTCTTGGCAGGATGCAGCAGGAAGTGCTGGCTGGCTGGTGCTCTGAAGACGACTGCTTGGCCGCCATCCAGAGCGTTCACACACAAACGGGCTACCTCATGGACACACACACTGCCGTGGCTAAAGTGGTGGCTGATAGGCTGCAGGACGGTGCGTGTCCCGTGGTGCTTTGTTCCACCGCTCACTACGGGAAATTTGCACCTGCTGTGTTCAAAGCTTTGCAAATCCGGAATATTCCCGAGGATCCCGTCGAGCAGCTGAAGAAGCTCGGATCTACTGCATCCAGACCTGAAATCCACAGAGACATGATGAAGTGCCTGAAGGAGAGTGGCAGGAGGAAACATGCTGTTTGTCAGGCAGATTACGGCGTGTTGGTGGACGAGGTGGAGAGCATGATACAGGACTCCTTCTTGAAAGTTATGTAGGATTGTTTCACCTTAAATTAATGTTGATTTAAATCAGAATTAATTATTTTCAAAAAGTCTTTACGTATCCTGGTTGTATATTGTTTTTTCCCAATTAATTTGTAATGTTTTTAAAGCAAATTTAACAAATAAAAGCACATGAAAGATCAAATCTGGCAAAAAAAGAAAGAAATTAAAACAGAAAAAAAAAAAAAAAAATCAATGACGCAAAATTGAAGAAAAATCACCACTTATCAGCAGGTGTGGTCATGAAATTGATTTTAAAGACATAATTTAAAAGTCTTCAGCCTGCAGGATTGAGAAAAATGAACAATACGTTCACTCTGATTACACTGTAATAGAGCCCTAAGCTCAATTTAAAGCCTATTGATTATGCAGCATTTCTTTACATCATTATCAGAGCCCTGGCCCACTAGATGGGGGTGTCTACCTCTTAGCCACTGCTGTGGCTGTGTGGGAACACTGGTGCAAGCGTTGCAGTAACCCTATCACTGTGAGGAGAATTAATCACTGGCAAAGTCAGAAGGTCATGTAAACTAGTAAATAGTGATGTGAAATCAATATCTGCAGTCAGCGAGATAATCATCTCCTTCCAGTTTATTGTATTCTTATGCATTACAGTGTGACAATACTTATGTGCAGTATATTTCCTTAATGATATCTGTCAAGCTCTGTTGTGTCTTTGTTCAGGACAGTTACTGTATACACTGTAATAAATATGGACATGAAAAATATTTTTAATTATATTAAAATGTTTTATTTACCTAATCTTTTCTTTTTTTATGACTTAAACTTTCTTTGGCTGATGTGAGGAGCGCTGAAGCAACATGGTGGATCTCACAGTGTGGCATTAAAATGCAGCTAATGAATTGGTTTCCACAGTCCACTAATTGCCAGGTGGAGCTCCTGAGCTGGTACACTTGTCCGATCAGTGTCCACTGTCTCATTAACCACTTCACAGAAGGCAGAAAGGCTTTATTAATATAAAACCTTCTGAACCACATCTGTCCCTTTCTCCTTCACATTTCTTAGCTTTAACACTCAGGACCATAAAGTCTTTAAAAAGACTGTATTAAAACAATAGATGCACCGATACTGATATCAGATCTAAGGCCGATACTGACTTACGCCGGATTTCCACTGGATGCGTGTCCGTTGCGAACGGCAGCGCTGGTTATCTGCTGTGTCTGTCAATACCCACCGGCTGCGTTTGAACGTCTGAAACCNGATACTGATATCAGATCTAAGGCCGATACTGACTTACGCCGGATTTCCACTGGATGCGTGTCCATTGCGGAACGGCAGCGCTGGTTATCTGCTGTGTCTGTCAATACCCACCGGCTGCGTTTGAACGTCTGAAAACCTCTGACCTGTTGACTTCAGGCCTGCCTCTGCCCATTATGTTGTTTTCAAGGTGTAGTGCAGGGAAATATGATCCGCCGTGAACACTGTGTATTTTGTTTTGAAAATTAACCGGATGTTTTATTTTGTTTCTGTGCACGACTTCCTGCCCCGCACGATCTGCTCTGTGCTGAATTGCTGCGTTGTGCTCCGGCGTCCGGCAAAAATAGAAGTCCTGCGTATCTGTTGTGCAGGGCTCCGGAGTGCTGAGCCGGAGCCGTTGGAAACACACACACTGACTAGAATTGAATCCTATCGGCTCCGCTGCCGTGCCTGAGCGGAGACGCAACCAACACGCATCTGGTGGAAATAGGCCGTTAAATAGCTGGCTCAATTATTAGTTAGAATCTAAGAATCGATCTATTCAGTTCAAATCTATGTTTACGTCTGATGTGAACGTGCATGTGTTTAAGTCAAGCCTGATGTTGCCTTTCACCTAAAAGAATGATCCCAGTCACTTCCACACAGTGAAACATACAAGTTATTAATGAGACACTGGTATCAGGTCAGTACTTGATATCGGCTGAAACTCAAAGCCCAGGTATCAGGACTGAATAAGTGGTATCGGGGTGTCCTTATTGAAACTGTTCAGTTCTGTTTTCTCAAGAGTAACAATATAAAAGGAGTAGTTTGATAATTTGGGAACTCATGCTGGACAAGAGGAATGGGCTTGGCTCATGTTTCCTTCTGACTTTATCCACAAGACAGGGCATAGAAACACCTGTGACGAAAGCATTTCTGATACTGTTTGACCAACGCAGTGAACTGTGCTTTTACTATAATGTCATAGACAGGGGTATTACCTTTCTGACAATAATTTTGTGTTATATTTACCCCTTGAAACCTGGAGTGACATCACTTTCTTTGTGCTGCTGTCAGATGCCTTTCGCAAGTATTGAAACCTTTGAACCCTGGTGCGATTTCTTTCAAAAATATGGGAAAAAAGTCAGTGAGCAACTTGGAAAGACATGTCCTGTAAAGTGCAAAAAAAAAAAGTGAGTAGATTTAGAAAGTTAATTTAAAAAAAAATAATTAAAAAATAAGGGGGAAAAGGGAAAAAAGCTGGGGAAAACTATATAATTATTGTTTTTACATTTTTACACCTTTTTAATTGTCTATTTTAATAATTTCTTGCTAATATTTTTTGTTGCTCATTGCCTTCTTCCCATGTCTTTGAAAGAAATCAATCCAATTTGCTCAGATTTCAAAGGGTTAAAGATATTATATTTTGACAGACTGATTGGGAGATGTCCTAATTAGTTGATGTTATGCTTTTCTGAAGTTATTTTTCTCTTATTTATTTAGATACAACAGCTTGTGCGCTGGATTTAACAAGAACTGAGGGCACCAAGGTCATGTCCTCTTGTACGATATGTATTATTCCATAAAGACAATCATTTTGGAAAGGAGTGAATGTATTTACAAACCCAAAATCATTTTCATAATAAAATTAAAGCTTGTGACTATGGTGCATTAGAGGATGGTTATAGGGACATTGGTAATATGATACAAGCTTTCTGTTACTGTCAAACAAAACCACATTGCTCTTTTTTGCCAGACATCTGTCAGAAGCAACATCCTGTTATATAGAGCAGGGGCGGAGTGGGCCCGAGGGTAATTTTCCACCCTCCGACGTCACACCATCCATAACAGAAGAGCCCGAAATGACTCCGGTCTCTGTGGCTATCAGTTGAGTCATTTAAATCCAGGTGCTGCCTCAGCAGGAGCGGGGAGAAGAGGGCGGAAGATAAGTTTCATAGATCTCCAGGATTGCTTATGACTGCAGTTGTTAAAATAGATGGAAAGTCAGGCCAGATTTGACAAAGCACTTTGCTAGCATGCCCTCTGATCTGGATCACTGTCTCTGCGAGGCTTTTCCAGGACTGGGAGGAAAAATGTTTTCTTCACTTCTTCTTCTTTTCAACTATAAAAGAAGTGGCCTGTTTGCTTTTAGGATTTTCTGGCAGAAAAGAAACAGACTCACATATGGGGACCCTATTCTCTTACAACTCTGTTGTCCCCAGATGTGATGAATAAAGTTTGACACACTGTGTGAGGTGCACTATTGTCTAAGACAGTGGTTCCCAACCTGGGAGCACAGAAGATCTATACCATCAGCACAGTTTCAAAATGGACACCCAAGATTAGTGTCATCAGTTCAGCATCTGACCAAATGTCTCCCCTTCTGTTCCTGAGTTATTATAGACACTGAGTAATGGCCAGAAAGGTGTTTTTGCAGAACAGTATGATGTCACAGTGAAGCTGACATTTGACCTTTGGGATATAAAACGTCATAATTTCATAATTTTTGTTATATTAGACATTTCTGTAAAAATTTTGTCATAGTTAGTGTATAAATTCTTGAGTAATGGCCAAAGATGTGCTCTGTTAGGTCACACTGACTTTTGACCACCAAAATCTTGAAGGAACAGACAGCAGGCCAGACAGACAACCCAAAAAAAGGTATTGCCTCGGGCCACAGCTGTCGCCAGCACAGAGGCATAAAAAAGACATTGCCTAGGTCCAGACCTTTACTTCACCCACTCCAAGGAGTTGACTGATTTGTTTGGCATCATGACATGGTTGAAACAGTGGTTGAAAAAGCGTTCACTCCAACAAGTGCCACACGGGGACCAATGCCACTGTCAAGCTGTTGTTAAGTGTTGTCAAGCTGTGCCGACATCACCCAACATCGTAGTTTGTTTTTATTCCGCCAAACTCTTAAACCAGTATTTTGGCATGGCGGCCGCACAGGTGTGTTTTGAGTTAAAATGCTGTAAGATCCAGGTGGATATGTTGGTCTAAAATGATTGGTTAGGGAATATCAAATTCTTCCACATGGGAATCAGTTAGAGTGGACACAATGTCAGACTGAAGATGGAAATGGAGTGTGGAGACAATTCTGCCTGATATGCAGGAAAAAAGAAAGATACATATTTCTCTACACAAAATTCAAAATGTATAAGAGCTCCTGAGTCAAGACAATATCCCTACGGGGACATATGGTGTGGTATGGCGCATCATATCGTATTGTATCGTATCGTTCATCTTTTCATTTGTTTTCCTTTAAAAAGTTTTGCTTTTATTTGTTATTGTCTTTTATTAACTAACAGTTAAAAAAAAGTGCCAGGTCAAAAGCACACACAAGAATCTGAACAGAGGTGCCTACAACTCACACAAAAAGTTACACACAAAAAGAAATTAAATATCAAAAGGCAAAAAAGAACAAAAGTCAACAATTTCTGCATTGACATCTAGAGCAGTGGTTCCCAACTGGTGGCCTGTGGTCCAAAAGTAGGTCATGGATCCATTCTGAATGGTCCTCAAGTGACTTGCAAACGTGTTAAGTTTGTAAAAAACACACTTTTTTTTAAATACAGTGAATTTCCAGCACAGAGTTTTTATTTTTCAAGTGTGGTTTCCTGCTGTAGGGTGAATGATTAACTGAAAGCTACTTGACTGAAGACAGCAAACAAACTCAAAGACATGGCTAACTGCAAGTATGACGCTGAATATAATGAACTGTGTGGACCTTGAACTAATGACTAAAGAGAAATCTGGACCCTGTGGCTGGACCACTTGGGAACCACTGATGTAGAGATAACAAACACAACAGGAGTATGCTGCATATTGCTTTCTTCCCGAGGCCTCATACTGCACAAAGTATCACAAAGAGTCAAAAACTACAGAAGTGTGTGTGAGAAATGGGCGCCCCATCTCTAGCAGCCTGTCGGCTTACCTGACAGTGTTTGTGTGAAAATGAGAGAGCAACAGGGAGAATCCCGTCTCTGTGGTTTGAAGTGATCCATTGCTCTTGACAGACCTGAGCTGTGGTGTTGTTGTGGTGAGACAGAGGGAGAAAGGCGCTGAGGGACATCAAGATAAATTACGACTTATTCTTTTGAATCAGTGCAATATTTTACAGTCACCCCTCACACTGTACTTAAGTGTGTTTCCATGCTTACAGGATGACGGATCACCTTTTTTTTTATTTTACTGTGCATGAATATATTACACAGCACACGCTCACATACTGGAGGCTTCTTTGTACCGACTCTGTTCTCGCAGCCTTCCTCTCCTCTGTGTCTGTGCTTTGCTCCGCTGTGAGCATTGGCCTTATTAATCAAGCTGCTTGGCAGGTGAATGTGAGGAATGGGTGGGTAAAGTGTCTGGAGGGGGAGGAGGGTAGTGTGCAGGTGCATGTGTGTGTGTGTGTGTGTGTGTGTGTGTGTGCGCGCGTGTGTGTGTGTGCGCGCGTGTGTGTGCGCGTGTGTGGTTGAAGGGAAAGAGAGAGCCAGCTGTTGCTCAGCACCTAGAGGCCCACGGCTGGGTGAGCAAGGATAATTGCAGGTACCAGCCTGTTCCCATCTCCTTAATGTGAACCTGTGGCATAATGGAAACTGCTCTTTCACAGTGGAGGGAAATAGAAAGGAGAGAGGAGGAAATTAACGCATCGGAGGAGTTTGGAGAGAGGATCCGGTGAACCGGATTGATTTGAGCTTCTGCTCCTAAGATCCCTGACTCTATAGTTTCTTTTCTTTTGAAATCCCTAATTTAATACTGAGATTATGATAAACAGAATTTGGCGCAGGCATCAGTGACTTTGGTCTACAAATGTTGTCTTCACAGGGTTATAACTTGAAATAGTTTGCCTTAATATCAGTTTTGTGGGCCTTAATTTGTTTAAGATATACTCAATAACAAAATATGGGCACACCAGCTTGACAGCTACTTTCATCTTTGTCGTCTTGGTTATTACAGGGTCTCCTACAACATTTTGAAGGGGTTTGCAGCCACCATATTTTCTTCTCCTTGTACTGACTGAAAGTTGGAAACTAATTTCAGCAAATTGCAATTCACGTCAGCACCACTACACATAAGTAAATAACTCCTCAACACTAAAAAAATGAATATTGTCCATTCATCTATCCTTTGTTATCAGCTTACCCACGGCCGTGTGGCCAGGACAGCAGGCTGAGCAAGGTACTCCAGACGTCCCACTCTCCAGCAACGCTTTCCAGCTCCTCCTGGGTCATCCCGAAGCTCTCAGGCCAGATGAGATATGAAAACCCTCTGCCGTGATCTGGGTCTATGGGTCCCTTACCAGTTGGACAAGCCTGGAAAACCTCTAATGAGATGCGCCAAGGAAGCATCCTGATCAGATGCCCAAACCACCTCAACTGGCCCCTTTCCACGGAAAGAAGCAGCGGCTCTACTCCGAGCTCCCTCTGGATATCTGAGCTCCTCACACTATCTCTAAGGCTGAGCCCAGCCACCTTACTGAGGAAACTCATTTCTTCCGCTTGTATCCACAATCTTATACAAGTGTTTGAAAGAAGTTTCCTCCATAGAATATTGTAAATTTTAAAAAGTGCATGTCCAAAGATGTGCATTTCATTGTGCATGGGTGCAGGGGTGTAGCCAAGATTTTAGGACCTAAGTCCAAGATTCCCAAATCCAGCTTTGGTTGTTCCTAAATCATTGCTGTAATGCTTAGACTACGTCCTGGGGTGGGGTGAATTTAATAGATTTTGTGCAGGATCTTCCTAAAAACAATCTGTAGAGTCAAAAATAATCCTCCTCAGTCATCACTGATGACCCACTAGAAGTGTGTGGTGGTGTATTTATCCGCCCTCTGCTTGTATTTTCTTATTTTGTTTTGCTGTGGTCAAGACATCTAGTGGCATGTAGCCCCCAGCCGATAACAGCGCACAGGTAAGGTTGGGACGTTATGAAAAGTTAATGATCAGACCATAAGCAGTATGCATCCAAGAGAAAGCTACAAAATTAGTGGACACAACACCAGAAAACACAAATACGATGAGGCAAAACACAAAGCAAACAAAGCTCATTCTAACAGGAGGGTGAATCTGGTGTTGGCTGTCATGTTCACTTTTGCTGGCGAGCACTGAAGGAGAGGATGAAGAACTGAGTTGAGTTGGCCTGTTTTCTGTCAGACAGGTAGGTGCCAGCAGTTAGCTTGCTAAAGTATCGTCTTTTGTATTACAACAAATGTAATGTTTCTATAGTAACTTGCACTCTATGTACAATCAGTGTAGGAAGGTCCAAGTTTAAATGTGTTTGCAAACTGTAACCAACCATTGAGCATGATGTACCTTTATATACCTTCATATATGGGCCTGCTGAATCTGAGGAAATTGGAATAACCCATTTCAGGATGCATTGTGTGCATTTTTAATTTTGATGAACAGGAGAACACCCCAGGTTGCTTAAATTCTCAGAAGAACACAGAAGACATGATAGCTAATGCCCGCATGGATCTGTACTGCTCTGGTTGCAGATTGCATTTACCACAACTGTGATCCGACAGTAAAGTGATAAGCTTTTTTTGTATAGCACCCTTCAAAACAACAGTTACAAAGTGCTGTACAATAAAACTAAACACAATTACAACACAAGGAGAATAAAACAAATAACATGCCATACAATGTAATCCAGTAAAAGATAAAATAAGAAAGGCCAACACTAAAATCAAGATAATAAATTGGTAATAGCATCAATAAGACAGCTCACATAAAATAGACAGCTCAGATAAAGTCAGGATATGCTTTCCAATAGAAGTATGTTTTTAGGAGGGACTTAAAATAAGCCAGTGACTCAGAGACCCTTATTTCCTCAAGCAGGTCATTCCAGAGCCTCGGGGCCCTGGTGGCAAAAGTTCTGTCCCCTTTGGTCTTCAGCCTGGACCCTGGGACAAGCAGACCTCTGCCTGAGGATCTCAACATATGTAAAGGTTCATAAGGGACTAACAGGTCTGAAATGTAATCTGGAGCCAGGCCATGAAGAGCCTTAAAAGTAATTCAGAAGATTTTAAAGTCAATCCCTAAAAAACCTTGTGGGTTATATTGGGTTGATGTCATGTTTTGCTAGAAAATAGGTAGTCAGGTGGTCATATTATCCTCTGTTGGCATGATTGAGGGCCCTACCTTGTTGCAGTTATGTAAATTAGTTTGTTAAACTTTTTAATTGCACAATAATTTGTTTTGTAAGTTACTTTTCTGAATGTCCCCATTGAGGAAGTGAATTGGATCAACTCGTCCTTAAAGAGAGTCATTAGCATTGGTTTCAGTGGAATTGTTCTGTCCCATGATGGTTTGAATAAATTCTATTTCAGAGGCTTTCCCCCTCCTGCCAAGAATAAAACCCGCGGGGGGAAACTCAGAATCTTTGTTCGTCTTGGCACCAAAAATCATCACATTTATAAATGTTGGCATGAAACACTGGCACCAAACATCGTTTCTGAAGTGGAGGTAAAACACTCGCCCACCACTGCAAAGACCTTAGTTAAATTGCTGGCAGCAGCACCTCTGCCTTGGGATTGTGAGTATTCAAGTGGGAAGCCAGTGAGGGATTGTGTCCTGGACCAGCTCAGATGTTGGTGTACACCCTCCTGAGGGCAGCAGAGTGGTCTGTGATGACAGGGACTGCAGTGTATCGGGAATTTGCAACAACTGAGTTGGGGACATTTTGAAAAATCAAACAAAAGAGAAATATGTAATTTGTCACTGTATTAATACAGTTATACACACACTCAGTCATAATGCAAAAGGGTTGAACAAACACATTGTGCATGAAGCAGTATGCTGCAGTGTAATGCTCAGTTTGTCTAAAATGGATTTACTTACATTTCTGTTTAGCTATGATGTTTATTACAATAACAACTCCAATGGTGTAACATTTGTAGCTGATGGTATAAGATGTTATAACCTTGAATATAATAATGCAATTAATGCATTCTTAGTGTTATTAAAAGATAAAGTATTGCACCTTAGATTGCTGTATTGTCATCAGATAAGCTGTTGATTATATCACTTTCAATCCATTTGGACATTTTAATGATTAAAAAAAACAAAAACAAAAAAAACTCTGCATCCTCTATTCATAAACAAACAAAGACCAAAAAGTGTTTTTTAGATGCAAAAGGAGATTAAATAATTACACACATAAAGTGGACACTGTTTAGGTTATAAGTATCTAACTGGAGCCACAAACTATCAGGAGACAACTATTGCATTCTATTGTCATTTATGACAGATGCTGATTAGATGCTTATCATAATGTTTGCCATGGCTCTAAATGAAGAGAGAAATACATTATAATATTTGCAAATAAATCATTGAATCATAAATCTAGTCTTTAAATTGTTTCACATTGAAATACAATAAATGTTGAATGATAATTAGCTGGACGTGTACTTGATCAAGTTAAATGTCAAATCAAATGTCATCCTTAACTTCAGTCCAATTGTGTACACATCATAATATAAAAGGAAGTGTTACTTAAGTCTCAAAGACACATGGCAAACACCATCAAACACTCAGGCAGCATGGAATGTTTGAAGACAGAGAGGAGGAAGTGTGGTCCTGCTGCCCCTGACATATAGACGTAGATGTGGGAGGAGCTACCAAAAGTAGGTCACTAACTAAACCACCCCTAATGTCCCCTTGAGGATGTGAGGTGAGTACACTTGCAATTTCTGATAGACACAATGTGAAAAATGTGTGTATGTTTCAACCCAATAACCAAAATTTTGGTATTGTATGCTTCTGCAAACCACAGATATGTAACATTTGAATGTTATTATGTGGTGGATACTTCAAAATTTAACATTTCAACCATGCCGTGGTTAATGTGTGTTAGGCACAAAAAGCTCTTGATTATGGTTAGGAAAATGTTGTGTTTGGCTTAAAATACCCACTTTTTGTGGCACAGTCCTGGCAGGAAATGCAGTGATGTCTTGATACAAAAACAACCGCTTTTTGGTGGCATTTTCCCTGCTGGTTGCTAAAAGCAGCTGGAAACACAGCAATGACTCGCTCAAAAACACCCAGTTTTGTTGTTTGTTGGTCTCGAACAGCGGTCTGCAGCTTTGCTGATATCTTGCCTAGGTGACATGTCCTCCACCATCTCCTCCAACTCCTGATGACAAAATTAGCTCATATACTATGTGGGCTGTGTGTTTTGGTTGGACTAAAATAAGAAGTGACTTTTTTGTCATTAAAAACACATAAAAATTCGAGGATATTGTCCTCTGTAATAAAAAATGTTGTCACTCTCTGTGTTCATTTCCTCCCTGCATCTTAAATAATCTGAACTCATTTGTTGTGGATTCATGTGACATAAAGTAGCCTATATTTAAACATGGTTGACTGTGAAACATTAGAACGTCCTACACATGGGGACGTGACCTTTCTCTATGAAATGGCTGGAGAATGCTTCATCTTCTTACCAAGTCAAAGTAATCTGATCTCACACAGTGAAAACAGTGTGCGCATGTCATATGTGTTTATGTGTAGTGACTTCTCTTTAGATTTTTATTCTGCACAGTGAGGTGTTTTTCTCTGTGATCAATGGCTTCTTCCTGGAAGCGGGAGCCAAACAATCAGCCAACACATCTCAACATCGTGTTCACCCGAGGCTTCCCTGCTAATTACCTAAGACATTGATTCGCACCCAACATACCTCCGTGTGGAAGTGTGAGAAAGAGGAGGAGAGAAAAGAGAGCTAATGAAGGTGTCAACGGGAGCTTGCCACCAGAAGATGATTGTTATTGGATTGAAGTCATTTGCATTTTGATGTGAACTCCGAGGCTGAACAATACCCGTCGGTGCCTATCTGCTGTTAACAGTCTTTGATAAGCACACGGACAAAAAGCAGTGATTCAATTCAAGGTGAACAAAATAACTGAAGGGTCCTGAAACAGATTACATTTAACTGATGCCTCCATCAAGCTCCTGGCGACCGTCTGCCAGGATCTTCCCCTCTCTGTGATGAAGGAAAGAGAATCCATTTCTCACTCGGAGAATGAGAAATCAATGACCCCGAGCTGGATCTGTGTGAAATGAGATATGAGCCCCGTCTCTGAGGACTTGCCAGGGCTCAGATTGACAGCTGACTGACAGAGGTTAACTGCCAGGGAAGGCCGACTGGCTCAGAGGTGTAAAACTGACCCTCTCAGACCCTGTGTTGAGGGCAGGGTTGAGACATGCAGGCCGGATGTTGCTGAATCCCCAAGATATTCCTGTAATCGACCGTTAGCCAAGGCCCTGACCCCTTATTGCTACGCCTGTCAAGCTTCTGTCCCTTACAGCATGTATGTAGTTTACAATTAAAATAGTAGCAGATTTGCTGCTCAAAATTCACAGTTGCTGTTAAAACAATACATCCCTGCTTTCAGTCAGGTAGACAAAAGCAGCTGGCATCACTGATCTTCCTTAGACGCCAAGTGACGCTGGTAGATTTTATCAGTCATCACTAGCTACAATACAATAGCTTAACGAGGTTGCTGAAAACAAGGTGCATTTTCATCCACCTTTTTTTGTGAGTATTTTTTATTTGCTTTAAAAAACAAGTCTTCCAGTTAGGCCAATGTCAGAGTAGGTCACACACCGGAAGAGCTCTGTTGAAATCCTGCCTAACTTTGAGTCAAAGTCCTTATTGCCAAAGACAACCCATCCAAAGCTGTGCAGAAGGCTGGTAAACACGAGGAAACTACTCAAAGACAAAACAAACCTTCAGAGGAACAGTCTACATATAATAATTAGGATGACAGGACAGAAGCTAACCAAAGTGGGCAACATGCTAATGCTACTATAGCAACGCACCGCTAACCAAAGCCAAACCTAGCCAAACTGTCTGACCAAGTCTCTGCTGACCGAGCAACTATCACGGACGCGACCAGACAATTCAGCACATGGAAATAGCCCTCAACGATATGGGGACAAGACTGGACTGGCAATACTCGAATCGACTTGCATATCCCTGTCAGATTAAATTGCTGCTCTTAAACTCAAGATGGATGATCTTGAAAATAGATCGAGGTGCAACAACATACGTATAATTGGCTTATCTGAAAGAATTCAGGGCTCGCAGCCATCTGCTTTCATGGAGGTATTCCTGAGAGAGATATTTGTTGCAGAGGCTTTTCCTATTCTTCCATCAGTCAACAGGGCCTATAGAGTTGCCAGCAACTGCAAATGACAGGACAAACCTTCATGGCCATTCATTGTGCAGATTCACCACTACCAATACAAGGAGTGTAGCCTGAGGCTGCCAGGTGTACTCCAAGGCCAAGTCAGTCAGACATTAACTGGAAATGCACCTCAAAGATGATGTCAGCTACCTTGAAAAAGCTGGGTTGATCAGGTATACCACTCCTGTTTCAATGCTAAACCAAGATTAATCATTGTCTCGGCCCACTTAATTGCCAGTCTTGTCACTTTGGTCGGTGTCTACGCCCAAAATTATGACAATTGTAACTTTATTGCCAGACTCTTCTCTATAATTCCCAGCAGTAATAATTACAACTTGATAAAAGGGGGCAACTTTAACTGTGTTCGATAGATCATCAACCAGAGCCTAGATTCTCTCACGAAATCGGCGTTGCACCGACGTGTAGTTACATTTCTGGGGAGGTGCACGTCAGGCTACAGCATAGGGTACGGTGTAGCGTCTGAGTCGATGCAGAGCCTGTGCTGTAGGTACGGCATCAATTTGACGCAGATGAATCCTGCTTAATTTTTCTCTCTTGGTAGGAACAAGCGCCTCCTAACTTCAGGAGATGGATTAGAGACTCTATGTATTTCCCCAAACTTCAGAGAATCAGATACACTCTAAAAGGCGCCTTGCAAAAATTAAGAAAACCTGGACCCCCTTCTTAGAGAGTTTACAAGTACCATTGAATGAGTTTAAAAACACATAATCATTTATCTTATTATGTCCCCTAAAGATTTGGAGTCAACAGTATAAGTAGGACGGTTGGGAGGGTTGGGCTGGGTGGGGAAAGGGCAGGTTATCCTCACATTTATATTCATTTGTATAGTGCATCTGTCCTATGTTCAGCAATATATTCATTGCCATTGTGTGCTGCATACAAAATACCATCAAATGAAAACTCAAAAAAAAATAAAAAAATAAACAACATTAAAAAAAAAAAAAAATGCTGAAAAAAACCCTCAAAATATCACAGACAGGTTTATACACATTGCTAAGGTGGACTTCTTGGTGTATCGATCAGTGCAATGAATGAGTTCGCGAAAATGTGGTTAATATTTGAACCTCCTTTGGATGGGAATCTGGCTAATGTCTCCTGCTGACCTAATAATGTCTCCAGCTTACGCATTTTAAAGCTATTGTGAAAGAGCTCTTACTGTAAATACGTAGGCCTACTTGATGGCTTTAAATGATGACGTGCTCATGATTGTGGCTAAAGGTGCACATCCCGGGCAAAAGGTCAGTTTGTAATCTATGTGGGTGACATGAAAGAAATAGCATTGTTCTGGTACTGCAGAGTAGAACCATCACTTTTGGCTAATTAGAATTAGTTTGGCCTTTTAGTTTAGTCAGAAAGAAGAGGAAAACTCTCCATATTCAAGAAGGTTATTAGGCATGATCTTAAGTATATACAAAATACAATACTTGATGGTAGGGCAGTATGGAGGGGTTACATCTTTTGACAGACTGCATGTCCAGCCTGGTACAATTGATTTGCATTATAAAAGCCCTTCATAAACTATTTAAAGAGGGTCAGTTCAGAATCATTTAGAACAATATTCAAAGGTAGGCTATCATTAGCATTGGAAACTTGGATTAGAGTGACACAATTTTGTTAACGATGCTGCAAGCAATGTAATAACTAGTCTACAGTGATCCTGACGTTACAGTATTGACTGTGTATTTGAACAAACAAATTCCTTACAAAAGTTGGAATAACAGCGTGGCTGGTTCTAGCTTCCAAACAGTAACATAGGATGTCTAAGTAATCAACACGATTGACTGTACTAAATTCAATATTGTCAAAATAGCATGAAAAAAATGTTAGCTTTACGAGGGAAATTATGATTGGCTTGGTTTTTCAGTAGACATTTTCAGTTCAGTGTAATGAATAATATGAGGTTCAATAACACATACAGAGGAATTAAAGGTCCAGTGTGTAGGATTTAGTGGCATCTAGTGGTGAGATTACAGAACTTAAACTTGCCAAGCGTGTAGGAGAACTACGGTGGCTGACGCAAAAACAGGAGCCAGTGTCTGGTTTGTCCGTTCTGGGCTACAGTAAAAACAACATGACGGACTTTGTGGACAGGGACTCGCTCCATATGGATATAAGCGGTTCATTCTAAGGTAAGGAAAACACAATTCTTATTTTCACGTGATTCTAAAGTGATGTAAACGTAATTGAATATTACATTTCTGCTAATATATCTCCCTAAATCCTACAAACTGGACCTTCAAAGCATTTTGATAATTGAGTCATGTGTTAGGCTGCTTTGCAAAAAAATTTAGTTGACAAAACAACATTATGGCATTTTAAATTCAACAATCCACATGTTACTATTTTTCATTTACTTAGGTGAAATCAAAGTGTAGTAACGTGGGTCCACTTTCACTGAATTTACTCTTTCTGCCAGGGTCATGCTTCCTATCAGAGGGTAACTCTCAGATGACATCGCTTATACAGTACACAGTGATGAAATACTGCACAGTGGATGTGCTAGTTGTGTAAAAAAAAAAAAAAACATAACTTGTAACCCAACAAACCAATGATGTTCTTTTGGCCTTGGAAGTAAGACTCAGTTGTTACTGTAGTTAGCCTGACATGCTAACGATTGCAGCTTACATCTGAACGTTAGCCTGACATGCTAACGATTGCAGCTTACATCTCAACACATAAACACACTGATTAATTTATTCCTCACAGTTTTGCCCTTGTGCTTTTTGGTTTTTGGAAAGTCTACACTGGTAGAAAAGATTTCTGCAGACTTACATCTATGCAGTGTTATTTTTTACAAAATATACACCTCGTCTCAAACTCTTTATCCAAAGCTTGACAGACTGGCCATAGTTACTTTTCACTGCTGAGTCACACTTTGTGTAGGAAATAGGTTTATCGATCAGTTATTAAGCTGTTAATGTATTTCCTAATTCGAGGAAGCTCCAGCTCTCATTGTGGAGAGGGTGCCGTAGCATTGTTCCGACCTCTCATTGTTCCGACCTCTCATTAGTCCGGTCCCGTTGTTCCGATATGTGATTATACTAGGCTATACTGTATTTGTGTACCATAGAGGATCAGCAATGCAACAAAAGTAGGCTACTGGTCGAGATACAAGTGCCATAGAGAGAAGAGAGTGAAACACCATAACCTCCTGTTATTAAATCTGGGGTCGGGGTTGTGTGGGGAGCTTTCCGCGGTGCTGAACGGCTCCCGGCGGGCGTATTTCTGCCTTGATGGTGCGCCGCGACCGGCTCTGGGTCAGCTGGGAAAGGCTTGAGGTGAAGCAGGCTCACAGCTTATGTGTTTGCCACTTTCTTTTTCATTTCAACCCACACCATGATTTTTTCCTAACCCTAACCAAGTGGTTTTTGTGCCTAAACCTAACCAGACCTTAACCACAGGGCATCATGATGATTTCTGAACAACGGGACTTCGAAACAATGGGTTTAATATGGTCGGACCAATGGGCTGTCGGACCAATGGGCTGTCGGACCAATGGGCAGACCCTGTGGAGGGTAAGTAGCTGTGTTCGAAACTGTCCACTCACTCACTCACTATTCCCTATTTCGTGTTTACTATATAGTGCACTACATGGGGAAAGACTGAACGAGATTTCGGACACTAACTAAAATTTTCTGAACGTCGTTGCGTCAGTAGCTGCGTCGCATACTCCTGTGACGCAAGTGGACGCGCCGAGCATCATGTAAACAAACCGGGCGCTTTGAGGATGATCGAACTGTATGGTGGTTGTACTTTTTGTCAATAAATTGTTGAAATGTCAATGGTGTGGACGTTTGGTTTTGTCAGCTACGGTTGTGTGTCTGCATTGTGAGCTGTAATAGCCCACGATAGTGCACGAGCTACAAGCTACCTGGCTCGTGCGAGCTATTGTTAGCTCGTGAGCTAACAATAGCCCGCATTGCATTGTGGTATACGGGAGTAAAATGTAGGGTACATCATTTGTTCACTCACATTTGCTGTGCATTGTGGGTATTTTATAGTCCACTATATAGTGAATGAAATTAACCGCGGAGAATTCGAACAACACTACAAAATGGCAAACACACTATATAGTGCACTATATCCATGATAGGGAGCGATTTCGAACACAGCTACTGTTTTGCTGCACAGTTACTGACATTTACAACACACAGTATAGTTGAACTGGAGCTGATCTCCAACATAAGAAACAAGCACGTGCAACAAGATTCTTCTTTATTACCTAGTTTTTATTTCAGTATTCACATGTAGCTGCCTGATGTTTTCATAAGGAATACCAATGATGTGGCAGAATGCACTCTGATGTACTTATGTAGTTACTTAGTATTGGCACACTTACATCATAAAGTAATAAAATACGTTTTCCTTGCCTGTGATTTTGCAAGTCACATTTTTATCAGGTCTTATCATTTGTCTGTTTGAAGAGTTGATTATCACCAAGAGGCACGAGATTTCCAGTAACACCACATACTTTTCCCCATTGTTTTAGTTTCCTGGTATTTTCAAGGCTTCATTGACCAAAGAGACTTCCTCCAACTTTCCAAAACAGGTGTGTGCAGCCTTTAAAAGGATGCCATCCCTCTACATGTGTGCAAACTGTCCAACTGTGCAAGATGGGCTGCAGACGCACTGACTGCCTGGCAAAGCCTCTGTCAGGGGTTTTTGAGAAACTTGGATCACTTGTAGGCTCCTGTCCTTTTTATTTTTTTGTGATTCCCCTTATACTCTCAGCGGCGCTCGGTGGAGGCTTCACTTTTCTCAAAGACAGGGAGGACAATGACTTTGAACGGCAGTACACACCCACAAAAGGACCCTCGAAGGCAACGAGAGCTTTTGTCAGGGAGAACTTCCCTTACAATGACTCCATGTTTTCAGAGGACAGGCTGTACGACAAGGGCAACTTTGCATCCCTCATTGCTGTGTCGACTAACGGCTCAAATATACTAACAAATCCAGCCTTTGAGGACATCATCAGACTCAACAATAAGATCCTTAATATCACTGTGAACAATGGGAGCCTTGGATTCAGCGAGTTGTGCGCAAAAGCCAATGGAGAATGCATCTCAAACATCGTCCTGGAAATTATTAGCTCTAATGAAACTGATCAAACCAACATCACCTTCCCCGTATATACCCACAGATCCAGCTCAGTGTTCCTAGGCTCTGTGCTCGGCGGGGTTATCACAGATGCCAACAACTCAGTCGTAAGTGCTCAGGCTGTAAAACTCTTCTACTACTTAGATAACAAGGAAAGCACAGCTGACGCCTCAAAGTTATGGCTGATAGGATTTAAGAGACTGCTATCAGATGATACGGGCAGCAAACACATTGACGTAAGTATCAAACTGCTTTCATTAGTCTTTCTGAAAAACTTTATGTATTTGCCACTGCTGTGTGTGATAACTGTTGAGCGTTTTTGTTTTAAGTAACAATGACTGAATTAATGAAGAGACACAAAACTACCTCATAAAATAATCAAAAAAAGATACAAAATTACCTCAAAGTGACATGGAACAACTGCAAAGAAACACAAAATTACCATAAAGGTCACAGAGTTACCTCAAAGGGACACAAAATGACCAAAAAGACACGACAACAACAACAAGAGACAAAACCCCCACAAAGTCTGTGTATCTTGCTCCTACGTAAGAGAGGTGGTGGAGCCTTTTGCATGTCTGTGCTCCAAGACCCATTGTCCCATAATCCACCCGTGCTCCCATGAGGCTTTGACGTGTACCAATTGAGTATTTTCAGCTTTTCAGTCAGTCGTAGATGGTCAGTCAAGACCATCTATGAAAAGTACATTCCATTTTTAAAACATTTTGATACTACTCTTATTTTTTTGACAATATGTTATAGATCATTGTGCAAAAAATGTATTTCATTTTTTTTCAATCAAACGCTTCTTTTTTGACAGTGATGTATATGAATATCATAATGGAAAAGTTGTCTGCCTGGACCACAAACAAGACTTCTGAAGAGCTGTTTTGAATGAATGCTCTGATTTTAGGCTGATATTGGGCTGCCAGCTTTGCACTTAGCCAGTGATGACTACAGATGAAAACTAGCTGCCTAACTAAACTTTTCTTTTTTATTCTACTAACTTTTATGCTCTGCACCCATATGAAAAACGTACAACCAGGAATGACTCACAAGTCTAAATTCCCGAAAGACTTTACACAAAATTTTCTGATTCTTTCAATTCTTTATCCTTTTAACTGTCCACTTTCATTTTCTGCTAAACTGATCTTCCTAAGTGGTTGTCTAATGCAGGAGTAGAGAATCTGCAGCTCTTTAGCCCCTCTCCAGTGGCTCCCTTTGGCACTGACTAAAAAATATGGAAATGATGGACAATTTTTTGTGGCTTTTTTGATAGGACAGACTTAAGCATGAAATGGGGGGGGGGAGAGAGAGAGAGAGGAATGACATGCTGCCAAGGGTCGTGGGCTGGAATCGTTTCATGGCAGCAAGAACACTGCCTTTGTACATGTGATGCCCGCTCACACCACTGAGCCACTGAGTGCCCTGAACAATTACTTTTAAACATTTTAATTTTTAGTTATCATTGTTGTTGGCTAAAATTATTCTTACATTTTTCCAATTGTAAAAATATGTTGCCTAGACACCAAATAAAAAAAGTTTCAACATTTTGTCAGCTATAATGTGTGCATCATACGTCTATGGCCTGGTGCCTTTTCCTGTAATTTTTTTGAATCTCAATAGCAGTGGCTAGTCTTGAGTCTTCCCAGTGAGGCTTGCTATGAATTCCAAATCCAAAAAAGGAAAATTCTTGGTGAAAAATAGATACATTAACAGTGCATGAACAGATTTGTTTTTTCACCACCAACGCTGTAACATTAAAGTACCAAATAATCATAAATAGCCTACTGCAGAGTAGCCACAATAATACATGTTAATGAATGCTTATTTAGACCTATCAGTAATGTTGATAGGCTATATTTAGATTTAATAGGCTGTGTTGCTTACAAGAGTAAAGATTTTAAAACTTTCTTGTGCCATCATGCATATAATTCTGGTGGAGAAAAAAATTATTACATTTTATTTTATGTAGATTCAAAAATGTTAAGTCTAAAAATATTTGCATTAGAAAAAACAGAAACAATCACAAATTGTGACACGTAATTAACTCCTTGAACACATTTAAGACGACAAAATGGAGGATAACCATCACTGTAATAAAGGTGGATTTCATCTCATAGCTGAACATGCTGCTGCACTTAGATATTAATCTAAAATAAATTCTGTCAATATGGAAAAAATAAGCATATAGATGCTTTTTCTGAACATATTAGCCACAGCCTGTCTGCTCTCACTGTATCTTTACACCTCCTTTTCAGATAATGCTATTGGCAGTGTTGCAGACACACTTGCTTTGTCCTGAAATCCAAGCTGTGCTGTCACACTGGTTTTATTGCTGTCGTGACATCCATGTGTAAACACTTTTTGTCTGACTTCACGTTGGCGTCTCTCTGCTGTACTCCATTGTAGGTGTCTTACTACACCTCCAAATCCAGGCAGGAGGAGATTGACAGTCACACCACAGATGGCTTCCCTTTATTCCTCATCACTTATGCCTGTGCTATCACCTTCTCACTGATATCCTGCCTGAGGTAAGGAGTGATCAGAGACTGTCTCACAGTGAACGATTTCCTGACCGTGGGCCAAGTCCGAAACACACAGAGCTGTTGTTTATCAAAGTGACTGGTACAGGAAAGCCACATGCAGGTTACATGGAGTTATCCTAACAATTTCAGCATCGCTGTGTCCAAAGCTACAATTAAAAAAGGTTTTGTTTTCATTCATATTAAGTTCTATTTTTTTAGCTATTTCAATGTGTATTTAAAGATTTAGCTTAGTTTCTGTGAGGTACAGCTCAGGTTAGGAATTTTATACAGGCTATGTCTGTAACAGCTACAGTAGATTGGGACTGTACAGGAAATGGAAAAAAGTACCTGATAATTTAAAAAATTATAGAGCTGAACATGAAGCTTGATATACTGAAGGTAGTTTTTTTTCTCTCCATCAAACTTGATTGAGGGCCCGGTATACGTAGGCTAGCCTACTATATTAATTTCCCCAGAAGTCTTGTTGTTATTGTTGTATGCCTACTTTCAAAACTTTATCGCTGGTTTTAAAGCGAGACTATGTATCTTTTGAAAGAAGAAATAGCACAGTCATCCTATTACACATGAAAGGTTGAATTCAGCAGCAAATTAATGCACCCTGTCTCAGTTCAGCAGACTCAGAGGTTTTGCTGCTACAGCTTTAATTAGTCTGGAATGACCAGTAGCATATAGTGGCTAATGTTAGCTAATGTTAGCAAACTTAAAAATAAGGATATATATCTTTGTAATTGACTTTTTAATTTTTTTTTAACTTCATGACTCTTCTTTTCTTGTGCTACTGCAGGTGTTAGCATTTAGCATGTAAAGAGCAACTTAAGGTCCTGTTTACCTTACATGTTAGGCAGAAAAATGAATTGTGAGAATCCCTCAGGGCTAATAGATATGTTGAATGTATTAACTTCTTCATAAAACATTTGAAAATCAGATTTTTCTTGAAAGGTTGAAACCTGCATTGTTGACATCCATGTTTGCTTGCTAGCAGTCTATTGCTGTCTCAAATCACATACTTCCGTTAGTACACTTCCATGTAGTATTCTACGTGCACTATGTACTTATTGGCGTAGTGTGCAAATTTCGACAGGGTAGTGTTGTCTCAAACCAAACACAGCCATTGTGCGCTCACCGGAAATGACGACAGCAAATTAGCTAGTTAGCAAACTAGCATTAGCATTCGCGTTATCGTTCGCAGTACTTAATCATTACAGACTGCTAAATTAACCCAATAAACATACTGCCGGCTTATACCCGACAACAGTATAGTGCTGCTTAGTGCAAAAAACACATGTATTTGTACAATACGGCGACGTTCGCAGTCGCACAGTCCTCTGCCGCCATATCCTGTTTGAAAAGTGGTCCCTCCCCTTCCACTATGTAGCCAAGATGGCGACCATTGAGTGCACCATCCGTGTACTCATAGTGCACTGCATTTTTCCATATTTCTCTGTGTGAACGTACTTATGCACTCAAAATGGTAAGTGTAAGTACAGAAGTACGCGATTTGAGACAGCATTCTCCTTCCCTTCCTTTGCTAACACATTGCTGTGTGTCTTGGTGCGTTGCTAATGTTGTGCATGAATGCGCTAAAAGATGGAATTCATTGAACATGCCTATATTTTTGGTGAATGATGAATAGAACGCATCAGTGTTATATTATATTTTCATATTGTACACTCACAACAGTGAACGATGCTGGTTTTACAGCACCTGAGTATTTATGGCATTGACACGACACCGGTAGCCTCCTACTGAAGCCAGTTGTATGAATATTTGAAGGACTTTTATGAACAGATTAGTAAGTTACAGATTCCAACAGAAAAAATCTCTCACATTCACGCAAAATGTGTCTGAAAAACAAAGTGCGAATGTCAACCATATTTGCAACAAATTTGAAACGAGACTTCGAGTTGAGGCACCCAATCAGTCTTTGGAAATATATGTGAATGATGATCACAAGATTCTATTTTATTTAAAGAAAAAGAAAAAACAGATGACAGCTGTGTAAGTTCATTTGTTGGGAGGGTGAATCCAGTTCAAAATTCAAATTGTTAACTATGAATGTGAACTGGTTCATTTTAATGTGTGTAAACTGAACTTTGAGCTCACATAAAACACTGGTTGCTACCACTTATAGATCAGCATTATAGTGTGAAACGTGCACATGCATGAGAACAAACCATATGAGGACACCACATAAAACATTGCCTCGTACTGTATGTACCCGCTGACATCACTGTTTGGTGTGGTAAAGGTGTTACATACTCAAAGGTTTCAACCAAAGAGGGCAGTGGAACACCATCTTTTTACCTTGGTATTAAGTTAGGCCTACTCGTCAAAACCTTTTTAGTACTTGCTAAAAATGAATTTATTTAATGAATTTATTTCACAAATCTCCGACATTAAGCAGGTTAGTTCTGAGGCTGCTCAGGTTGAAGGTTATCAAGATAACATTTGTATAAATGGACCTCACTTACAGTATATTTTTACTGAATAGTTAAATGATTTTGCTTTCTACACCAATAACATCCTATCTCTACCTCCGTGACAGATTGGACAATGTGAGGAACAAGGTGTGGGTGGCCGTCTTTGGCGTCTTCTCCTCTGGCCTGGCTGTCCTCTCCTCTTTTGGCTTGCTGCTTTACATCGGAGTGCCATTTGTTATTACAGTCGCAAACTCTCCTTTCCTGATACTCGGTGAGAAAAAGCAGCCTTGTCCTGTTTTGTTCCAGACTGTAGTTTTAGCTTGTAGTTTGGCGTGCAACATCCATCAAGTAATAATGCATTTACATAAAAGTAAATGTAAAAAATACCTCTATGGTGTTTTGCAAGGCATTAAATTGAGCAGTATTTGAACCGCTTCATGTGGTCTTAGGTAGATTAAACTGCAGCACTCCATCATGTTTAATGAGCATTTTATGTTTTACTGTAAAATCCTGTAAAATGTTTAAAGTCTCACAAATGGGAAACTCATTAATTTTACATCACTGATCATTTTTCCAGGAATCGGTCTCAACAACATGTTCATAATGGTGTCTGACTGGCAGCACACCCACGTGAAAGACTCAGTGCCGAAGCGGATGGCTCACGCTTACAAAGAAGCCATCATGTCCATCACCATCACCGCCCTGACCGACGTCCTCAAATTCTCTATCGGCGTCATGTCCGACTTCCCAGCCGTGCAGTCGTTCTGCCTCTACACCAGCACCTCCATCATATTTTCCTACATCTACACGATCACCTTCTTTGGAGCCTTCCTGGCTCTAAACGGGAAGCGGGAAGCCAGCAACAGGCACTGGCTGACCTGCATGAAAATACCATCAGACAATTCTGATCATCATTCTGAGATATATAACATCTGCTGCGTGGGAGGCGACTATGATAAGAACACTGGAGCAGAGAAAAAACAAGCAGCGAGTAATTTCTTTAAGGATTACTATGGCCCGTTTTTGATCAAACCCTGTGTCAAAGGAGTTGTAATCTTCCTTTATGTGGTGTATTTAGCTGCAAGTATTTATGGATGCTTTCACATACAACAGGGGATTGAGCTTTATGATCTGGCAGCTGATAACTCCCACGTTACCAGGTTTATTATGAAGGACAGGGAGTATTTTTCAGGTTATGGTCCATCTGTGATGTTAATTGTAAGTGAGGAATACCCATACTGGGATAAAACTAAGAGGCACCAACTTCAGGAATGCATAGAGGACTTTAAGAAGCTCGAGTTTGTAGATGAGGATGTCTATTCATCCTGGCTGGATTCTTATTTGTCATATGGACAAGAAACACATTTAAACCTTAATGATAAAGATGTTTTTCTCAAAAATCTATCTCAATTTTTTGATGTATTTCCTTTTTTCAAGCAAGACGTGAACCTCACTGGAGATGCCGTGTATGCATCCCGCTTCTTCATTCAGACCGTCGATATCACTAATGCCAACATGGAAATTGACATGCTTAAAGGTCTCAAAACCACTGCAGGCAAATGCAGCACAGCATCTATGTTAGTCTACAATCAGAAATTCATCTTCTACGACCAGTATGGCGTCGTAGTGAGTAGCACGGTTAAAAACGTTGGCGTGATCACAGCTGTGATGCTGGTTGTCTCCCTCCTGCTGATTCCAGACCCCCTCTGTGCATTGTGGGTGACTTGTTCGATTGGCTCAGTGACTGTAGGGGTTACTGGTTTCATGGCGCTTTGGGACGTCAGTCTCGATTCCATATCCATGATCGCTTTTACCGTCTGCATCGGCTTCACAGTCGATTTCTCAGCTCACGTTTCCTACGTCTTCGCCTCCAGCAAGAAAACGAGTCCTGACGACAAAGCTGTGGATGCTCTCTCCAGTTTAGGCTATCCCATACTTCAAGGGGCCCTGTCCACCATTTTAGGGGTGGTGGTGTTGGCAACGTCTGAATTTCACACATTCAGAACATTTTTTAAGATCTTCTTTCTTGTCACGTTTATCGGGATGCTTCACGGCCTCAGTTTCATCCCGGTAGTTCTGACGTTAGCAACATGCAGTAGCTCACAGAAAGATGAACGTAAAGACAAAATTTTTAGTATCAGCAAACTATGACCACAGTTACACTGCATGTGTAGGTAGTTAGACATATTAGATAGGTACATTTACTTGTAGATCCATTCATAAAAATGTTTTCATTTGCTGGAAAGAACATGTTTAAGTTAAGCTGTACTATATTTTGTAAGTTATTTGTTTTGTTGTTGTTTTTTTAATGGATGAGTTTAACAATTAACAATTTTCACTGGTTTTGTAAATAGCAATTTTGCATCCAATGCAATGGAATTTAATCATATAGCGAACTATATTTTATACGTGACAGTAAAGCCTTCTGTTTCACCCTGAATTGTTTGTTATGTGTTGTTTCTGTGAGGACACTAGGACTGTACCCAGCTCAGAACTATATCAGTCATCAGATTTGGCTGTTCAATACGAATATTCAACTAGTTGTTCCTTTTTTTCCATATAGAGTTTGAGGGTTTGAGTGGGTTTCGGCACGACAATTAGAGTGACGGTGACATTCACGTAATATAGTGAGCAAGCCAAGTTAGTCTGGGATTTGTGCAACATCTGTGTTGATACTAGATATCAAACAAATGCCAGAGACTAAATTGTATAAGGTTCCTCTGTTGGTTTACGTTGCTGTAAATTCACCACTTCTGAGCAGAAGAAAGAAAAATATCTCTGAGCCTGACCAGGTGGGGACTGACCATTGTTTCAACAGCCTAAAATTCCAAAGCCCTGTTGGTCTGAAAAACATCCCACTGGACCAAATGTCCGACAGCTCGTTACAATGCTAGTTGCAGTTCTGTTTCTCTGAAAATACACACTCCCTGCAGTTACACAACCAGAAAAAATCAGATTGTACATTTCTGGAAACCAGGGATATGTTACATTTATCAACAATGCTGTGGTGAATGTGTGGTTAGGTTTAGGCACAAAAACCACTTGGTTATGGTCAGGAAAGGATCATGATATGGCTTAAAACACCTGCATTTGGTGGCACAAAAGTTGCTGGAAAAGCAGGGATGGGTCAGGGAAAAACACCCTGGATCTGTGCCTCAAATGCCACAAGGAAACCAAAACTAACTGCAGCTCTGTATTTTTGAAGAAATGGGACCTTAGAGCAATTGGCATTTGTTATTGTAATAATGGACTGTCAAGGAAATGGGCTTTCAGTCAGACATTTTTTGGACTAATGGGGCTTCAGAATTTTAGGCCATTGTAACAATGGCATGGCAATGACCGGGCAAAGCCTCTCTTCCCCTGGGTAGCTGCCTCTTTCTCACTCAGATTCACCCTGGGTCTGGGTCAGGCCCCTACGAGGTGTGACAGGCTTTAAAGGCAATTTTTGTAAAGGCCAAACTATAAATTTACAACTTCTGGTCCATCAAGTTATGCCATTGGCCCCCAAAGACTTTTTCCCATAGACTTACAATGTGAAAGATAATGGAGATCAGTGAATACATTTTTTGAGCATCACAACCCACACAAAATAAGTCATTTCACTGTGGGGATTTGATCCATTTTGAAAGTCTAAAAGAGTCGCACAATTAATTCCTTCTATCCCCATTTAATCAGGGAAATCTTTTTTTCTTTTATCTTTTTTTCTTCATGCACCACTTAGCAACTTTCATAGGAATGAACAGGGCCCCGCCTCCAACACTGCATCCAGGTCTTTTTTATACTTCATGGTCTGAGTTTGCAGCTGCCTGCACTGGAGAGAAGCATGAAAGTGAGGAATGTTTACTCTGCAGCAATATCTGGGGAACATCCCCAGAAGTGCACACTGACAAAACAAACAAAAAAGAATCTCAGTTGACTGAGGGATCGCTGACTGATGATTTCAATCTTTGACTTTCAGGGAGCAGCCCTAGTAGACACTGACACTTATAACCAGCTGTTCCAATATACTAATTTTAGCAGTAAATGAATATGTGGCATATTTAAATTCAATGCAGCAAGGCCAGTAACATTTTATTACCATTACTGTGTTGATTAAAATACAATGCCTCTCATTAAGCAACTCGGATCAAAATTTGTAATAAGTAGGGCATATTAATGTGCTGCTAACTCTCAACTAGACTATAACAGCGTGAAACACCACCTGCATAGTCTAAACAATCAAACCTGTCATCAGGGGCAGAAAAAAAGATTTTCACTTAAGGTTGTCGTACTTTTCAGATGTCTCATTATTCAAAACTGCATGTAATTAAGCTGCACCACAATTTCTCAATTCCAGGAATTGGTGTTGAGGACATATCGTACGTCTCCAACTGGCAACACATTAACATTAAGAACCCATCGCCCATGCAGATGGTTCACACCTCAAAAGAAGGTGCTAGGTCCACCTTCGTCACTGTCATCATCGCCACGACACCAAGCATTTTGGTAGCAGGAACATCAAAACTAGAAGAGAAAGAAATGTTTCTGTTAGGGTCAGAGAAAGACTGAGGATGACTGAAGTTGAAAAAGAAGTTGGTACCTTGAATTCATGCAGGCATCTTTGGCAAGTAATGAACCCAGATGCTAAAAGGATACAAACAAACAGGCATTGATTTGGGGGTTTCTACTGATGCACAGTTCTACAGTGAGGCGTCTCTATATACTGGCCGTAAGGTTATACAGGATCAAGTTTTCCCAATTATTTTCTGTACAGTGTCAGTATCAGGATTTCAAGACAAGTCAAGCAAGCAGGCTCTTGGATGCAGCTGTACGTGCTGTAGGTTGGTCAAGAAATCCACGAGGCCTTCAGGTTCCAGCTCCCAGCATCCCTGGTGGCCCATGCATTGTGCAGGTCGACTCTCAGCTCTGTCACCCTCCGTCACGCCTGTCTTCCTCGCCCTGGTATCCAGGACGAGATGCCTCTGGCCCACACAGCGTGACGTGACATGCCCCTACACCCAGGAGAGAGATAGAGAGAGAGACAGCAACCTTGGAGCTTAAACTAATAAGAAAGAGAAAGACTGATAGATCGATGACAAAGTAAAGAAAGAGATCAGAGCCCCCCCTTTTTGTTGCATAATAAACCCCTTATCCCTCTGTGTAGTTGCTTGGCTAACATGTGAAGGAGCAGCAGCTTGCATCAACCATAAATGAGTTTATTGATTAGAAACGTATAGGTTTCAGGGGAGTTGGTTCTAAGAAATGGAGTCCCAGTTTTATCTAAGACTAAAAAGAAAACAGTTGTATGGTTAGGCATTACGAAGAATCATCTATTTGGTATGTTATAGTTTATTTTGCTGTTTTCTGGGAAGGCTTTTCATAAGATTGTGGAGCCTGGCTGCAGGGATTTACTTTTGGGCCCTCACACTTCTCAGGTGTAGTAGTTGCTCTGATGAGCTGCCTAGACTTGTGCAACTACCGGACAGAGCAGCACATGAAGCTAGATGGCGGGGCTGTCACATGTGGTTAGGTTAAGCCATAAAAGCAAGTGATTTGGGTTAGGAAAAGATCATGTGTTGACTTAACATGCTTTTCAGGGTGTTGGTGGCGTAGTTGATAGAGCAGGTGCCCCATGTACAAAAGCTCCGTCCTTGCTGCAGCAGCCCGGGTTCAATTCCAGCCTGCAGCCCCTTGCTGCATGTCGTCCCCTCTCTCTGTCCCCCTTTCACACTAAACTGTCCTATCCATTAAAGGCAAAAATGCCCCAAAAATAATCTTAAAACAACAACATGCTTTTTGTGGCACAACCACTGCAGGAAATTGTGCGATGTGTTGCCAAAAACAACCAGTTTTGATGTTTGTTGTTCTCTAACATCCACCATCCCCTTCTCCTCCCTATAACAAACTCAGCTCATATACATGTAAGCAGAACTACATCACTTTAGAAATGTTGATATGGTACGTGTGAAACATACAAAATGTAATGTATGTGGGAGTTGCAGAAACGTACAATGCCACCATTTCATTCTGGCGCCTAGGGTGATACTTCCACTCCTACTGTGTTTGTTCTATGTATGCTGAAACAGGACAGGCTTGTCCAAACTGTTGCCACAAAGCAGGCAGCACACTTTTGTCTTAAAGACCAGGGCTCTCCACACTGGCTTGCAGTGGGCGGGGGCTCAGTTGGAAAAAGGTGATGTCATGTATTTAAATGCACCAATCAGGATTTAAATTAGAATCTGATGACAGTTGATGTGTGGTTTGACCACTATTAATGAAATGTGACCAAACCACAACCAAACAATCCTATTTAATCACATTTACTTAGTTTGAGTTTGTGTGTTATACTCTAAACCAATAACACCTAAATATGTTGTTTCTGCTTTTTTATCCTCATGAATATATTTTCTATATCTCACAGAAGATTTGAAACCAAGTTTTGAGGGGATTTAATTGAATTTAAGGGGTCTGGTCCCCATGTATTAGCAGGGGTGTCCCCAGATCTGTGTATGTGATGTCCTCCATCACATATCTTGCAACAAAAAAGCCCCAGAGTTCCCTAATATGCCCCTACCTTTATTTCCTTTTTGTTTCCCCTATTTTTGGCCAAATTGTGTAATGCAAAAATTATACATGACATAAAGTTTAGGATGTAGTATAGGATGATGTGAATATCGCCCATAGCTATCATGGAGGTATTTATATATGAAAAAACACATATCATGATTAATCCTATTGACAACCTATTTGTCCCCAAATACCTTAAGAAACACCAAAACAAATTAAAAATAAATATGCAAAAATAGATACTACTTTCTCTTAACCATCAGGGAATTCGATTTTTCAATATTTCCTGAAATGATTTGACAGCTTTAAATTAAAGTGGGTGTAACTGAGCTTTTGTACAGTGATCAACAGTGAGAAAACGACCCCTGAATGCCAAAGTGAGAACAAATCTCTCCCTATTGATCCAAATTAAGTGCTTAATTTTGATAAATCAGCCGCCGCTGACTTCATCACTTTCAGCACCGGACAGCTCCCTCACGGCTCCACCGAACACTGCGCCGTGATTGACAGAAGAAGCGGCCATACGCGGATCAATGTTGCTTCTGGAGCCCTATGAGATGATGGAGAAGACGGGCTTTGAGAGCGCGCAGCTCCTGATGTGTCTCTTCGTGGCTTCTGTAGGCCTACTTAATGCTTGTTGTGGTCGGAAGAGGGCGGAGTGCGTTTGCCATCCAAGTGAGAAGCTCCCTGACTCGGTGCCTCCTGAAAAATATATAAATATAAGGATAACCTGCCCCCTTTACCCCTCCCTTCCTCCTCGTTTTGATTCAGCCTATGTAGCCTGCGCGCAGAGGGAGAGCGGCCGCCGCACAGCAAATCCAAGACAGTCTTGTCTACAGTGAGACAGAGAGAGGTGGGGGGAAACAGCTGCAAGCGGATACTCAACATCAACAAGCTGTATGAGGCATCTGTGAAGAAGAAGAGGGGATTTATCACGGACAGAGAGGGGGTCCCTTCCGTTTCCCCCCCTCCTTTGCTTTTTGATTCCAAGATCAGAGGCGTGGAGCTTGCAAGAATATCCTACAAGTGGTGAAGCGATGCTTTAGCGGAGCAATTTGGCAGATTTTTTTTACAACACGCCCGCCCAACGACACTGTAATTCCGTGCAGCAATCCCCCAAACATCTGTGGACGCTTTTCTGCAGGGAGATGGCTGTTTTCCGGCTGTCGTTGCTGCTGCAAGTGGGATTTGTGATCGGATCAAACCATAAATACGCGGAATGGTCAGCGCATGGGGAAGATACCAGAGCACGGGAGGCGATTTACGGCGCTCAGACGCACCGTCGGCAGCTGGCGCATCTCCGTGCGCCTTATCCTCCACCCGGGGAGACGGCGGAGGTGCCGCAGAAAATCGAGGAGCATCTCCCCCGGGTGGTCACGGCTTTTCTTCACACGGGGGACTCGACCACATTAAAGCACGCCAACTGCTCGCGGAGGTACGAGCTCACCTCTCTGCGGGGAAGGTCACAAGCCACCCCGCATTACTCCATGAGCAGCGTGTTGGATACGGTGCTGCACGCCACAAACTTCCTCAACATGATCTTGCAAGCCAACAGGTCCAGGGAGCACAGTCTCCGGCGAGACATTGAGTGGTATCACGCCTTAGTGAGGAGTATACTGGAAGGAGACGCCAAGATTCACCGGGCGGTCGTCACTTTTAACGCGGATTCGTCCGTGACGGGGCCCTCGGTGCTTCTCCAAGCCACCAGGGCCGGCGGAGAGATAGTCCTCCAAGACCTCTCCAGCATGGCTCACCACCATCTGCACAACCGCACAGTAGACACAGAGTGGTACCACGATGTCAAAGACAGGAAGAAGCCCAGTTTCCATAAGAGGGTGCTGAGCCAAGATATCAGATCAGTTGACAATTCTTTAAAAAGAGGAGAGAGTTTTATCCCGGACAAGACGCATGTCAAATGGTCTGCGCCCTACCTGGAGTGTGAGAATGGGAATTTTGTTCCCCGTTGGCTTTTGACCTTATCGGCTGCTTTCTATGGCCTGAAGCCCAACCTGGCTCCTGAATTCAGGTAGGCACACAGATGGTTGAAAACTGAGCACTGATGTTATTGTATGAATAACAACAAGCTCAGCAAAACATCAGGTTTGCCTTGTTATTAAAAGCATAGGTGTAGATTTCTGGGGGACACATGGGGAAACGTCCCTCTCAATATTTAGAATAAAGGCATTTGTCCCCTCTAATAAAGACACAAAAAATAACAGAGGACTTCTATTTTGACAAAATTAAAGAAATGTACACCATAAACTGATACAAAAAAAGCACAAATTCAGGGATGGATTACTGAACGGGTCTGCCAGGTAAAGGCTCAGGGGGCCAAAGTGTCAGGAGGCCTTACCTTGCAAAATACCAAACGTCAAATGAACATGTACCAACCAGGAATGAGAAAAAAGACAGAAAAAGCCCACAAAGAGATGCAAAGGAAGTGCAAATAGACACAAAATAACTACAAAAATGGGCAAAACAACCACATAAGACACAAAATTACCTTAAAGCAACCAAAACGACTGCATAAAACACACAAAACAACCACAAGGAACACACAAATCACCACAAAGAGATATTTAAAGACGCATAATAACTAGGAAGAGATGCAAAACCACCACTAAGTCTGCCTGTCTTACTCCTGTGTAGGAGAGGTGGTGGGGCCCTTTGCATATTTATGCCCAAGGGCCCATATGTCTCATTTTCCACCCATGCAAACAGTGGTGCATAAAAATTCACCGATATGCAGGAAATTAAGTGTTTGATGCTCACGCTCTCTGGTGGTGCACCTTCCAACCCCCTCCCCATTTCATATGTATTCCCTCCAATGTAAAAACCAAACCTACAACCTTCATTAAAGTGTTCATAAAGGCTGTATTACCTTAGCCTGCTTGTGTTACAAAACTCCATATGTATGAGAGAAAGATTTATGTCGACCGTAAGGTGAGTTCAGGTGGATTAAAGCACCACTACATCTCCAGCCTCGCATACATAAACCTGCCTCTCTCTCCTCCCCAAACATACCGCAGCTTCCCACCGGCCTCCCCCTTGTTACACCAGGGGGGTTTTCTTCCCTCCTCCAGTCTGACAAGGCGGCTGGGTGCTAAAAATAACCCTGGATGTTACTGGATGTAGCAGCGGTGGAAACCTCTGGCTACAGGCCCTAATTCATTTTTCAAAAACTCGCTCGGCTGCATGCTTTACTACTCAGGAAATGTCGTGTGCCCTTTCTTTTGAAGGAGGCTGCTAAATCTGCAATGAGTCAGAACCTTCCTGATGAGAGACAGCCAATTTTTTTTTTTTTAAAGAAGAACAGCAGCCAGCATCAGCCGATGAAGAAATGTTGAAATATGTGTGATATTTTGTACAATCCGTGTCCTGAAGCCACCTCTGCTGCAGCGCGCCTGTGTTAATGTGCCATGTTTATGCCATCAGTCCTGATGTGCACTTGAATTGTCAAGTGTTAAGGCTTCATATGATCCTGACCAACATCTTCCCAATGAATATTTAATCCAGATCACTAGTTGTGTGTGTACTGCCTTCGATGAATCTTTAATTGATACACTGGAGTCGCTCACAGGCAGGCACAGATTGCAAATGAGTCAAAACCTGCAGTGATCTACTGTAATAGGCTATCAGCTACCTGGTGTGAGCCCAGACTAAAGCCTCTCATGGCAGCCTCAGTCTCAGTCTGAAGAAATCTGATAGGAAATTAGCTTGTACACTCAACTGATGAGCAGTCACAGCTCCAGTTTATGTGTGAGGCCAAATCCTTTCATATTTGGTTTGCAGATTTTTCCAAATAATTGTGTCAGAGAAGCTTTTCTTCCACGGGCAAAGGAGCCGTTTTGCTTTCCATTTTCTCCTCTATTCGAGGCCTCCTCCATCAGATCGAAGGTGCGACATGCGTGGGCGTTTGGTATTGTTTAATGTCCCTGGAGAGTGCACTAAGAGAAACATCCCGCTGTGCTTCAAGGAGCAGGACAGCAACATCCATTCATGAATTTGTTTTCTCTACACAGGAAAAAGGTGACTGCAGCGCCGATCAAAATTAAGGACATTGTCACATTATCACACTTTGTCATCACTTCTGGTAACCTTACTGTAAATAATGCAGTTGGAGGTCCTTACTGTATAGATTGTATGGATTGCTTGGAGAAGTATTAGCCTACTCTGCACATAAGAGCGATGTAAATGTTTAAAGGAATTGTTTTGGGAAACACGCGTATTGACTGTCTTGCCTAGAGTAAAATGAGAATTGATACTCTCATGTGTGTACACTAAATATGAAGCTACCACCAGCAGCTGGTTAGCTTAGCAAAATGACTGGGAAAAAAAGGGGAGATAGCCAGTCTGACTAGTTTGTTAAAGACGCAGGATAAATCGTCTTGAGCTTTAGAGGAGCTGGTGGGTGGATTTTGTTACCGTTAGACAGCTAGCTGGAGAGTTAAATGAGACGATTATATATGGTTATGGTAGGGCTGGGTATCGCTACATGATGCCTTTAAGGTATTGAGCAAAATAACGCAGTAACAAATAGTATTGAAACTTCTCCAGCCAAACAATACCTGCATTTGAACTACAAGTGTTCTTTGATTCAATGTGACACATGATTGACCCACCGCTACAGCAGCTACAACCCATAGAGTCTGCTGTGTGGTAGCCTGGTCTCACTCCCAGTGCGTCAAAAATGCTGCTTGGGCAGTGGCCCTCAATGTCAGTTGTAGATGCACGATAATCCCTTTGGCATCCATATGAGATGTAACAGACTTCCAGCCAACTCCAATGTAAACCCATTCATTATTAGACGTTCAGAGCAACAGATGTAGTGTAGACTGCTTTAAACTTGAGAGTCATTCTAAATAGGTTCAAGTGTATTTCCTGTTGGACTTTTTGTTAATGGAGTAGCTGACAGGAAGTAAACAGGGACCAAAGCTGTTACCCCAGCAACAGAATAGCAAAGAAACGGTCCATTAAGAGTGTGAAAGTCCACTTAGGCGGACTGGTTCAGCAAGCACAGGACTTTGACCCAGGAGACCGATGTTTGTGTCCCATCAACTACAATCTTTCCCTAATCCTTAACCAAGTAGGCTAGTTCTGTTGCCTCAACCTACCCATCAAACTCCCACATCAAAATATCACAAGTAAGGCTCAGATCATGTCAGGTCGGACCAGTGCTTTTGATGGAGTTGGCAGTTCAGCATCCTGTTCAAAAGTATGGTTATACTACACGCCAGTCATGTCTGGAAAAATAAATGCATAAAATGTGAAAGGATCATTTCAAATAAAGGACTCCATTGGTATCAGTTTCACCTTAGGGTACTTGTATTGGTACTGCTAGCCCTATGTATGGTGCATATGAAGCTACCGTCAGCAGCCAGTTAACTTAGCTTAGCATAAAGACTGGAAGCAGAAGGAGGCAGCTAGCTTGGTATTAGCTTGTGCTGGACTCCAGAAAGTCGTGGCTCCTGGCCAAGAAATAGTCTGTCACATAACCTCTCATACAACCACAACTTATCATGTTTATGCTTTATGTTTTATGCTAAGCTAAGCTAACCATCTGTTGATTGCTTCATATTTAGTGTACAGATATTAGAGTGCTATTGCTTTTTAGCTAACACCAAAAACACACCAAGCAGCGATGAAGATCGGCTTGCTGCAGTAGTTACATTTTTCTGTGGCTGGGAGGCGTGTTCATGTGTTTCAGGCAGGAAGAAATTTTTGCAGCATAGGTCAACATGTCACAGGAGTCATAGGACTCTGTTTACTGATGGGCTGCTGTATTCTCTGGCCGCAACTTAAACTTAAACTGCCCTCAACTTTTAGTTTGGCTGAACTTTAACACAGAATCAAATAGCCAGAACTCGGAGCAGTAGCTGCAGGCCGCACTTTGCTGACACCACTGCTTGGTTTGTTTTCAACGTAGCTCTCTGCGGGACAGCAAATAGGTGGCTTTCCCAAAATATCAAACTGTTTCTTTTATGACTGAAACTCCGCCTTCATATGTGATGATGCCGTCTCTATCTTTCAGATTGATCCTCTGTGTAAATTTTACACATTTTTACAAAATTCAACAACCAAAAGCATGTTGTTCTTTGAATGGCCATTCATCAGAGTAGATCGCCATGCAGTTATGTTGCCATGTCGCCCACAAAACGCCTTAAAAACCTTGCTAGTTATATCTCTATGTATGGCTCTGCAATTCCAATGATGCTTACTCACTTATGCTTAGTCAGTCAGTCAGGCTTCCTCATTATATTGTCTCACAGAGTAAATAGCAGAATATTTCAGCCCACAAAAATTTCACCTTTGTCATGTCCTTTTTGCCATGCATCTTCCCTCTCTTAGTTTGTTCCCTAACAGCCATCTTTCAGACGCTCATATCAAGGTAGCAGGCGGCTCATCCTCCATCCTCCCTCTGCCTCAGCAGCACCCTGCCAGATAAGAAACAGGAGAGGAATGGATAATATAGCTGCCTCAGACATCGGCTCTCCTCCGCTTCCCCTCCAGATGAATACACAATCAATACAACAATGAATTAATAATGAAAGATGTAGAACAACAACACTGCAAGGCCATCTTGATTCCAGCCTTTTAATGCTTCAGTCACTTCCTGTTTGGCGTGATGATGTTGCGAGAGGCAAGGTGACTTGTTTTCATGCATTTGGCACATGGAAGTAAATACAGATTTAAAGCAGTTTTTTTTCTTTCTCCCATTTGTTTGTTGAACGCGCAGGTGCTAAACAACTAATGCGACTTGTTAGAGCTGGAGTGTGTGGACATGTGTTTGTGATAGATCGACCTGTTGTTTCCGTGAAGGTGTAAGAAATCGCACCTCTCACACTTCATCTCTTCTCTCTCCGTCTGTCTCTTCAGCTGCACTCGAGGCTCAGGGGAGGCAGCTTAGACCACACAGAGAGGGCTGGCTGTTTTCAAGCGTGCAGTGTGTGTATCGGAGTGTGTGTGCATGCCATTGTCGGAGGCTGAGACATTCTTCAGGATGATACGAAGCGTCCTAATTGGCAGATCACTCTGACTTCAGATACAAACTTGTAACTACACAGACACACAAATTCAAAAACTAGTTTCAGCAAACACACAAAGTGGGAATACACAGCAAGGAAGAGAAGGAGGTGGTGTATGTGTTAGGTGAGGACACACTGTACTTCAAATTCACCTTTCACAGCACAGACCTTAATTGCTTTGAGGCTGAAGCTCAGGCAGCAGCAGTATAATCAGGCAAACTAGTCAAAACTATCTACAAAGTAAAACCAAACTGTAAAGAAATATATCTTTATTGCCACATATTTCTCCAAAGGCCAAATAGGTTCTAATTAGATGGCAGGATGGTCTTCATTTACGCTTGGCTTAGCGCCCCATTTTGCTGTACAAGCAGCTAAAGTCTGGCTGCTGTGGGACGCCCAGCCGTCTAACAGAGTGGGAGGCCTCAAGCTCCAGGAGGAGCCGGCAGCATCTGCTTAGATGGACACCATCCACCAACAAATGGGAAGGAAACCCCACAATTCCCGAGGCCAAACACCATAATATATGATGAGATGAAAGAAAGCAGGAGAAAAAATCTGCATCCAAGAGGAAAATTATTAGACACTCGCAGCTAAGTCACTCGTAGAAATTAAGATGCTAAGTAAAACCATATAGGATTCCTTGGTTGGTCCCCATAGGAGAACCCATTTGGTTCCTCGTAAAACCTTTTATAAAGGTTCCAACTGGAACCCTTTCAAGGGTCCTACCAAGTACTCAACATAAAGGGTTGTGCATATAACCATTTGTCAAATATTCCCCATAGAACTCCCTGTCATCCCTTCTCCACCAACATGGAACAGGTTCTGCTCTGGTTCCCGCACCTAATTTGGAACCTTCAGAGTATTTTGACCAAAAATAAATTGGTATGGAACCTGAAAAGTTGGACCCCAGCTGCAACCATAAAATAGCAATTCGTTTTTAAACATGAAGTACGAACTGTGACAACATCAGTGGGCAAGTCATATTTTACAGGTTGGAACGAAAGGATGGAGAAGGCAACAATAAAGTGAAGTGACAAATTATCGGCCAAAATAAGATCATACAGTAGCAAAAAAGCAAATATCTGTATTAATAGAGCAGATGTTTGCAGATGATCAGTGCGATCTGCCATCTTGCTACTAGGGGTTGGGGAAAAGAAATCAAAACAACAGCATAACAATGGGATATTTTAGCATGGCAATATCGTATTGATACAGGAATGCCGATTTAAATATTATTTAAATTACTAATATTACAAATGCAAATTAACCTTCTGGCAGCTTATTAGAATAATAAGATCAATAGCTATACTCTGCTAGATACATTTTGCTGCAATAAAAATGAATGAAGTGAGATGAACAGACTGAGATCGATAAAACAGATGTTGACAAAGTTTTGCTTTGACGACATCATTTGTGTTTGAAAAAAGGTAATACATTGCAATATATAGCAATATATGTAATTGCAGTACCTACTGATGGAAACATAGGCTGGTTCCAAGCATTCTGTACAGAACCAGTTCAAGAACCAGAGTTAATTTGGTGGAAAAGGGATATGTGAGAGTTGCTGCAGAGAACCCCTCTATAGTGTAGTGGTTAAACCCAGAAATCTCTCTTGGGGTCCTATCCAGAACCTTTTAACCTACTAAGAATGCTAACATGAATCTACCTATAGGAGGTTCTACTGAGACTCCTTCTGTATTCCAAGGGTTTCATCAAGAACCCACCCAGGGGGGTCTAAAAATAGTAAGTCCGATGGTTCTGGGAAGAATCTCAGCCCTCCAGGAAGATCCCTTGTAGAGCCTTTATTTCTAAGAGTGTATTTAAAGGGCCAGTGTGTAATATTTGGCATGGTTTATTGTCAAATCTGAATCTGAATCTGAATATTCTACCCATTAATATGTTTATATAAGTGTATAATCGCTATAAAATAAAATTTGTTTGGTTTTCATAGCCTTATAATTATGCTTTTATATATATATATATGTAGCAAGGGCCTTGCTTCAGAGAGGTCGCCATCTTGCGCCGCCATGTATATACGGCAGACCGAGCAGACAATCCAGCCAGCCAGAGAACGCGTTTTGCGTGTATAAATAAACCAACGAAGACAGCGGAAGGAAGGAAGAAGGAGGAGGAAACAGCAGAGAGTGTTAGTAGTTCGTCGACAGAGAGTAGTGAAAAGTTTTTTTTAGTTATAAAGTTTGCGAATGGACCACACTTACCATGCAACAGGAGAGAATGAACCCGAACCGTCATCTGCGAGGAAAAGAAGACGCAACTTTACTCCTTGCGATGCACTCTCTGCGGCGCTTTCCCTCATGATGATATATCTCCCCAACGATGGTAGCACCGAATCCCATTCTGTGCAGCAAAATGGGAGCGGATAGCACCGAATCCCATTCTGTGCAGCAAAATGGGAGCGGAGGATTTAGCCTCTCTTCTCGCCCGCTCAGTATCCAAGTTCCTCATCTGTATGCTCCGGCTCAAACAGGTATGGCTCTGGGTCTGTGTCCGCTACAAGAAACTCTTCAAAATCGCGTTCAAAGTCGTCCATTGCAGCTACTATAGTCCAGAGATATTGCTAGGCTAAATAAACAGCTGAGCTCTGTTTACAGGCTACGCTGTCAGTCAGTGTGCGGGCTGGAGATTGGCGGAGCAGGGAGGGGAGGGGGTGCCCGCTAGGTATCGTAAACGAGAATGTGTGTATGGAGTGTGTGTGTTACGCCAAACGAGAATGTGTGTATGGAGTGTGTGTGTTACGCCAGAAGAGTCAGAGTTTGGAACGGAGTCTTTTACCCCCTGGAGTGTTACTGGAGTTTTTGGAGTGCTCAAATAAACTGGCCTTTTCCCCGAACGCTCCTCTGGTCTCCTGCTCGTGAGGGATTCATTACAATATCGTAACATGGTTTAGATTTCTAAATAAACATTCACCTCATCGCTAGACAGAACTACTGAAAAACTCATGTCTGCGCAAGGGTTTTTGTCCCTACGAGGCCACCGTCATTTACCCGACGGGAGGGGTGAGCGAGTGAGCCCTGCAATCTAGAATTTGACCACTGATGTCACTGTTTTCAACGGTTTTCAACCCATTTTACACAGTGGCCCTTTAAGAGCAGGAAGCTTTCTTGCCCAGTAAAGATGTAAGAATGTTGAAATCATAAGTGCACCTGGAATGAGTCTAACCTTGTAGATTTTCCACTGAGTGCAACCTAAAGCAAATGGGGGTTAAAGATCCCTAAGGTGCCGCTTCTTCCACTGTTGACGTCACTGGGACTCCGCTGCCTGTCAATACGATGCCTTCAGCCAGTAAATGTCATTGCTACAGAAAATCCAAATACCAGCCTCTTTGGCTTTCTGTAAAGAGATATTATATTCCTAATAATACTGCTAATGATGGGAATAATCTCAGTGATTTTGATGCTATTATGGTGATGTAATTCCTCTCAAAGGATTATAAATCTGTAATGTTGTTACTGTACTACTAATCTGGAGGCCTCAGGGTGGACAACAGAGTGGTTTGTTGCGTTGGAAAAGTTTGCAGTTGCAAAATATGGAAAAGGAATTAAGCTTTTTTCAAGTTTTGTGCATTTGTGGACAAAAGGTGTCGTCAAAAATACTAGAAGCTTCCTTTTAAACACAGCCCAGTCACCAGTAGAAAATGTTGGCACTGTACATTTCTGCAAACCACAAACATTTGTACATTTCATACGTATCATACAAACATTTCATAAGTGAAATAGCATATGAGCTGATTTTGACTTGGGGAGGTTGGGGGGGGTTGGGATGGACTGTTGGCTAGGCAAGGTGCCTGCCAAGCTGCAGACCACTACAGCCACCTTTCAAGACCAACAGACAACAAAACTAGTTGTGTTCTACTGAGTTATTGCTGCATTTCCAGCGGCTATTTAGCTAACAGACGTGGGTATTTTTTAGCAACCTGTCAATGTTTTTCCAGCTGGCAGAGTGGCATGAAAAGTGATTGTTTTTAACCAAGACATCTCTTTTTTCCTGCACGGATAGTGCCATGAAAAGCAGTTGTTCCTTACAGAGACATTGCTGGGATAGTGGCATGAAAAACGGTTGTTTTAAAAAGACAGCGCTACGTTTCCTGTTGGTATAATGTCATGAAAAACAGTTGTTTTTTACCGAGACATCGCTTCATTTCCGGCCATAATAGTACCTCAAAAAGTGGTTGTTTTTTGCTGAGAAATTGCTGTGTTTCCTGCTGAGATGGTGCCACCAGATGGAGGTATTTTAAGCCAAATCCTGAGCTTACTCACCATGATCAAATGGTTTTAGTGCCTAAACATAACAACATGTTAACCACAGTGTTATTGAAATATAAAGAGGTAGGTATGGTTTTATTTAATCTGCTTGATAATAACATACAGATGTGACATATCTGCAGTTTGCAGAAACATACAATGTCAACATTTATTCTGGCAATTGGGTTGGTTTAACGTCGTCCTTTCATGCATATTTTTAGTTACTGACTCATAATAAATATATAACAGTTATAAAGGAGGACAAGCACTCAAGGAAAATAGCCAAGTTAAAAGGCATTTTGCAGCATACAGACATCTGAATACATAAAAAGTGCTGTAATCTGGCAGATATCCCTTTGTCCTTTTGTTCAGTTAGTGTATCTTGTTATAATATTTCCACAGAGTGATTGTAACAGTTTCATCTTGTCCTTTTTTACCCTGCAGCTGTCTGCAATATTGCAAAATGTAGAAGCAAAGTAATTTGAATGTAATTTAAATTTGCAAAGTGTCAGAATAACGTTGGATAATTTAGTATTGTTTGTTGCATGAATTGTAAGATGAAGTCACCAATTTTAAGAACATTACAGAATGATATTGGTGGAAACACCAAGGGAAAGTGCTATTTGTTCAAAATTGTGCTTTAGGTTTTTTTTCTTTTTTAGAATTAAACTCTTTCTTTAGATATAGTTTGTCACCATTTACAGTCAGACTATCAATCAGCTTATGCCCTCCTCACAACTGTCAGCTTTCCTTTGTCAGCAGCTCAAATTATTGAGCGATCTTCCAACTTGGTGTCTAGTCTTCAGAGGAGTGCTTTTAATGACAAGAGTGTCAAGAGTCCAGAAGTGCCAGCTTTCAAAAAAATAATAAAAAAACAAGTCTTTATTCGCTTTCTGTGACAGCTGCTTCGCCACAGGCGCTGTGTCTTTTTTTGATTACCAGTGACAGAACTCAATAAAATGACCCAGGTTGCACTGAAACGCTGGTAGACAAGCAGCATCCTGCCCAGCGGCTACACTCACATTAGCTTCTGCTCGTCCTGTCAGCTTAATGCATTTCCATCACATAAGAGACATTTTCCTTGGGAAGGCCGCACAGTTCTTGCATTGTGATTGTTCCACGACATAATGCATGAACTGTGCCCTTCTAAAAAGGACAGCAATGTGTTCTTGTCAAGACACTGGGCCAGGAGAAATGTGCATGCAAGTTCATCTGGGCGTGCAAGACTCCTGGCTACATGGACAAGCTAAAAGATAATGTTGAAGCTTGTGCCAGTCTTCCATGTTCTCCTCTCCTTTATATTCTTGATTTATCTGCAGACAGTCGATGTAGCTGGAGACGTCAGAGCTTATTTCTTTTGCTTTGGAGGAAACATCCGGATGCTCTTCATTTTGGTGCAAATATAGGCAAGATATAAAAAACACTCCTACGGCATTTACATTAAAAACTGCCCAGTAAACAATTAGTCTTAAAATATTTTTTTGCATACGACTCTGTATCAGTTTTTATGTCCATAAGTTGTCCTTAATTCACACAGTGATATTATTTATCATACCGATATTATTTATTCTAATATTATTAACTGTTTTTGTTTGTTTGTTTTGTTTTGTTTTTCAATACAGCTAGCTATTTCGTCTGACTTTTTTTTTTTTTTTTTAAAGTACTGTGGTCAGCATCTTTGCATGAAATGTGCTACAAAGATAAAGCCATCAAATGTCAGATCTTCTATATTAAATATGTGTCAGAATAAAAGATTGACGTGCAGTCAGCCTACGGTCAGATTGTGATCATTTGGGCTTCTTTTTGTATCATTTGGACGAAAAGTTAGACTTTATTCCAGTGAATCTCACATGAGTAATATGCTTGAGATTTACATGGCACAGTGTCATCTCAGCTCCACTGGCAATAGTCAATAGCCTAACTGATGACTGTCAAAACCAAATGTGGTTCCAGTTTATTACAAGTAATTTGAAACTTCCCACTATTGTTCTGTTATAAACAACGTGGAAACGCTTCTATTCATATGAGTGAAAACCTTTTATGTTTAATGTAATTTTATCTAAAATACTATTTTATTTCTCCTATTATTTATTAGTATAATTAGTTACAAACATTTTTGAACACACAAATATACTAGGCTATTTATTTTGTTTTTCATATGATAGGATGTACTCTAGCCTCTGATTGGGCTAAAACTACTTTTTGTCAATGAAATCTGGCAACACTGCCCACAGTTTGGATGGATTTACTGGACAACAACAGCTATCCTAACTTTATCTTATATTTCTAAATGTAAAGTTAGCAGCGTCTAGCTAGCAGCTAAGACAAGAAAACGTGTAGACAACCTTCCAGCTACTAGACAGGCGAATTCCTCCTTATTTTGCACCAGCTAGCTGCCTTTAGCATCTCTGCTAAGCTAATGCACCTTGGACCAGTCTCCTTCCATCCAGACGAAATTTATACTGGCCCTCTGTCAACTTTTGGTAAGACAACAAATACGCTGACATTTAAGTACATCACTGGCACAGTACTTTTTAGCATTAGAAAAGTGCATTACTCCTTGTTTGCTGGTGGCTAGCAGCCTCAGCTAACCTGTAGCATCTATGCTTAGCTAACACATCTTGGACCAGTCTGTCCACTTAGCCCACAGAAACAAAAATTATACCGGCCTTAAGTCAAACTCTAGGTAAGACAACAAACAAGCTGACCTTTAAATACATCACTGCTACAGTGCTTTATAGTATGAGAAAAGTGTATTTCTCCTGGTTTGTTGTTGGCTAGCAGCTCAGTGTTAGTTTAGCTCCTATGCTAAGCAGCCATCTTGTCAAACTCTTGCTAAGACATCAAACAAGCAGACCTGTTAGTACATTACTAGCCAGCACATTTTGTGCAAAATGTTAATTGACTTAATAACAGCAAAACTATATACTATATAAGTATTCACTAAAAAAAAATGTATCTGTTTTTAAAGTAAAAGAGTCACAGTTTTGTGCAGGGATGTGCACAACCACGCTAGGTTGGAACATTTAATGCTTGTATTTGAAAAAAAAAAAGGTTTATGTAAATGATATTGCATATGGAAAGCACTAAAAACGATTAGCTACATCGCTCATATCAGCCTCATGTTATCACTCTGTAGTCTTCACTGAGAGATAGCTAATAATAGCTGTTAATAGAATAGATTCTCATGCAGCGCTTGAGCTGGTATTAGTCTTAATCCGTTCACTGCACTTGTTTTACCACATCTCCGTGCCAATGGATTTATTATGAAATTAACTATGACCAAAATGAATATGAATATGTCTAATATAATATGAATGTGTCTCTTCTGTGCAGCGATTACTTGAAATGCAGACTTAACCACAGCCTCCTGCTCTGTACAGAGTGGCTAAATGGGCAAATCAATCTCAGAGACCATTTTCTGGGCCTGAATAGAGACATACAGCTCAAAGCATATAGGCCTGACATTCAGTATTCATTCATGAATACATCAAAGACTGACTTGTAACAGAGGGCACATGAAGACCCTCATTGCAAGAATGTTTTGGTGAATGTCCTTTTTTAAGCCCATAGGCAATTACCCAGATATATTGTATCTACGGTCAACTTCATAATGCTGGGGCTAACATTAGAACAGTCTGACTGGTCTGTCAGAAAAGACCAGAGCCCCTGCTGGTGGGATGCTCCTCTCTTTACTGGCCTGGCCTTTAGACCCACAAAGAATGGAGGATGAAAGGAGAGGGCACTCTGTATCCTGGGGCACCACTATCTCCTGCTCTCTGTGATAATCCCGTCTTTATGCCTGAGGGCCTTGATGGCCACCATGATGCTTTTGCTTCACATTTTTCATAGCCACTCTCAGTTTAAAATGTTCTTTGTGCTGAATGCATCTTCAGTTGCTGTTTCTGTTTTAGACCCAGCCCCACAATTTTTTTCACAAGCTATTTAATACACCATATGTCCACTTTGGCTGGGATGCTAAAGATTGCCTGGAGAGTTGGAGGAGAAAAAGGAGGCGATTGTGGAGGAAAAAAGGAGAAAACATGCTATTTTATTCTTTGTATAGACTCAATTTTATAAGCAAAACCCAAGCAAATGGTAGTGCTTGAGCTGCCAGTGAAAAAGACATTTTGATGAATCCTACATCCTGTTCTTGTGCTGTGTGCGTTTCAGTGAACTCTCTCCAACCCTTATTACATACAGGAGAATTGAAACGGAGGTAATTTCTCAGCAAAACAACCAGCAGTGCAGCGAGAAAAAAGTGAGGTCAGTTTGCCCCAAGGCAGGACCGGAGCAGCAGTTATTAATAACATAAGTACAGGCAACGTGAGCAGTGCACTCGCTTTGTGTCCACTGGGAGCTGGTTTTAGTAAACCAGCTCCTATACACCTGGAGAACATGCCACACCAGCAGTATTCATAAGTGTGTGTGGGTGTGTGTGTGTGTGTGTGTGTGTATGCCTAAGAAAGAGAACACTAAATGGACAGACAGAATTCTGGCCTCTCAGTGATGTCAATAATTGTATGTTATGTATAAACCGTATAAAAGTAATGGATGTAGCCACTGTGATGTCACCCAATGGTTTGTGGACTCCCATTTTGAAGCCTTGAATATGACATATATATACATATCTGGACCAGAGGCTGGAGCTGTGGAGTAGCAAGGGTCGGATCATAGTGAGAACCCAAGGGCACTGTCTGCAAGACAGGCTGACTTAAAGCGGGCAGTCCCTTAATTATTTGTAACCTTAAGCCTTGGTAACATAATGGGGGAATTAAACATTCAACCCTCTGTACAGTTGTCATGAACAGGGGAATTGGCTGTAGGAACCAAAACTGTTTTTGTACCAGCCATAAACATGTATATTGTTGCTGTAAAGTTGGCCATATTGGGGTCTTTGCGGAGGGACCCGCTTCTGGCGCCAGCCTCAAGTGGCCATTCCAGGAACTGCAGTTTTTGGCACTTAACTTTGGCTTCATTTTTCTGCCCTGGAGGTTGCCTCTTGATGTTATGTAATGGCTAAATTATTGATAGGTATTGAGATGTTTTTATTGCTACATTGTCAATATTTAAAAAGAATTGAAGCCATTTTTAAGCCAGTTGGTTGGCTAGTCCACAAAAAAAATTCCCTTTGATGGCTACAACTTTTGCCTTGGTAGGCTGAAATTTGGCATGAAGGTTAAGTGTGAAGTTGTATGTTTGTGGATGGATGCATGTATATGGTCTCAACTATTGGGAATTTGCATTTGTTTGACATGGTGAGATGTCAGTGCTGTTAGTGGCTACAGTTGCTGACCAAACAAGCAATGATCGGCTATGAGCTGTGGAGCTCACAATAGATACATTTATACATAATGGTTCACATTTGTGATCCACATATTAGATGTATGGTTTTTGCGTTTTATTCACCATGGAGCTTTTATTTATCTTACTCATCATACTCGGGCGGAGCGTACGCGGAACGGACTCCGCGGAGGTCCACTTCCACGAGGTCTGCCATGTTATTCTACAGTAGCCCAGCACGTGTCAGTCAGTTCCTCTGCACGCTTCACACACACGATAGAAGTCTCAGTTAGTTGCAATCTGCAAGCTCACCAACAGATGCCACTAAATCCCACATGTGAGACCTTTAAATTACCACAACTAGGGAGTTTTTGTCTATGATAATACATTCAGAGGTGTGCTGCTGATATATGAAAACAATGGAGACTGAAGAATGCTGTAAAAATGCTGCACACCTTAATGTGTAACAGGTGTGTTGGAGGGCAGCAGAATTTGAATACTGCTCATTTACTGGTTTATTTTACATTCATTTCATGAGAAGTTTAGGTCTTTAGGAGTTATTATTTGTCATTGTGTGTATCAGAACCCCTCAGAGTCTATTATTGTAGTGCTTATACCATGACCATGCCAAAAAATAAGCTGTGTTAAAAATTGTCATCCAAGTTTGTAGTCAGTTTAAGCCATGTTTAGGTCTGTTTCACTAGTGAGCATTAGCTGATAATATGACAAAAAGCCATAGCACTGCTGCTATGAATTACTTGGATTTTAATGTACATTTCCAAGGTCAAACTTTACCGTTTTTACACTGTCTTTTAATGCAGTTTTGACAGATATCTGGCAGCCAATCAGAAACAAGTGTTTTCCATTTTATTATAAAAAGATACAAGACTGTGGAACAAACCGTTGACCTGTCACAGCAGAGAAAGCACAGATGAGGTGTAACCAGGAACACTAATTACACCTCCGGTCTATTTCAGTATCCCACTACACCATGCCAACCAGAGCAATGTGATTACTGTTATTACACACCTGTGTGTTTTTTTTTTGCTGTGACATGTCAAAATGTGCGCTGTTAAAAAGGCCTAATATAGATCAGTAGTGAGTTTTAAGTGTTTGTCACAGTCACAGTTTTTGGTGCTTTCTGCCATCTCTTCTGTAATTACAGAAAACTGGAACTCTTTCTTCCCCAAAGTGATAAAGCGACACTGACAACACCCTCTGCCACTTTCTGCCTTTGTGTGATGTTTAGCTAAGTTACCACAAGAGGATGCTTTGACTGGGGCGTTACTATGGAAACCAAAACTGAGCAGTAGATGGGACAAGGTGTTAACATGCCTCGGTGTCCCAGCTAATATCTGCATTGTCTTTTTGTTGAATTTTTTTCTAACACTTAGGATATAATCTTGGCATTTACATTTCTCAACCTGAGAGAAAAGATGGAATATTCTAGATAAGAATTCAAAATTCAGTATGTAAATTAATCTGGTGTCAGTCAATAAGCACCTTTTTCTGTTGATGAGGTTTGAGTTGGTGCTGTTGGGGCATTTTTCATGGCCTTTTCAGTTATGGCTGCTATCGCTGGTCATGCTAACTGCAAAGTTCTTTGCCATTTCTAGGGCATTTTTCATACATGGTATGACTGATTCATACAGTGCCCGAGTATGATTGCCTCCCCTCTCCACTACTCCGATGCTTTGCTTTCACATTAGTAACATTGTTCCTTACCTGAGTACACTTGCATCATCATCATCTACGTGACATTTTTGTTGTGCTGAAGTGTAGAAAAGGGCACCACAGACACACACTGCTTCCTCCTCCTGCTGGAGCTACGGCTGCAGGAGACTGTTTCATAACCGGTGAAAAACTCTGGTTACGTTAAATAGCTAACCCTAACCACCTTTTCAAGTGGACTTGGGGACAGACCGGACTTTGGGGTCAAGTCAGATCCAGATTGGGTTTATAAACCCACCTCCTAATAATTTCCTAGACAGTTTCCTTGAAGGAACTTTGTATTTTGGTGCAAGTTATGGAGACAGAGTTTTGAGATTTGTGTTGACTTGGTATGCAGTCGTTGAGATAAATAGTTTAGATTTTTTTAAGATTATTTTCCTCTCGAAAAAAGACCATTTACACAATAATTAACGGGAATATAGACAGCAGATCATAACATGTTTAATAGCTCTAGTAAAACTTTTTTTTTTCTCATACCACACATTATGGCATGTTTTTGTCTTGTATTTTGCTCTTTGCATCACTACTTTACAAGCTGAGTACAAAATAACCATTCATTGGGGAGTCAAACAATGTTCATCTGCACACACTGTGATGACACAGTGTGTGCAGATGAACATTGTTTATCTGCACACACTGTGATGACACACAGCTGGTTGAATATCAGCAAAGTTTCCCTGCTTCCCTTCACTGGTTCCTGTACTGTTATAATCATTAAAAAGTTTACATTCAGAAGGCCATATCCTCAGTAGCTAGCTAGCTAACCCTACACTTTTCAGGGTTTGATTTTGGTTTTGGAACAGGGGATTTTGGTTTTGGAACAGGGAAGAAACGTATATCTTTTTCCAACCTCTCCACGTAACGAGTATCATTAACACACGACGTGCTCCACGCACAACATTTAGCTCCAAATCCACAAAACCAATCTGAGACGACTGCATTAGAGTCAATGGAGCACAGCTGTGTTGTTCTCAGACCCTGGTCTGAGCCGGCCTGATGCTCGTCTGGGGTCGAGACTTTGTTAAGGGTCAATTGCGTTGCTAAAATCTGAATATTCACAAGCCATTTGGCCGGTGGACATACAAGTGTACAGATAGCTCTATTCAGTAATATGATTTAAAAAAAAATCCATAGGATTGTACCTTTCCCATACCAAGCCCTTAACAGCTATTGTACAGTACATGTGTTTGGTGTACAAAATCCTCTTACTCATTCATCAAAACTGCCAGAAGAGTAGTATGAGTGCTGTTCATTTAAGAACATATCACAGGTAACATTGTCCTCAATTAAAATCTTGCTGAGAACACAGAGGGCTCTTTAACAAAGTGGCACCGGGGGCAAAATGCGTTAATAATACAAATCATAGCATTCTAACAGGAGCCTTATTACCCAATGATCACTGGTAGAAATTTATACATTTACTCTAAAGGGGAAATCAACCCTGAAACAAAGGTGACATTTATCCTCACTACAGCTCAGGCTAGAAATTGGAAAACCAAAGTTAGTACGCTGTGCACTTTGCTTTTCTCTTTTCTGTCTGTTAATCCTTTAACAAAATAAAACCCATGTGAATGTCAATGCTCAAACAAACAGTTAAAGGTTATTACAAAGTCAGTCACTGATATATTGTCAGTGAAGCAGCTCCAGGTTTTGCCTGATTAAACAGACACTGATAGAGCTGTTCGCTTTGGAGGAGAGTTGTGTATTTTTTTCATACTGATCAAACTCTCTGATGATATGGTTGTTGATTTTTGTTGAAAACTACCTAAGAATATCCGTTTTTTCCTCCTTTTGCATCAGTTGTTTATGCAAATTGCGTGCATGTGTATGTGAAATGTCTTGTTTAGTGTTTGCACATTATCTTGGTGTCATGCCACTCATCCTGCCCGCCTATAACTCTAGAGTATGTCTTCTACAAAGTTTAAAGCCAGTATGGATTTTGTAACAACACTTAGCCTCAGGCTGCGCTCCATTTTTAAGCCTGCTGGGAGGGAAAGCCTGTACGTGGGCTGGGGTCGCCAAGAGACAGTTCAGGGGTTCTTGCTGAACTGCATATGTCTGAGAAGTGTATTTAACAAACTGAATAAAACAGGGATCTAGTGTATACTTGCTTGTTTTTCTCGTATACCCATATGTGCTGTATTCGGCCATTGGTTTGTCCTGTGTGCTGCAGCTGTCAGGTAGAAAAGACATATGCCACACCAGTGAAAGGACGGTCAGAATCAGAGAGACTGACCTTCAGAATCACAGACGCTGACCTACTCTTCATAGAGCTTTAGGCAGCTAAGTAAGTGTAAATCCTCGGCAGCCCCATTAGAAATTCCTGCCTGGCTCAGCTGGCCGAAACGGAGCAAAGACTCAAGCCTTTCCAAGCTACCGTTGCTGAGTGTTTTGTTGTGTTAAGTGATCTATCGGCAGTTTATCGTCTCCCTGTCAGGCTGAGTTTCAGCTGAGCAGGAAGAGAGGAGATTAAGATGTGGACACATTTTCTTTCTGTTTTCCAAAAAGCACATTTGTTTTACAGTTTAAACAGTTCCTTACCAATACATATTATTTTCAAAATTTGCATTATAGCCTATTATGTTACATGTGTGGTTTGAAAATAATTAAATTAATAAATTACATTAGTGTACATGAATAGTTCAGAACAAGGGTTTTCCAAGTGTGACACTGCCCCCATCCTCTTGGGGGCAGTATAAACAGGAAGTGTAATGTTGTCATGGAGTCAGTCAGCTGTGGGCTCCAACTTGAGCCCCCATTTTTTTTTGTATATTTGTTTACATGTTGTGAAATTGGCACCGTAAAAACCATGTTGAATTAACTTAATTAGCAGCTCCTGTTTGTGTATCCATGGATACAGACAACTATCACTGGATTACTTACGATTTCTATGATTTATTAACATTTATTTGTAGTGGATGTTCATTGCAATGATGTCCTCAGAAAGTGTAAGTCACACTGAATCTAAAATTATGTGTGTTGTGTCTGTGTGTTTAGCTCTTCCAGTTTGAAAGTCTCTGGTTTAGACAATACTTAACCTTACATTGTGGCATAAACATGACTAAAATGAATGATAATTCCTACTCTTAAACAAGGGCAGGGCATTGTTTAGATTTACGATACCAGTGCCAGTACAAGTACCCTTAAAGTGATACCGATTCTAACCGAGGACTTTATTTGACACCTTTGTTTTACACCCATCTTCACCTTCACCAATTTCACCAAAACACAGACTGTATGGGTTGTAGCTGCTGCTGTAGTGGGTTAATCACATTGCAATAAATTGTAGGTGCTCATAGTGCTTGGCTGCAAGCAAACCATACAAATAGTCTTTTTTTTTAAGAGCTAGGTACAAAAAGGAGTAAACGCAGGTATCATTTGACTGGAGAAGTTGTAATACTACTTGGCACTGGGGTATTTTGGTCAATACATGAAAGGCGTTGAGTACTGATACCCAGCCCTATTTTTAACTACACAAATACAAATATTAGCTTTCTCTTTTTGTCAATATGGTTTATTGACTTTGGATAAGGTGCTGTATGTGGATGGTGTTTTCCCTCCTCGTATCTGGCCTCATTTCTTTGTTTAAATGCCTGCACTGGATATTATATTGTAGTAATTCTTGTTAACATGAGCACCAATGTTAGAAGTTGTAGAAGTGGGATCTTTGATTGTTACATTGAATAGTTGTATTGAGTTTCTTAAGAATGTGTCAGTAGTTTTAGAGAATTCTTCAGATTTTTTTACTTTGGCTGGGCAATACAAGAAAATACCAAGTAGTTCCAGGGTCAGAAAGGGAGATAAATATATCACTATTTATGGGGTGAATGCTATATTAATATGCTACTAAAAAAAAAATCTAATAACCACATTGTGATTTGCTTAATATGAGTTTTTTTTACTCTTCCCTGTTAATTACTTAATTACATGCATGTTTAAACACAAGACAGTTTTTAATGGTAAATAATAAATGTTCATTATGTGAATTCTCTGAACTAACGAGGTGATAGCTGTGTGCTTGCTCACAACAGCAGCAGAGACGCACGTACTGCAGCAATAAGAAGAGTGCACATGTGCCCAGGATGTGCTAGATCCATTTTTAATTTGTATCGATCATATTGACTCAAAACAAGACTTTGTATCTGTAGTATCGACACTTTGGGACTCGATCTATTATTGACATCCAATCATTTATTTATCAGCATCTATCAAATTTATTTTAACAGTTAGTTTTGTTAAGTTCCTAAAAAAGAAAAAAAAATCACTGTCATTTCCCCAAATTTTTAGAGGATAGGACAAATGCAGTATTCCTCACTTTGCACTGACACACTTAATTCCTCAACAGCTGGGTTAATGGTGTCCTCCTGTCTTGCAGGGGCGTGGTGAGAGTGGACATTAATCTGCAGGATGTTGATATCGACCAGTGCTCCACTGACGGCTGGTTTGCTGGAACTCATCGATGCAACCTGACCACTATGGAGGTGAGTGTGCCGAACATGCGGATTAGACAGAAGATTGATTCGCTCTGGAAAACTGAAGTGTAACGTACACGCATTTAGTCACATCTCCACAAGGCACTCGACGGAAAAGCACTAAATCTGTACATCTTGTGGTAAATCCTCTTTAATGATACTTTTACAACCTACTTCCACTTAACTGAACACTATATGCTGCGGTTTAAAAGTATGCACGTAAAAATGTCTTTTTTAATATCTTCTTTTAGATAAGAAATGTGTATAAGGGGATTAGTTTGACTTGTCTCCAAAGCAGATCAGTGTTCTGCAAAATGTGACAGTAGCAGTAAAATCTCTTGCTTGCTTTTTGTGTTTCCATCAAACATATATTAAGTGCACTGTACAATAGTTACAGCTGTTACTGTGCAACGAATCACACAACATTTATTTTTATAAATGTATCCCTTGATGTGTCAAGGTTGCAGTGAGAAAATGTGTTTTGGTCACACCTGAAGCTTTGCTTAACACCCCTTCCCATATCAAGGTTGTGTAGTGTGAAGTATGATGTGTCTGTGTGTTGAAACTGAATGCACAGCTTTGCATGAAACTATGTTGGCGGATGGGCCCAATACTTCATTTGTAGTTTTACCTCTCATCCAGATGACCAATATTTGTTTTAGACAACTAACAGTGAAACAGTATGTCTCCAAATCATAAGGGTCGTTTTACATGGTCAATAAATATATTTAAATTAAAATTTAAGTGATGATAGAGAAGGAGACGTGCTCAGCCTCAGCAGAGAAGAAACTAGCCCTGGCCATTTTAATACTGATGAAAAATAGCCTGTCTCAAGGCCTTGGAACATGTGGGCAGAGCTCTTGGACAAGATAATAAAACTCACAGCTCTCTGCTATTTTTAAGAGGATGTCAAAATCCACTTCCTCCATTTTGAATAGAAGAGCTGTTGTTCATTTGTATTTTTCTAGCTAAAATAGATAGCAACCAATTAGCAATGTACACAACTTGCAAGTCAAAATATTTCTGCTTTTATGTAGCTGTATGACTTAAACCTGCACAGTATCTAATTGTTTGGCATCTTGGAGGCAGCTGAAACATGTCATCACCTTTTAAGTTAATATGTCATACTTAATAGCAAACAGTCGCTCAGTTACACATCCAGCTGTTCCAGAGCAACACTATTGTTCATTGGGAGTTGTGTTTGTGCCTGTTTGATGATTGTAAGTCCAATATTCTCTCTCTTGTAGTTCTGTTTTTGGTCTCCACCAACCCCTGAGAGAAATATCTGGCTCTTTAGCTGCTGAATGCTCTGCTATGTTCACCAGCTATTTGCTCACTTAGTTTAATTGCTGTTTGATGTTGGGCAGGTGTGGTGTACAGTGGGTGGTGCTTTTTAGTTGCATATAGCTGGAAATGACACAATGAAAGTTTTAAATGACTGTATGACTGTAAAACCACAAAGTTAGCTTGATAGATGCTAAATGCTTTGAAGCTGAGGGAACTGGGACTGCCCTTTTTTCCAATGGCCCAAAATTCTTTGGCCACTTTTACCAGAAAAATGTTGCATTGTACCAAAAGCCCATTTCTCCGACAGCCCATTATCCCAAAAACCAACACTCATAGCTCAGAAGTCCCATCTTTCCAAAAAATACACTTTGTCTGTAGTTAGACAACCCATTCACAAATAAAAATGTTCGCATCATATGTTTCTGCAGGCCACAGAAAAGCTACATTCGTCAGTAACACTGGGGTGAACGTGTGGTTAGGTTTAGACTCAAAAACCACTTGGTTATGGTTAGGGAAAGACTGTGTTTTGGCTTTAAAAAAAAAACCTATTTGGTGGCACAAAAGTCACTGAAAAAGCAGGGATGGGTTGGTGAAAAAGACCTGGGTTTGGTTGCTCAAATGCCGCATGGAAACGCCACAGAGGGTCGGTTTAAAGACTCAAATGTGCTGGGAAACTGAAATTAACTGCAAGGAGTGTGTATCTTCAGAGAAACGGGACTTAGGAGCAATGGGCATTTGTTTTTGAGATAATTGGCTGTCACAGAAATGGGCTTTCGGTCCAATGGGAGATTTTTCGGACTCATGGGGCTTCAGAATTTTGGACCGTCAGAACAATGGCATGGCACCAATGGAACCTGCAGAGTTGGAGTTCCACTGGTAATATAAAACTATTGATTATAGCTGTTTTTACACCAATGTATTCACTGTAATCAGTGCATACAAGAGATTACTGCTGGCTAGCTAGCAGCTAGTCTTCCAGTCGATGCTTCTTACCTGTCTTTTCAGTCTCATCATTAAGAGCGATAGATTTTGAAGAGGTGCTGTAGATCAGAGTCAGACTGCTTCATAATGCATGTGATGTAATGGATTGCAGTGAGCCTCTTTGAATAATTAATCACTCTCTTTGTCTGAGTACTTCCACCTTTCCGTGGACAGTCAATGCCAGAGACATTTGACATAGTGTGTGTGCTTACGTGCGTGTGTGTGTGTGTGTGTGTGTGTGTGTGTGTGTGTGTGTGTGTAGGGAGGCTACAAGGAGAGAAGTACATTGTTACTGGTATAGATTTTAGCTGGGTTTGCAAAATAATGATCTCTGTGTGCTTACAGTGCAGGAGTGTGTTAGTTTTCTTGCTTACAGCTGAATGATGAAAGCTGCTGTGTTCATGGCATGTTGCAGGGTGTGACTTTTATCATCTTAATCATACAAGAATGCTCATTATCTGCATATCAGCTCGATTACCAACATAGATACGGACAGGTATAGAGGTGCTAGGAATACATACACATGGAGGTAAATCCTGTAGAAAAATGTCACAGTACCAGAAGTTTAGTGTTCAATACCAATATCAGTGAAATTGCAAATTTCTTGACGCCCACTTCAAAACCATGGTAAAAAAAACAAAACAATGAATACCATATACTTAAACGTATTGTATTAAATTATATAAATTCGATTCGGCTTAAATGCAAATACTTGTCTGTGTGGGTTCCTGAAATTTTGTGAGCGAGGGAACATATATTAACATATAGCCTACAGTAAATTAATATTTTCCTCCTTCACTGTTGCAGTGTTGTTGTTGTTCAGCACTTGTACAGTAAGATGTGACAGTTGGTCCCCCCCATTAATGTGATTGACAACTGGATAAAGAGTGACAGTGATGAGCACGGTGTTTTACCGAAACTCTCAGCGACAAGAAAAAGCACTTTGTCACACTGCTGCCGTTGCTGCTCCCATTACAAAGAATTATCAAAATACGCTGGCCTTCGGAAAATTGCTCTTTCAAACGAGTCAAGGTCAGCTGTTGCTGTAGCCCTAGCTGCCGCTGCAGCTTTTTGCCATATTCCACGGGTTGTTGTCCTTCTTCCATGCTGGTGGGCATTCTTCTTCTTTCTTTGGCATTTAACAGCAGATTAGCACTCGTGTAGGCATATTTACTGCCCTGTCAAGTCTAGAAGAATTGCATCCAAGGTGCCTACAGTAGTAGAAAGAACGAGTACCATCATGTTTTCAGAATTTTGGCATCGACTTGGTCCCGAAGTATAAGTTCTTGCAACATTCCCAAGGTAAATTTCACAAGAACAACAATGATTTTACCACCTCACTATATCTTGTGAATGTGTTTTGCAGAGTTTGTATCGTAATTCATAAATTAAGCAAGATCTCCCTTCACACACTAGCAGTCTTGTAGGAATTGCAGCAAGCCATCTCCGCATCCATTACAGCTAACTACCTACCATCCCGGTCTTAAAGTGCACGACCATGTAAATCGGAGGTGACGTGGGAGGCTGATGTCTCTCCAGCTATGAATAGAAAGCTCGACTGGAGTGTAATCAAGTCTTGTTGGGCTGTGTGTGTGTGTGTGTGTGTGTGTGTGTGTGTGTGTGTGTGGTAATGTGATAAAAACAGCTTTGGGAGGGATGCCCCGTATTTGCAAACAGGGATTCATTTTGTGTTATTGCTGTATTTTTTTTTTCATGCAGGTATTCCCTCCACACGTACAGTGATTTGTTATTTAATGGGTTTCTTTGGGGCCATTTGAATAAAAAAGACAATCACTTCGGGCTGCTACAGATCCACGTTAGGACTATTTTCTTTGTTTTATTGGAGACAAAGCCGTCGATTCAGTTGGCGTTGGCGCCGTTTATTTACTAAAGTGTTTCATTGACATAGTCACATTTCCATTCCACCCTCAGATGCTCTTTATAACAGCATTTGAAGCAACACTGCACTTACACACTTACACATTCTGTTTTGCATGCACGTCTATGAATTCCTTTCATCACACATCCACTGTTGTTCTACTGCTTCTTAGCAGCATTTTAAGTGCCACCATTCCAGCGATTGAATTTGACAAAATGCAGTCGTTCCAGCCAGCCAGCCGGCTCCCTGGCCTCCCCTCACATCCTGCCTCTCAAGCTGCTGTTTGCCCAGCCAAGCATGCAGGCAGCCCAAACTCAGATGGAGGCAGATGCTATGGATGACTGATTCAGCAGGCAAGCAGAGGAAGGCAAAACAAAGTGAGGCTCGGACTGTTGACAAGAAAAATACAACAACCCAACAGTGTCAGAAACCTATGGTTATTTGATGGGCGTGCTATTTTAAAATCCAACAATTGTTAACAGTTCTCCTCGAGTCTTTCCTCACTGGTCATTTTCACAAAACCCTTTCTTTTTCTCAGTGGAGCTGCAGTTGAGCTTTGCTATAGAAATAGCCCACCCAAACTCTTGTTTTAAATCATATATATATGATGAGCATAATCTTTTGATGTATGGTCTAATGTAACATATATGTTACATTAGACCATACATCAAAAGATTATGCTAGTGTCCAGAGAGAACTATTGCTATGATTTGGTGCTGTATAAATAAAAGTGACCTGCCTTTTTAAGAAAAAGAAGTTTTCGGGCTGAAAGCTGGGGCAGGCAGTTTAATTTTGGCATCACTGGGCAAAAATCCCATAATATCATTTGAGCATATTGTAATTCAAATGATCTGAGAGAAACTGGACTGCTTGGCTCTGTTTCCAGGCTCCCGATCTTTTCCTTAAGGGACTTAAGGGACGTTTTTTCTATGACTGAGTAGATTGATGACCCGTGACTAAGTGACATATTACATGTTATATTTAATGCATAACAATAACATTATAGAATACCTAATAAACCGCATAATTAACACACAGTGAACACAATAACTGCAGGAAGTTTGTGTAAAATTACCTATTATTATGAATTTTGAGCAGCTTGTTTCTTGTGAATATTGTTTATAGGATTTTCTCTTTTTTAGTTTATTTAACAATGAATTTCTCAAAAAGAAGCCTTTTAAGTATGTATGATTGTTGAAAAGAGTGTGATAGGTAACCCTTTACTGAAATGAGAGACATTGATGACACTATTTAAGTTTAATAAACAAAAACTATATTAAAAAAATAGTTGCTTTGAGTGAAATCCTTGAAAATGAAAAAAATAATGCTTGAAAAATTACTTGAAAGTCCTTAAATTCATTTAATAATGTCTTTATGGACCCTGTTTTTGGTTATATTTGAGATTCTTGCAAATGCCTCTAGGAGCACTATAAAGAAACAGAGAAGCATGATTTTTTTCACAGAATATCTGCCACATGTAGTATTGTAAGAATATAGAAAATAACTTTTGTCATATTTGCTAAAAATGGTTATCTACTGCAGCTTTAATCATGTATAAATATGACTTGATAAAAAGCTGCCGTGTGCCGTTGCTGACTTAACTTAATAGGAGGAAAAAACAGTACACAATTCCCATGTTGTTGTAGATAAGCTTTGCAAGCTTTTGCAAACAGGCACTACATATATCACCATCATATTACGAGAACTTGCAACAGAGAAAATCAGCCAGAATACGCCAACGCTGCTGTCAAGGACAATATAATACACAGCAATCAATTTTATTGTAAACTCTGACTGCAGACCAGTCGCTGCATGTATTAAGCCAAGAGCAAACATTGTATTTTCTTTGATTAACTACACAGTACAGCTCTGATTTATGCCAATCATGGTGAAGCTAGATGAATCATTACATAACCAAGCATGGTGCCCAAAGATTATCAACTACAATTTCGACTTAATTTCCTGTTGAAAAGGTGTATACATGCTGTTTGAGGCTGACGTTTTCCTGTCTTTCTTCCTACCTCTCATCTCTCACTAATGGCACTTCCATTAGTGTGTTTCACTGTTCTTCAAAAGTCTAGGACTTTGCCGCCCTGGGGGCACCTTTCATACGAGAACGCGGCTGTGGATGATGATGAATGTTTCAATCAATTAGCTTATTGCTCAGAACAAGTGGTGGGGCCCTGGGGGACTGTAGGCTGTGAAAGGCAGTGACACATAACCTGAATGATTACTCCAGCCGGCACGACAAGGACTCCTGACTCTGCGCTGTTTCCTGTTGAGGGCTGCTGAGTGAGAGGAGTGAGGGCCACTGGTTAGAAATGAACATTTATAAATTGAGAATGAGATGAAAGCATCAGACTTTGATCAGACATACAGGAAAGAGTGCTTTTTATTCTTATCTTGATTGTTTGCAGAGGTGAAAGTGTTGTGTAGTGTCATAATACCTTTTGGGTTTTAAATCTAAAAATGTAGTGCATAGATTTTGTTTAAAATCAGTGACAGCATTGCATCATCTGGCTTGTACCTGTTTTCAGCCATGGAACCTTGACTTTTCCTTTGGCACCACCATTAGGTTGACACTTGCACTTTGCACTGAATATTTGGCACACGCATTCATTAACCCTCTAAGTTTAATTAGAATACTTTGGTGATTATCTGACTTCTACCTAGAGACATCAGTTTATAAAATATATGATGGTCCAGTCCTACTTATGCTGATGACATTCCCTTCAGTCTCAGCTGTACTGTTTGTGCTATTAAGCAAATGTTAGCATTGTTCACGGTGAGGGTGAACATAATACACACCTGACAAGCATCTGCATGTTAAGGGCCTTATCAGACATAGCGCATTTTGCAGCCTGCGTCTTTTTTTTTGTTGTTGTTGCGAGGCAACCACCAAATCAATTCTGCTTAGCCTAACCACTATTTTGCTTCGAAGTAAACTCACAGATCTGAACCTTAAAATCTGCTTTAAAAATTGAGAGGCTGCACTTTCCCTGGCTCTGAGGGTGAGAAGATGTTTCCAAATAGTACGTTGGACACAGGGAAACTGAGACAGAGATCTGTGTGGGTACATGAGACCCTTAGAGAGAGGTGAAATCACAGGGAGTACCACCAGCTGGTCCACAAGCTTTGCTTGGATGATGGGCGGTTCAAGGGTTATTTAAGGAAGAGATGGGGAAAGCTTGACAATCTGCTGTCAGTTGTAGAGCCGATTTGTGGTTGGTCAAAGTAGTTAAAGGGGTGCAGTTCTTTAAGATATGTCTGGCAGCTTGTCCTGGACAACGTTGAAAGTGAACAAACTTTAGCTTAACACAAACCATGTCGCTACCACTTGTTGTCATCGCCACCACAGAAGGCCTGCCTCTCTATTCATTTGACTGGAAAATGGGAAAAATGCCAATGACAATGGGTGTCTTTTTGCTTTAACTTTAAATTTTTTCAACTTAAGGTGTTCGGGGCCCTACTCCAAAAATGCAAGGCATATAGAGCAGAAAAATGTGAGGCTCTCAGCAGCACAAAAGCAAAGAGCCAAACGCTTAACTCTCATTGAAAACAACAACAAAAAGCTGCCCAAGGTTGCTAAAACTCTGTCTGATCGGGGCCTTACATGTCCGTTTCAGTATGTTAGCATTAGAATTTAGCCTAATTTAACAACACAGAGCTACTAGCATGATAGTCAACTCTTGTTTGTGAGTTAACCATGTTTCTAGCCATTTTAGATGAGCTGGAACCATGTTCATGTTGTGACTGTACTTTCAGAAACCTAACAGTAACTTTTAGTCCCCTTTGTCATTTTTGTCTTTGGTTTCTTCTTTTTCCAGTCAACGTATTCCCACCAGTTGGATGTGACATTAAAGTACAAATTCACTTGCATAAAATTTCACTCATTCCTGCACTAAAACTAATAACCCATATTGCTGTAAATGACTGACTGTCACACACTATTCACATACACATCCTTCCCCAAACACACCCACAACAGGAGCCACGTGGCAGGGGACATGTGATGGTCCTTGTGTTTTATACACTCAACAGCATGTGTGGTTTATTTTGGCCTTGCCTTGGTGCTCTTTCTGTTGTTGAAAAGCCAAAGTGGATATTCCAGCTCCGTCTGTTGAATCACTGCTACATCTTGACCTTGGTTCACAAGGTTGTCCTGGCCCAGCCGGCTATCATCTCAATCACACGCTGATTTCTCCGCTGTGTACCTTGTGCTGCTGAATTAATAACGCCATCAGTGTTAAACAACTGCTGCTACCCTCCTGCTCTGTCTGCTCTCACCTTCTGTCTCTCTGTCTTATTTTTGCAAACAGAAAAGTGCACACAACACACACTTGTTGTCCTCACTTGTAAGGACATTATTTTGACTTACATTCATTCTCTGATGGCTTACCTTTGTCCCAAACACAACCACTGTATCACCAATCCTAAATAAACACTTATCCTATCCTAAGAGCGATTTAAACCTTGTTGAAATAAAACAGTAGTTGAGTTGTGATAGTTGGATTAAAAATAAATGGCATTAACCCCAGTGGTGCCCAGCCATTCATGTTACACATTGTTCCTGTGATTTACATCCCATTGTCTTTTGTGCTGCAATCTTTACTTACAGCTGTAAAGGCCATGTATTTTACTGGCAGCTATTATAACAAGGCCTTTATCAGCAAAGGATGGCAACAGCTACAGAAGAACAAACATTTCCCAGGATCCTGGCACAAGAGTGTCATGTACACAAATGAATTATGAATGAATTACTTAAGTGCACAAGAGCCTTTTTTTTGTTTCAGTTGGTTTACTCTCTCAGCCTGAGAAGGACATGTGGCAGGTTGAATTGATGGGATTCATTTGAAAACACTTTGAAAACTGATTGCCAACTGAAATTCATTAATCAGTGTGTGTCAGTGAAAAAGATTGATTTGGCTATCAGAATTGTTGCTTCATTTGCATGCAAAGGTTTTAGGCCTCATTCAGTCCCATAATGACTTTTCTTTTGTGTCAGCAATCATTTTCTTCAAGAAAATCCAAATGGCAGCTGTACTGTAAATGAAACTGTCAGGCTTAGTAAGTATTTCATTGCTAAAATGAAAGCTGTGTGCAACATAAAAAACAAAACCAATGACATATACAATTAAATTGTTGTTTTATATGAATTTTATTTCTATAATCCCATTTAAAGCTAGTAATGTATCTCTGAGACAGTGTTACTTTTGAGAATTCCACTCCAGGTTACCAAACACATGCCCTAAAATGTAATTTAATGCATTTTTCTATTTCTAATTTTCTATTTAATCACTTAAATTAAGTGAAATATTCTAAATACTTTGGATTATTTTTGGAATACTTCAAAATCGTCTCGCTGAGCTCATCTGCCTGGGTCTTTTATTTCCATGCCAAAAACACATGACAGAGCATCCTGGCTGTGCATCTCAGCTGCCAGTGTCGTACAGCAGGTGCACTGCACACACTTTAAAAAAATCTCTTTATGGGAAATGCATGCCTCATATGAACTTTACACCATGTGGTAACGACAAGCGAGTAGTGCTCTCTCTGAAAACATTTTTATTTATAGTGGAATATTTACTGGAAATAACATACAATACAGCCAAGAGGAAGTAGGTTGTTTTAAGCGATGGTTGTTTACCAGAAACTTTCAGCTCCCCGGTGATCTCCCTCCAGCCAGCTGAAACCTAATTTAGGTTTTTGTACTTAAATGAGAAGATGCAGCAGAGATAATTCCTCATTTCAACTTCATGAATCTGCCTCCCCTTGTCTATGGTGGCACTATCATAGCGGGCAACATGAATAAAGAGAAACAGGGCATCCCACCAAAGTCAAGCTTAAAACTGCAGCGCTGCGTTGCTTGTGACCAGTTGGAACATTCCAGTGGAAAACAATTCAATCAAACTGATGCTCGCTTGTGTCCCATTCAGTTAAGACACGCAAAAGGTTTAAATTAAACAAAAACAGATATAGCAATCTATTTAAGTAATCCTCTTTTAAAGACACTAACTGTGTTCATAATACCACACCTTAACTCAACAGAATACAGTTACTCATATTTTGTATTTTGAATACGTAAAGCCATTTCTCAAATTCCGTTACTTCCCAACCTAGCTCAGAGCACGATATAAAATCTATTTTAAATGTCCTTTTGTGTGTGTGTGTGTGTAATAGAACTTTTCTACTGTTTCATAAAAATTACAAACTTTCTATGATACGATGATTTCTGGCTTGACAATTGTTATGATGTCTATATCAGTATGGTATTTTTGCTTACAAAAATGCAAACTTTCATTCCTGGTTAATAATGATGAAAACCAGGAATTTATTGTTTTTAAAGCACAAATTTTAAATGGTCATGGTTTGGTCATGTTTTCTTGAAGTCATAGACAAAGTCATAAGGTAGCACATAGTTTTATGTTGCGTATATCTCATTCTTCTGGTAGTCGAGTGTTCATTTGACATCCTGTAAATTCCCCAAACCCCTTTGTAAATGTGATGCACATTAGGTGAGTCGCAGTATCTGCTTGTTTCTCTGACAGCTTCCCCGTCCAAGTATTCCCTCTACACTCATTGAACAAAAACGCTTACCCCTTCATCTGCAGACCCAGCCGCGTATCGTAAGATAAAAACAGCCTTTTAGCAACTTGGGAATCTCCCTGCTATGAGAGACACGGGATCGTAGTGGGGCAGGGATTCCCTCAGGGGACCTGTATCAAGGGTAGTTTCACATCAGGCCACAGCCCTTTCAACCTGCTGATCTCGTTTCAGCAATTTGGGTGGAGAAAAAGGACACGAAGCATCCTAATTAACTACATTCCTTGGTATGTTGCCTATTAGAGTATGTTCAGGAGTCTATAAATAGGGTAATTGCTAATTATCTACAGTGATCTCACCAAAGCTGTGATTATGCTTCAGAGTTGATAAGGGGGCTTGACAGGAAGGAAATAGAATACTGCTGCGTGCCAGCAGATATAAATCCACCCTTCAATTTGAGCAAATCCTTTTGTGCTGGGTGAATTATGCCGCATTGTATTAAAGTAGGGAGACCAAGACATTAAGTTGTACTCAAGACCAGAAAAGAAAAAAGGCAGTGAATGTTAGTTTCCTTCCACTGTAGCAAGCACTTTAAGAAGTTTAAGGATGGAGATAGATCCACAACTTGGCAGATGGATGGAGTGTTACATCTTGGAAATGTTTTTTAAAAGTTTTCAGTGCTGGAGAAAGAAAAGAAACCTTTTTTCAAAATGTTTTTATAGCTGCAAAAAAATGAAACATCCAATGGCATGTCCTGCCAACACAGTCTGGGTCAGACAACTTGAGTATACTTTGAAAATTTTTGTAACATTGCCTACGTTTCATCATTCAGTATCCATAAAAGTTTAGAGGATTCAGTTTGTAATTGCTCTATCTTGTCATCTAAGGACATTTTTGTGTAACTAATAAATGAAACCACTGATACACAGCCTTTACATTGAAAGAAAAATGCTCTGTGTAAAGCGGTCCTATCTCCTGAGGGGTATTAGAGATGAAAACATCAAGGTTGAGGGCCGTTGGCTATAACGTAGTGGGACGAGAGATCACAGGACACTTCTGGTTTTAAAACTCTGGCCCCCGGCCCTCAGCAGTACAGCCCTTCCTGAACCACTGTCCCTCTAATTGGCTCTGCGGATAATGCTGGAACTCTGAATTTACATGGAAACACTTTGAAGACTTGAGTACAGTCGCCCCCGGGCGCAGTCTTACATTCGTTGTGCCCAGCCTCAGCAGCACACCGTAAACCAAGGCAGAAAGCAAACACTCCGTCCAGGGGGGATTGGAAAAGAGTGGAATGTAGAGGTAACATTTGTCTAGGGACCCATGAGATTGGATGTGAAATGAGTACAGCCATATGCTCACAGAGGATAGAAATAGACTGAGAAAGAATAAGGGATACAGACAAAAAGATTGACAGTACCTTGATTTACATATACAGAAGTAACCCAAATGATGACTACACTTGGGTTAAGGTTTGATTAAGATGTTTACATAACCCAAACCCTGCAGTGAGCCTTAGTGTTGCCACAAAAAGGTGACTCAGATATACACAGATATAAAATCCAACAAATCAAACATATATTCCACATGAAGTTTTGGACCATCTGTCCATCACTTATGTGGGTCCACGCAAGGCTGAGCAATAGAACCCAGACCTCCTTCTCCACTGCTACATCCTACATCCATTCCTATACCAGTAGGGATATATAATTCCTCCATTGTGTTCTGGGTCTGCCACACGGTCTCCTCCCAATTGGACCTGCGGAGGAATACCTCCACAGGGAGGCATCAAGGAGGATCGGATGCCCAAGATGTCTCAGCTGGTTCCTTTCAACATGAAAGAGCAGGGGTTTTAGTCCGAGCTTCTTGCTGATATCGAAGCTGCTCACTGTGTGCCTAAATGGTAATTCCAGACACCAAAGCAAGCTCTTTTTCGACTGCTTGTAATTGAAGTGAATTAGTTTCAATCGCTACCCAGATCTCATGAACACAAGCTACTGGCTCGCTAGTAACTTGCTAATGTAAGCTATATAATATAGGGACACAAGCAGTTGCATTTTACAAGGTCAGCAAACTGTTTCTGTGTCTGGGTTTTTTTCATCTGTAGTGCTAAATCACAAATGGGTTGTCGTTATTATTATCTGTTATGCACAACCATTTTGCATTGCAGAAGTTAATATTTATGACCTTACCAAGGCTAAGAGCAAGTACCCTACCCATGGATGTATAAAGAGAACTGGATACAGCGCTTGGGGTTGGGCCCATTTCTTTCTTTGACTTTTGATTAGTGGTACTTAAAGCCAAAAAAGTTTGACTTCCCCTGTGTAAAAAGACCCAGATCTTCAACATTATTGGGCCCTTTGAGCAAGCAGACAAGAGTCTTCTGCTGGCCGAGTTTGCTACTTCCAGTTTAGCTCTTCACTAAGAGTGCGGCTCATTTATAATATAGAATTGTTATCAAACTGAATTAATCAAATCCCGATGGTGAAACGAGTCAATTTGTGGGTGCTGATTCTCAAAAAAATGTGTCCATTGATTTACAGGAGTCTCTTTGACAATGTTAGTCTACTGTGGGCGGCAGTAGCTCAGTCCATAGGGACTTGGGCTGGGAACCGGAGGGTCGCCTGTATATTCATATTCTGTAGTATGATTTTTAAATTGTGGTTACTTAAAACTTAAAAAATTAGGCTTCCTTGAATCCCTGTCAAGCTACACATTAGGATGACAGGGATTTCACATAAAGGAGACTTGCTACTGTTGCAGTTACTGTATATGAGGGGAGATTAAGTGTTGGGTGAGTGGACGATAGCTTCCGACTTCCCTGTTCCTCATCACCCATGACACTATTTGTGCCTGTCATCCCTGGAGGCTGCTTTGAGGATGTCAGAAAACGTTGTGCGCGCCTGATCCCTCAGTACTCACTGTTCTTGTTTTCTGTGCTCATGTGCACGAGTGTGTGTACATGTCTATTTGCAGGACTGTCCGTTACAAGTTGCAACAGTCAACATTACTGTGCATTTTACTGTGTGAACGTGGAATGAATATGTGCCTGCCTGGTTCACTGTGACACTTACATAAGCTGTGAATGTGATTATGACAGCAATATCCCAGTGGTGTCTGTTGTGTGTTTACTAGTCCCAGCCTGATGGCGGTGTTAAGCTCCCTCTAGGCCAGAGTGTTTATCTTACTGGTGTTTAGGCTTTAGTCTTTGGACTTCACCCAAAGCGAGGTCCCGCTGTCCGGGCAGCTCTGCTCCGGCTAACTCTGCTAGTTGACCTCATTTAAAGGCCTGGCTGGCTGTCTAGCTGTCCCTCTGAGCACAGAGCCACAGCCATCCAGCTCTCTGCAGTGTCTCTTTGTGTGTCTGAGTTAGAGTAATGCACAGGCCTGAAATTGTGGTCTAAGCCAGACCAAGCTCCAATTTATTTAGAATCAACCCGGCCTGAAGCAAAGATACTGACGTCAAAATTCTTTATTCTCTCTCTGCTTTCCTTTCTGTCTCGTTTGCTCTCTCTCATATGCATCTGCTTTCAGGGTTGGGAGGTAACAGAATAGGAATAACTGTGTTCTCTAACAGTTACAGTTATAATCGGTGGTATATTTTTTAATATAATAACTGTCTTTAACAATAGATTACTTGAAGGGATTACTGCATTTTTTGTTTTGTTTTATTTGCTCTAACACAGTGTCCTTGCTGAGCCTGATGCAAGCGAGCATCAGTTCAATTGAATTGTTTTCTGTTTGAATGTCTTACCTGGCCGCTAGTGACAAAGCACTGCCATTTTCAGCTAAACTTTTTTTTCTCTTTATACCTGCTCAGTTTGAAAGCATTGCAATGGACGAAGGACAGCAGATTCATGGAGCTAAAATGAGAAATTATCTGTATGATACCTTCTCATTTAACAGCAAAAACCTAAATAAGGTGGCAGCAGGCTGGAGGGAGATCACAGAGGAGCTGAAAGTTTCTGGAAAATGACCATCACTAATAACAACCTACTTGCTATTGGCTTTATTGTCATTTCCAGTAATGTGTGTTTTCTGTTTGAAAAGTACAGGAGATAGAAAGTACTCGCCCATCTTTTAAGTGGGTACGTCTCCAGTTGACCGCAGAGCTAATAGGTATAGCTTCATGGTTTGTTAACATAAAATACAGAAGTGCATATTTCATAGAGTCAATGTAGACAGAGAGTGATGCTGGCTTGCTGTTGGGACACAGTGTAAAATTTATTCAAGGCACGCATTTCCCAGAAACAGAGGGTGTGTGCAGTGCACTTGCCACAGGACAATAAGTATTTAGAATATGTCACTAGGTTTGAGTAACCTAATGGAAATACATTTCAAAGCACATTTTAGAACATGTATTTACGTATCTGTAGTGGAATACACATTAAAAGTAACCCTCCCAACACTGTCTATTTTATACTGTATGTTATTTTTTATTGACCTGTCATTCTTTTTCTCCTGAAAATTCTACTACTGCTGTTATATTTTACTCTCTACAAACAAAAGCTATTGCGTGTCTATTCAGCCTGAAAACAGGGATCCTACTTGGATCCTTGTTGGTCTTCCTTAGATTTCTCCAGTTTGTTCCCTGATAAAACGTATCATTTAACAGTTAATGATTAATGGTGATATTTATATTTTTGGTTAAAACCTTGCCTTAATCAAGCCTCTTGGTTCCCATCTCATTACATTGCATAACATTTATTTGGCAGAAGCTTTTGTCCAAAGGGATGTCTAAAAAGTGCACCCAAACTCAAAAGAAACAAGAGCTGGATGTCATCAAAAAATTTGAACCCATCCAAACACAGCCAAGTCAAAGGGCTATTTGAGCAATTTTCCTCCCATTAGTTGGAGTAACTTGCAAGAGTCAAGAAAAAAAAGGTCAACACAGGCCAAGATAAAATACAGACCAACAAGCCCAACTTTTAGTCCTCAGAATGGGTCAAACTCCAAAAGCCCTGGAGCCCAGACATCCCTAAATGCAACTTGATAGTGTCTCTTTGTTAGACCCTCCATGCCTGGTTAATGTCTCTCCAAGCCCAAGGCGAGATAACCCTGGTGATTATTTTCTCAGACTTGACAAATCTCCTCCAGAACCACAAAAGATATTAAACTTCCTTGTTTAGAAAAGCAGGTAAAACTTCCTTGTTTTTCATTCATCCTTTAAAACAAACACCGTCTAATTTCCCCAGCGTCTTCATACACATCCTGAGCAACACACCGCACATACATGTAAACACACGCACAGACCCAACTGTACTGCATGAGCAGATTGAATTACCTCCAGGCCAAGTCTTCTCTTTCCAACCTCCTTTCTGTACTTTCTATAGTTCAGTCTGTAATTATTGGATGAGCTTTCCTCAGGGTTTATGTTGCACTCTGTAGGATCATTACAAATATCTACAGAGGCCTATTAGTGGTTGATTAGGCACTGTGCTGGACCAGAAGAGCGTGGGCTTATTTCAAAGAGAGGGAGAGTCCTCAGCAGGCATTAATTAGCCGGCAGAATTGAGCTAGTTCCTGGTTTCCTGGTCAGGTGGAAGACAACTGGCCTCTGCATCAATTAGTGCTACTCTTAGAGTTGGTTTAAATTCCCCTGCTTCATGTTACAGAAAGGTGATGGAGGAGAACGGCTGTGTTTGATGTCAGGAGGAAGAGTATGGAGAGTGTGTACATTGGTATGCAAAGATTTATGCAATATGCAGCAATAGTGAATTTATAATGTGAATTTACTTTAAAAGTTATTGATGTCCTAATTGTCTTGCTAGCACCAGTATTTACACTATATTGTGCTTTAAACAAGACATACTTTGAAAGCTCTTCTGATTTTGCAAAAATATACTTTTTATTTCATCACACATTCAAAACATTTATGGAAAAAACATTATACTTTTTTCTGAGGTAATCAGATTATTATCCGAATTCCGAGATAAGTATTTTTTTACTTATTCACTTTTAACGATCTGAATATATTGTTTCTCCATTAGAGTGAAATACAATACTTTTTATGGAGAAGAATATTTCCTGTCAGTGTGCGCTTCAGAGGTCATGTACTTTGCAGTATCTGGTCATCTTCCAGAATAGGTCAAGGTCAACATACAACTCTGAAAACAGCCTAAAGCCATGAATAAAAAGAGAAAGCCAATAATTGGAATCCAGTATATAGTCATAATTCTCACAACACCACCACTAAACATGCCTGCCCGCTGGTGGGCTTTAAACTTGCAGTGTCAGTAAGGGTCAAACAAATGCCTTCTGGGCAATGTAGTATATACAGCAAAACAGATAATTGATGTATTTTGTATAAACCAGGACATATCTTTTATATCTCATTTGTGATATACAAAACTCACAAAAATATATATAAAAAGGCTATACTTAGGAGATTTCATTGAATTTAATACAACACTCCCCAGTTCACGTCCAGCTGTAAAATATTTTTGCATGTCATCCGCCAAAATATTTTAAAATCTGCTCCCATTTAGCCACAAGAACATGAGTAAGGTTGGACTGATATAAGCGGTGGCCTGTTTCACTGAATCTCAAACGTACAAGCTGCGACTTGCAACACGTGATAATTTCCTCTTGCACTAAATTTGACACGTTTAACTAATGAATGAAACCCAGTACTTGTGACCAACGCATGAGCATGTGAGAGGACTGTAGGACTCTCAAATTTATCTGCAATTTGCAAGTGATAATAATTTGTGAAACGGCTAATGGCATTATTTGCAGTCTTTGTGTAAGTAGTGCTCACAAATCACTGTTGTGAAATGGGCCCATGGCTTGCAGTGGTAGTTACAGTTTATCCCAGAGGTGCTGGATGGTGATATGTGTTTTTTTTAATATTCTTGAATTGTAAAATTTTGAATACTGAGCACTGTCTAACATATCATTAGATATTGCAGGGGTCTTCATCATTTTTCAGGCTAAGGACCCCTTAGTTCAAGAAGAGACTGTGCAGGGACCTCCTTCTAGATATATTGTATAAAATTGAGTTGCACTTTAGATAATTCTCTGGATAGCTGCTCAATCAGCAGCAGTTGCAGCATGGTTAGGTGTGTTAGCCTCACCTTAAATTTTGCTGATGGTAGAGTCTCATGCTCAAAAAGTTACTAAATGATCCACTGTGGCTTACATGAATATCCATACACTTGGAATAATGATACAGCTAATTGGCCAATATGGTTCAATAGTATGTAACTGCTAGCTAACTTGTTCACCTCACTGTTATGAATAAGCACCACACAGTGGTTTTGCACTAGCTAGCTCACATTTTTGGACAAGGATTTATGGGTAACAGTTAGCCTATCATTAATGTTGTGTATTTTCATACATATTTCAATTTTTTTTAATTGAAAGAGAACAACAAACAAACAAAAATCACCTGTCACAGACCCCCTGTTGTAGACCCAGGTGCTATGGTATTAAAAATTCCCTTAATTGGAGTTAAGGGTCCAGCCCAAATCATGAAAAATACTCCCAGACCAAAAGAAAACAATGAGACAGCAGTGTCCACACACTTTTGGCCACATAGTGTACAGCGCTTTTTCCCTGTGCCAGTGCTGAGAAGATGTTCTGGTTTCTGTTTATTGCTTTAATATGAGTTTAATTGATATTAGGTCACTATTAAATTATGAATTGATCACAGTGATGTTACAAGCACCACTGCTAGAAGAAATTGCACACAAGCCAGAGGGCGAGAGAGAAACAGAACAAGAGACCGAGTGTGTGTTCTGTCTTTTTTTGAGTCCTGCGGCCCTTTTGTAAGTGCTCTGTCACAGGCAGACCATGCTTGCCTGACAGCGTGACGCACTCCGATAAAAAGGCTCTCGCTCGCGGTCACACACATGTCACCATGGCAATTAGTGTGTCAGAGTGCATGTGATTGACAGCTGCCACAGCTGGGATGTAAACAACGAGTGGTGCTGTTGAGGGTACCTGGGGCGCCGGAAACACACAATGCAAGCTCTCTTACATGTGACTGTCATAAAGAATGAATGAGGTATTTACTTATCTCTGCATCCACAGGTAGCAGATGACACAGGCGACAGGAATAGAAACACTTTTTAGTTTTCATTTATTTTCTTATCACAGTTAAATTGTAACTCAGTTTTGAAGGGCAATTTTTCTTGCATCCGTGTCAGATTTTATCAGCGACAACTGCACAGATTCTGTAGTCAAACACATTATTTTCAATCATATAGGCTTAATTAATTCTCTGTTAATTTGACGTGATTTCTGCGCTCTTACAGCACAGTCAGTGCCTTCAGCAGAAAGAACAATATGGCTGCCCAAGTTACTTGCTATCAACAGAAACATCATCAAACATAATTAATATCACATGCCATTCACATAAAAGTAGGTCATGGCCTATGTGTGCTCTGTTTAAAATACTGAAACATGTCTTATAATTAGAGGGGATTTACAATAATGTAATCATATATAGACCACAACAGTATTTCAAAAGTGATTTTCTGTACACTGCATTGATTTTAAAAAAGAAGTTTGGTAGCACTATTAAATCAGTTCATTTCTACTTTTTTTGTTGATCAATCTACTGATTATTTTTGCAATTAAATAATTACTGTCACAAAACTGTGAAGAAATAAAAAAAAACAACTTCCCAGGGCTAAAGGTCTGCAACTGTCCTGTTTGACTTGCTGTCCAAAGATATTCCATTTACTATTTCATATTTACTGAGAGAGAAGTGGGTAGTAGTATCAGGAGCGAAAAAGTCTGCCAGGGTGAGTGGGAGGGGAGGCGGACGGGTCCAACAAGCACAGCACCTTGACCCAGGAGCCTGTGAAACTAAGTGAACATTGAATAATTCTGTTATGTCAGTCTTTCGACCAACGTTCAACCAACTTTCCTAATGCTAATCAGGTAGTTTTGTTCTCTACACGTAACCATCAACTCCATGCAAACAGTCTAAAAAATGTCTAAATATGACAACTGAGAGACTTATTAGATCACACTGAACCAGCAAATCTTTGGCATATTTGCTTGCAAAGGGAACATAAATAATTTCCCCTCGAGGATCAATAAAGTATTTCTGATTCTGATTCTGATTCTGATTCTGAAATTATCAAAGTAGTTGCTAAATAATTTAGTTTCAATTGACGAATCAACTTATCTTTTTAGCTCTAAAATTTAGTTTATTTAAAGGCACTATGTGTAACAATTTCAGTTGTTCTTTGAGACAAACAAATTTTGCAGTCAAAAGTGTGTCCTAGCACATGTGTATTTACCTCCATCAGCGTATCTAAGTATGTCCGTAAGCTCCGAAATTCTCATTTCCATATAAATTGCGACTGGTGTCTCATCATGTACGTGCGGCATGTTCAAAATACAGGTACGTACAGGGACATACTTGAGAAATACGGAATCGCCTTTCGCGTTTTCACTTGTCAGTTTCCGGTTTCCGCCTGCAGGTAGTGTGACGAAAAGCAGCAGCAAGCAGGCTAGTCACAAGTGCTGGTGCATTTGAAAAAAGGCAACGTGACTGGCGATTTCAAAAAACGAGGGTCAACATCGGATATCACAGCTAACAGCGGCTAACACCTGTTAGCGACCAGCTCCGCTAACAGCGCCACTAACAGCTGTTAGCGCTGTTAGTGCTGTTAGCGGTGCTGGTCGCTAACAGTCGCTAACAGCTGTTAGCGACGCAGTGTTACGAGGAGAGGGATGAGGTGTGTGAGGTTGAGCCACTTGTCAGTGGTCAAAAGACAAGATGTGATTGGTTTGTTTCGTCCTACGTTGTAAACACAGCCAGCATGGTGAGGAGGGGGTTAGTCAACTCGCGTCGCGTGTGTCTGTGTAGGAGCCTGAATGAATACTCCATGAAGTATCGGATGACATGGTTTCATCAATGTTATCATAGCTTTTTGGTACACAGCAGCTACCATTGTTGCAATACACGTTTGGTTTGAAACAGTGAGGCGCTAGAGTGCGCTATCCGTTTGAATGCAATATACGATCTCAACACTAGATGAGAGAAATTCCTACACGGTGCCCATTTAACTAAAGGACTGAAAGGACCAAGGACTAAAAATTTCTCTTTGGAGTCTTCTCTTAGGCCTCCAAACCCCAAGCAGTTTCAAGGCATTTATTGCTCCTGTCATATTTTACTTACTGTGGCCTTGTTTTTTTACTGCATTATATAAGTCCTGCACCTCTATGGAAACAGCAGCTAGAGGGAGGAAGAACTGAAAGATGTCTTTTGTGCAGTATATCACAACTATAATGCCATTAAACCTAAAAAAATATTGAAGTTGAACTTAAAAAAACAAGCAGAAATTAATTTATACAACATTTTTACCAGTGCCACACAAAAAATGGGATCTCCACATGCACTGTATATTGAACTATTTACATTTTCACAGCCTCTACTCATACTACTCTTGTCTTCCTATCTGTTCTGTGTAAAACCCCATTCACATTCCCAACTTGTCAAATACAGCTGCTTTTTCAATGATTTCTGCTTCGCGCACCAATGCAAAAAGGCAACTTTTGTAGGGATATGATATGTGGTGTATTATACCACCACCAAAGGTGCAGATGGTGTCAGTTTTAAACACTGCCAGTAAGAATGTAATATATGGAGCCTGAACAACCTGGTCTCACGGCAAAGTCGTCGAAATCTGACGCTTGGTCAGACACTAACAAAAAAGCCATCCTTTCACATCAGCATGACACGCAGTTGCTCACCATTATTGTTTAACGGCGCCCAGCAGCTTTAGAGGGTAATGCGACGGGACAACAACAAAAGTAAGGGCGGTGGAAGTCCGGGTACGGCAGACAGGAGGGGTGGTGGATGGGTCCAACAACCACTAACTTTCTCTTGGGAGGCCGGTGTTTACTTTCCGTGAGATTGTAAAGCCAAACCCTGTTCTTTTTCCTAAACCCAACCACATGTACGTATATAGGCAAAATAAAACCATGTGCGCCTGTTGTTGAAGGAAAAAAACATCAATTTGCGGTGTTGTACCAACGTCATGTGTTTATTTTGAAACAGACTGAATGCAAACAGATACAGTTCCTGTTAAAATGAAAGTGTATTTTTAAAGAAGACAATGCATGTAACAGGCAGAATTTGGCATGGCGTTCCAGAACGTCAACAACCAAAGCACCCAGGGTACCTAGCACGTCGTATCTAGGCGTGGAAAGTCCATGACCAAACGTCAGTATGTGACAAGGTTGGAGTGAGAATGTGTTGGCCAGAAAGTCCCTATAGCGCTGGCAGAAGGGGAGGGTTGATGGGTCCAACAAACCCTGGACTTTCACCTTGGAGGCTGGTGTTAATTTCCTGTGTGAATGTTGAGCCAACCATTTGTTTTTGTTTATTTTTAAACCTAACAACGTGCTTTTGTTGCAATTTTGTTGTTGTTGTAAAAAATTGAAGTGTATTTTGAAAAGGTACAATGCCAACGTAAATTGACACACATTTAACCCATCAAAACATTGCTTCATAGTGCCAATAGTGGTAAAAAAATAAAAAAAAATTAAAAAAATACATACATTGGTACCTTTAGATTACTTTTAATTGTCATAAAAAAAATCAACTCATATTTTTATGGGATCAGGCGTTATTTTTAAATTATGATTGTTTAATTTAGAAACAGAAATCATCTCCAATCTTCATTTCATCTTAACCGTACACCTTGACATCATCCCAGGTGTCTCCTTAGCTCCTCTACCCTGTGTGGAGACCTTTACAGATCTGGTCCGAATGCTCCATGTTATGATCGTCGATAACAGTCTGGCTCCTCGCTGGACCGCTAAGATCACATGTGACTAATGGCAAGTAGCTGGGAGGCAGGCTGCACTGTCTGGACCGCTTCCTTCATTCAACATGCTCCACCTCTCCGAGCCCCCGCATCAATCACCGCAGCAGGCAGGAGTGGGATGCACTGCCAGGGCTATTCCTGGTTCCCCCTGTCACACACACGAAAAAATACGCATACACACACACACACACCTGTCTCTGGATGTTTCTTTGAGTGTCTCTGTGAGGTGCGCATATTAACAGTGGCAGGCAGTAGCTGCGGCACGCTCCACCTGTCCTGAGGAGACAACTGTTGGGGAATCAGAGATGAAATCACATTGCACCACAGTGCTCATTTAAAGTTGCACCAGGCAGATCTTTATGAAGGGATACACAAGTCTACGGCCGGTCTATCCTGCAGATACATCCAATTTGCCCGGATAAAATGTACACTGTGATGCACACAGGATTTCTTAAATTAAACTGTTGTAACCCAAACTGTTTCCTAAAGAGTGAATGAGCACGTTACTCAAAGAGAGGCTGAGTTACCAAAGTCAGGTTTGCAGCTACCTGCACTGCAAGTTGAGCTGCTGATGGTGATACACATTCAGAACATCTGGGGCTGATGTTTAAATACGTTAAACGGTTACAATTAAACAGAAGAAACCTTGACATGAGCAAGTATTTTGCTAGAAGTCTAACTACACTGCAGCAAAGCACTGTACACAGGTTTACAATTTTAAGATCAAAAAGACCACGATGTCACGACTGTCACCACTGAAATGAGGAGCCGTGTTCAACACATTACTGTAGTGCCACTTTAAAATGCTTTGGTCTCTCCAGTGGAATTTGTTTGAGGAACTTGTTCGCTGAATTGTAACCTGGTAATTACCTTGTGCTTTTCAACCCTGGCCAGCCTCTCCAAGGCTTTGACTGAGGGCCTACACTCTCAGCAGCTAGACCTCAGCAAGGACCTTGAGAGACAGTCAGAAATAGCTGCCTCTTAAGACGTGCAGAGTCCAGTCCGCTGTGAAGAGCATCGCAGTGACTGATGCTTCATTTAGACGCTGCCACTGGCCTTGCCTCTAGATCTCACAGTCAGGTCACAAACACTTCATAACGTGTCAAGTGTCAGCTGAAGCACCGTTGCTATTCTAAGCCCCTCGTCGTTCCTTGGGACTCATAAGTCATTATCATCTCTGCTTAGAGAAACATGAAAATAAGACAGTTATGTAGTTTTAGGGAAAGTGCGAGGAAAGAAATTAGAGCTTTACGGCAGTGACCCAAATGTGTTCATACAGAAGAGAAGATGGAATCTCATTCCCACAAGAAATAGAATTAATGGTTCTCCTTTAATCATGCAAATAAGTCTGTTCTTAATTTAGATATTAATTATATCTTGTAATTTGGCAAACAGCACACAAAGTCTGCCAAGGATGCCCCCTGACGCCCCTCGTGTTTTTCTCAGCAGGCCTCAGTCTGTTTCCTATCAGACTTTCAATCAAATGGAAGCAGCTTTACTAATTTAATATTGAGTGGTGAGAAGGCACAGTTAGACAGAGAGGGGAATCTCACAGCTTAAATAATTAGACCCTTGTCCCTCCTACAAGACATTTGATCCCACATTCTCTTCACTCATTTCCAGCTATGGCATTTACTTTTGGTTTAGTATTGACATATTTTAATTGCTTTTATATTAGTGTCTTATCAGTCTGTAATACAGGCTGACATGTTTAAAATTCTATAAACAAAATGAATAATTTATTATCAAGGAAACTGAAGGTCAAACTGCATTCCCTGTCTTCTCTGTGTGGCTGATGTGTATGTTTTTGTGTCTTTGCAGTGTTTGCCGATCCATGGTCATGGATTTGTCTTGGACAAGTACACGTGCCACTGCAAGAAGGGATTCTACCACCCCAACAGAGTGGCTGTCAACGGCTTTACAAGTAAGTCACTGATAAATCAATCACCTGTTCAGATATATTTTTAATAAGGCTGATTGGTCACTGAAAGATGATTCAGTGGACAATTTTTATGACTATTTTTATAATCAATTTGAGGTTCACAACATGTGCCTGAAAGTAGATTAACAAAAAATGTCACATTGAAAATCACATGACATCTCGAAATTTTAACTGGTTTGTTGGTGTGTTTTAGGGTAATGAATCAGAAGTAGATTAATTGTAGTTTTGAGCATCAAAGTTAATTCTTGACCTTGAATATAAAAGTTTGACAAAACAATTTGAACCTACAGCTTTTTCTGGAGCTTCGTTTACTGACAAGACTCTGCTGATTAAGATCATGAGATGTGGTTGAAAGCTCTATAAAAAAGCTAGCAAGAAGACCTTATTACCTTATTTTGTTAAACTGTTGTTGTTTTGATTGGCAAAGATCAGCATTCAAACCTTGATCAACCTGAACAAGCCTGAGGGTTTTAGTATTTACCTCAATACTTTTGGTGAATGTACTTTACACTTACTGACTTTAAACACATGAAATCTGTCACATAAATAAATCCCTTACTATTTTTACAGAATTTAGATCGACCTCCCTGTGTGGATCTGAAAACATATTGTCGTGATTAATATTCAAAATCACATAACAGCTCTATAATTTGGGGTCACAAGAAATTTGGTGAAAAAATAGTGGCAATGAAGGAGAAACCTTAGATGATGATAATACTGATGATGATCATCAGTATTATCATCATCTAAGGTTTCTCTTTCAGTGGTTCAGTGGTGTTTTTTCTAAAAATGTCTTCAACTGGAAAGGTTGTTAATGATAAGTGTACTATACACATACAATGTAATGTATACAGTATAATGTCGACTGCAAAAAAATAAATTGATCAATCAAAAACCAACCCAGGGTTCTAGGGGTTAATGTCAATACAATAACACATAAACAACTGAATTACTATTGAACAGTTTTGTCCTGTATCCAGCACAACCTTGAGATTCATTTTAGACTCTGAGCTCATCACAAAATTCTATGAGATCATATTTCTTTTGTTATTTGCCAGCAAAAGTTAAAAAAACAACAAAGCAGCCTGTTTGGAGGAGACAGGTCTTTTCATGTAAATCCAGTTTGTTCAAATGTAGCAGATGAGCTCATTTTATTCGATAGTGACTCTGCCTAAAAGTTGCATATATGTAGATTAGCATCAGCTGTTAGCAAAAGAACTATAAGTTGACCTTCATATGTTAACATTATATAACGGCTTCACGTTATTACTATGTAAATGAAAGAGGCATGTGTTACTGCCCTGTACCTGGGGAGGCTAATCAGGTTCAAGGTGGGAAATATCTTTTTAATGGTAGTTACTTTTCCCAGTTTATTCTGTCTGCTGTGAGTTAATTAAAAAAGGCTTCTGCAGACACAGAGCCCCAGTGGTTTTCACCTGCCCTCCATCACTCTCATACTTTCATTTCGATCCACTTTCCCTCCTGTCTCATCCCACACAAACCTCATATAGCTTGTTCCTCTGTGTCTATCTCAATTTTACCCCCTCAGTTTTTTCCCCCTCCCTCCCTCCCTCCCTCTCCATCTTATTGCATCCTTTTTTTTTACCCTAAAATATTTTCCCTTTATGCACCGAAAAGGAAAAAAAAGCTCCACATTTTCTTTCCCGAAGAGCTGGGTATCTGTGCCGTCTGCTTGTGCCTGTTTGTGCAGTGTGCTGTGCACACAAACTTGCGTGTTCATGTGTGCAAGTCTGCATGAAAGTGTGTGTGTGTGTGCGTGCGTGTGTATGTGTGTGTGTGTGTGTTTGTGTGTTTGAGAACACAATAATAGAGAGGAGAGGCAAGCCTGTTAGCGAGGCGTAGTGTGCTGCAGTCTGGCCCACCATGGGGCCAATAACAAGCCTGTTAATCCACAAGGGGACATCCTTGACACTCCTTTGCAGAGAAAGCCAGCGCAACTCACTTTCCTTTGTCTCCCAGTGATCTTCCATTGTGGATCTCGCATATAAATATACGGGAGGAGTTGTTGAAGTTTCCTCTGACTGTCAGTCAACTGCAAGAGCAACAAACCAATGAGAGCGAGCTGAAGGATATGACTCATTGCTACGGAGATAAGTAGTCCTTTTGAAGGGATCAATGATGTGCAGAGTCATAGCTTTGAAAAATAGGCCAGTTTCTTTTTAAAGGCAAAATCCCTGCAAATCTCTGAGACAATGACTGTTTCCAATAAAGCCTCCATAAAAGCTCTATATAAGTCCACCATTCGTTATCTATCCAACCATATGGGCATCTCTCAGGGGGATTTCTATACAAACCAATCACAAGTCCACTGTTTGGTTTTTACCTTAGTTTACCCTGGGAGGGATTTTACCAGGAGGTTTTTTAGCAGTCGCTGCTGTCCAGTGCAACCAAACCCATCCACTTTTGGTAACAGAAAAACTCCTTTTGAAGCAGCTCATGTTTAGTGACTGGTTTATACCCCAACCTCAGTGGTAACTCTTAAATACATTTACTTTCTCCACCCAGATCTTGCGCCTAGCTTCAAACAGCATATTTTTTTCACAGTTTAAGGCAATCTGCCCTGTCTTCAGACTCCCTATCGTCTCTGCCCTTGTCAGGATAAAAATGACTAAGTTCTGGCATGCCTCTCTGTGTGCTTTTTTCCGTGGAAGCCGTGGTTATCAGCCTTGTATGAAATGCCAGTGACTGAACAAGGTGCTGCAGTGTTGACGTTTCATGTTCACACATATAGATCAATCTCCTTCGTGTTGACACAATGTCAATGACTCCTTGTAAGGTCAGTGAGGGATAAGCATATATATACTCAGTCTGTCATAGAAGCACTTCATCTCCTTTATCTTCACCGGTGTCATATACAGAGGAAAATTCAATAACAAGGAAACATTAAGACAGTGACAGTTGTTGCTACACAACCTGCTTTTATTCTGAAAATTATGGAAACATGATGAAAAAATTATGAATTAATGTTGTGTTTGTGTCAGAGCATCTGTTACGCTCACGATTCTGGCCTCCCTCTCATACAAATCCATGCCTGTGTACCTTCAAAGTGCCCCATTGAGATCTGGTATTTTACCTTCGACTGCTGAAACTTGACAGGATGTTAATCTAGAAAAAGAAAAGCAGATCTGTCCAATGTGCTCTCTAAACTATACAGAAAATGGGTTCCAATTTGTTTTCTTCTGTCTTTTTTTATTGTGAACTGTGCAATGCTTTGTTTAGTAAGATAAAAATAGATATTGCTTTTGTAAATACAGAAGAGTCACAAAGACCGAGATATCTGTTCACATGTGAAACATATAAATTAGTGAGTCATCTGGAGAAAGCCTGGGAGAAGAGATAAAAAGCTCTTTATCAGGACAATGTAGAAACTCAGCTGTCCTCCCCCTTCTGTAGGGAGGAGAGCTGTAAGGACACTGACAACAATATTCACCTACATTAGGTGCACCATTACTTTTCAAAATCATGATCAATAATCAATATAGTGCATCATTTTCTCAAATCATGTGCAATGCTGCTTCTCATTGTTATATCATACACAATACAATTTAACACTGATTATCAGGTCCAGTATGCTCTTTTTCCACCATTTAAGTTTATTTTTAGTAACTCAGTTCTTATCTTACTCCTGTTCTTACTCTATTAGGCACTGGTTCTGCTTTTGCTCCTTGAAAACACTTCTTGTCTTGTTTATTTGTATGTTTTGACAGATATTTGATACTCTATTGTTTCTAAAACTGGGCCCAGTGAGTGACCCTGACCTGGGCAACCCACTGGTTGTTCTGGTTGTTATTAGTTGTGAATATTAAATGTGGTTACTGTACTTAGTGTTACTGCAATTTGAAAGATTCTCTGGTACAAGAATTTCCTTTAATTGAGTATATAAATTGAGTTCTATTGAACTGTAACCTCATGTGGATGGGCCAAGTGATTTGGCATGACACAAAGATTAAAATTAATGCATGAATTACAACTTTAATCATTGAAGTACATAGTGCATTACTTTATTTCAATAATGTCAACCATTTATTTATTATTTTAAGCTTACAACTTAGCCTGTTTTTATCATCAGCTGCTTGAAGCTAACTAACAGTGATTTCAACCATCGTTTGGTCCCTTTTAGCAACACCTATTGTTTGTAGGCTTTACATTAACTTTGTTTTTGTTTTTTGTTTTGTTTTTTTCAAACTAGCTGAGCTACTCTACAACATTTCTGTACAAACTCCCTCAGATACATGTACCCCTGGTTGGGAATCTGTCTTGGAGCACAGAAGTAATGGTATCTGCAGAGGGTTGATAATTTTGATCAATGTCAGTGAGGATGTTTACATGCACAAAATATTTCTGGTTTTGCCATTATTCCAAAACAGACAAAATTCCTACCAAGCTGTTTGCATGGTTTTAAAAAACAGTATTTCACTAGTATTAACACTTACATGCATTTTACATTTTACATCCTAAAATAATACCGGCATATTCCACGTCTTTATCAGAAGATGCTTCATTCAGAATAAGGCCTGATTTAGAATATTCAGATGGAATATTCTGTTTACATGACCCTGATCAATTCAAGAATATTTGGAATAACTGTGGAACATTGGTGTGCATGTAAACGCAGCCAGTGAGAGGAAGATTACTAGATCAGTTGCTAAGCTTTCTTGGCTTAACTATTTTGCAATTAAACTCCTTTATTTCTCCATCTTGTTTTTGACAGGGATGGGAAGAAAGGGAAAGGTTGCAGACAGCGGCCCCAATGCTGACGAGGGGTCCTCCAGCGACTGCCTGCCATGCCAGCAGGGCTGCGCCTACTGCAAGGACGACACCCCCTGTGTGGCACGAGAAGACGGTGCTCTACGCTTGGCTGTGCTCTCCTTCCAGTGCCTCTGCATGCTGATTGTCTTTGTTAGCATGATACTCATCTACCACTTCCGCAGGAATAAGGTATGAATCACTACATGCTTATAACAAACATTCCCTTCCAGAGTTTGATTCATTTTTCATAACTGAACTGCTGTAGTTTGTGAGTGATTAATGAATTATTGATAGGCATAGTAATTGTGACTAAACTGCAAATGCTAAAGAGGTGCTTTCTTTTTTATTATTCCATTATTAAAACCTTTAAGACAGGTGACCACGCACTAATGTTCTTCAGCTTTTAGGGAATCTGTTCTGTCAGCATTAAAGTGAAAGTTTGAGAGGGAACTACACAGATTAGATCCACAATTACAACACCACACCAATGTGTGTTTGATGTTTTGTGGGCCGTATGGTCATCAAAGCCCTTAGGATCAATAAACCAGTGAAACTGTATGTGGGTGGTCACAATAAAGCTTTGAAATCATTTCAAACAGCTCAGGCACCGTGGATCAACTCAACATCAGCAACTTGGACAGCGACCAGTGTGTGCAAATGAGACCACTAAAACAAATCTACTCTGATTTATACATGGAGGCCACCGACTGCCTCATGTTTCACAGTTTCTCAGTGATAACATGTCAGCATATAACTTTCTAAGGATGAAATCTGTGCTGGTATTTCATTCATATCATATATTTTCATCAAATCTATTTATAATGTGAAATGTGGCAGTGAGAAATGTGATTCAGTTTGTATGTTCTGACCTGGCTGACACTGTCATCGCTGTCTAATTTATTCGACTGAGTAAATAATAGGTAATGACAGGTAATGACATTTTCACTGCATTATCAAAAGGTGAAACTACTTCACAAACACAAAGCTTTCTGTGTGGAAATAAAAGATTTATTATAAAAGCAAAGTATCAGGTCTCTCTCAAAACAATAGCTGCGGTTACATGGGCAGAATTTATTCAGTCCGATTGAAATCATTTTGATTAGAGATGCTAACTTAACTGCGTATATGGATGGATAATAAAGTAATCTGATAACATGTGAATTTACATGCCCCAGAGCATCTAATCAGAATATTCCTTTTTTGACTTGAATTTGAATTTATTTTTCCAATTTTCTTGAGAAAATTCAATGTATGTGATACATAAGTTATAGAAGGAGAAGAAGTGGTTTCGCCTTCAATTTAGTAATAAGTAGCGTAGTGTCACCCAGGTTATTTTCCGTAGCTGCAAATTACAAATGTCCCTAAACACCTTTTATGCGGACTATCAGTAGACATTACAATTTATCATCGTTCCCTAAACGTCTCATATGCAGGCTACTGGTAGCGACAGACGATATATATCCAGTTATGTCCACTGACTCCACATAGCAGTCTGTCCCAACAATCTTACATCAGACTTCTGTTCTGAAATCCCAAAATACATTTATTAATCAGAGCACTCAAATAAGAACGTAGCATTAGCAGAGCACTAAATACTTTTTAAATCTATGAGCGGTTCTCTGTCAAAATCAGCAGAATGATGCTGCAATCCATAGTCAATAATTTCGAGTAAGTAGTAGTATTAGAAATGGCATAAATTTACATAAAGTAATAAAATGATAAAATGTCATTCTGCTTGATTTGCTACATGTGCTGCCGTGATGCAACAATGTCGTGTGTTTATGTCGGCAAACTCAGGCTAGATCTTGCCTGAGTTTCTGACTAGGAATTCTGACTGAAATGACCTTTCCATTACTTTTCCATGTTGTTTTATTCAGAGTTCTGAGTGCAATGGATTGCAGCAGGAGGTGCATTTCACCTAATGTTACCCCCATGTGGGGCAACATGTGCAGAAAGGATATATTCATTCCAACCAGAAAGAAACTAGTGGATTAGTGTTTACATGGTTGTTAAGTGCTAATATTTTCCTGTTGAACGGATTATCAAAGGTTTAAACCACCCCTCTTAACCTGATTGAAAATTCCATCAGATGGTGACACCAGTCCTGTTTCTTTTGATTGAGGTGGATACATATGCATTTTAATTCTGATTGGGCTGTTGTTATTCTGATTATTAGCGGGATATTAGGGTCCATGTAAGCCAGTCCACAAAAGATAAGTTTATGTCCTCTCTCTTCCCTTACAAATAGCCTGTTGATTTATTAGTTAACGTGACAAGATCATGTATGTCAGATGGCCAGATTTAACAAGAGCCAGTTACTAAAGGTTGAGCGGTGCTCATGGCTCATCGGATGGACAGTTATAGCCTGCTGTTATTCCCGAGCTTGAATCAACCTGCATAGTTGCCTTGTCTGATGTAAATGGCTGCAACTATGTTCAGTACTCACCTGCTAAAGTTAAGTTCAGAAATGAGAGATTCCTTTGTTATATGAAGTGATTTCCACCTATGCATATCCAGACAGAGTAGGCTTGCTTACTTCGGAGGCCATATGCACGATATGGTGCTAACATCGTAGGATTGTCTTCATCCAGATCACCAGGAAATTGTCAAAGTATTGGAATATTATTGAGTAAAATGACAACTGATGAGCTCCTTTTTTCCTTGTTTGGTTGTTTATCCAAAGCTGTGTTTCTGTGCATGTATTTCTCAGAATCGGAGTGGACGATGTGGAGTGAAGTGATTTGTGGATAAACTCTTTGCCCCCTCAGCCATGACATCTGTTTACTGCTTTCTTCTCAAGTCTTGCCCCCCAAAAACTGCTGCAGTTTCTACTGAGAATGCAAGATTTTATCCTGCAAATACAACAAGTTTCATAGAGCAGTAACACCAAACTTCGGCTGTATTTAACCACCACTTTGTATGTGACTGTAAACACTGTATATGTCACATTTTTCATGGTCATGTTGGCAAAACCCTTGAGTTGTCTTACAGAACTGCTGTGCTCAACTTAAATGAAAGTTGGTGATGGTGGTAATTTACTTCCTGAGTTGACTTTCCACCTAAGTAAACTTTTGACCGAACTTGTGAAATCCTCTGAGCCTGTAGTTGCTACTGTCAATTAATTGGCTTAATTAAAGGCTTTGTCTTGAGCAGTAGACATGCGAGGATTAGCCTGAAGATTCACCACATTCCTGACAGGGGAGCATCTAGCTGCTCTGTCTCCCACACACCTGAAGACTCTGCCATTATCTCAACCAGAGTTCAACAAAGGATCGCTCTCATTAATAAAGCAGATAAAAGTTTTAGATACTCCAGGGCTTTGTCATCATTTAAACACCACTTATGTAATCCCCATTAATCTTATCAAACTAAGTTTAGGAGCTTAGTTTCAAAGCGTCTCACAGACTTTGTGATAAATTAAAAAACGGTTCATTTTCATAAACAGATGAATTCATTTGGGTTGCAGATTTTAATATTTTACACAAGATAAACACATCTGGTAGCTTTGGCTGGTGTTCTGTGTTTGCATGCTTTCTTAAATGGGTGGCACAGTTGTCCTCTGCTCTTTGAAAGCCCCCTCAAGCATCTCGTCAATTATGGGATGATATTTTGTTAAAATTCTTACACAAGAGGAGCACAGAAAGTGCCTCAAATGATGAACCCTTCTATAAAAAGTCCTTGAGGCAGGAGCTTTCACTGTACTTTGTTCTCTTTCAACCAACAAAGAAGAAAGCGCTGCTCCCCTTTTAAATCCTCCTGGAATATTATGATATCCTGCTGTTTTAGACTTGCTTAGACCTGCTGCAGTATGAGGGGCATTTCAGGAGTTATATTCCATTCTGCCTTTTATCCATGTTGTAGAGAGGAAAAATATTCTATTATAATTTTGAGATTTTGGACAAAAAAATGACTCAAATTTCTCTCATTTTTATGTTAAGATTATGGTTATCTTGACACAATATTTTAGCTTCTTTGAGCCTGTTAGTTTTAATTTGTCCATCCCACAGCTCTCATCAGCATTGTTTCCAGCAGCAGTCAGCTGTTTTAGTGAAAAAGCTTTGATAAAAACCCTGGACACAACCTTTCCACCAGACAGCAGACCTAGCAGCTACCTGGTAAACATACAGTAGCCTCCTCTAGCATTTAGCTGCTGATTTGGGGATGTATTTTGTGTATTCATTTGTGGCTCTATCATTGCGGATGTATTTGTGATATTTGTGGATGTACCCAACTCAACAAAAGTGCATATTAGACTTACATTTGCCAGGTGGCCAAAAACACAACTCCAAATTAAAGGATGGTCCATCTGCTTTCCTTTTCAAATTTCCTTCTCCCTTTTTCAAATGAAAACACCCACTCAGCTCTCAGCAAAAAGCAGTGACTTGGGTTGGAGTGGCAAGCGCTGATTATAATAACTGAAAGGATTAGTATGGATTTTATAAAGTGGGGTTTTATGTGATACTTATCCATAGTTTTTTACCTCTTTACCTTGCTGTCAGACAGCCCTGAAGTGGTTTTTATCGCTCTTGTCACATCCACCTTTGACATTTTTGACAAAAACATTCATTTTACCTTGCAGAACACGGGAGTTGCTAGCCTACCACCCATTTGGTTAGCTTGTTTGTGTTATTGCGATACTTTGGGAACTAACTGACCTGGCATCCACAGCAGTACATTGCTTAGCTTCTGTGCCGGTACTCCTTTCTGCTTCTCCAAACTGGAAGCATAGGTCTGATAACACACAATTTCTAAAGACAACTTGGCCCTCTAGTTTTCTTAGAGGGCTTTTTTGGTTTAAAGGTCAGGGAAAAAGTCGTGGTTTGGGTTAAAATGAATAGATGTCTGGAGAAAGCCTTCAAGGAAAACCTCTCCCATGTGCACTTGGCATGGTCACGAAGAGGCACATTATGCAGGCTAGGGGGTTTATATGTAGCAACGTCATCATGCACAAACCTGTGTCAGGTCATGTAAGAAAACACTTTAAGAGGGGCTAAGGAAAATAACATTGTGACACTAAAACATGCTTTGATCAAAATTTGAATATTCCGATTTCAATATAATATATACATAAGGGACACCAGTGGGAAGCTACAGGATAATAAAAACACCTTGAATAAAAACACAGAATAATTGGCTGGCCCTTTAATGTTGCTCCATGTCTGCTGGATGTGTAAATATGCAACTGTTTGGTTACACGTCAACCATAACAACAACAACAACAACAACAACAACAACAGCTTGTTGCGCTAACCCCAAGTGAAAATAAATGACTGCAGTATGATTCATAAATGATAAGTTTCTCTGTTTTTTTTGCAGAGCATCAGAGCATCAGGTCTAGTGCTACTGGAGGCCATCCTGTGTGGAGCTCTGCTTCTCTACTTTCCGGTAAGCCTGAGACACTCGCTAGTTTGTGTGTGTGTGTGTGCATGCGTGCAGGCTCACATCCTTTCATGTGCTCATTTTTTGACAAGTTAGCTGATGATCCTCATGCCATGCTCCTTTGAGCTTAAAACAAAACTCTGCTCCTCGACTGAAGGTTGGCATTCAATTTGACCTTGACTTCACGCTGTCGCTCATTCATCTCAAACAGAACAAAGTTTCCTATCTGCAGCGGCGGCACAGAGCAGGATTGTTTGCCTTGTCAGATAGTACAAACCTCAGTCCATAAATCATACCTGGTGGGTTTTTCTGACGGCCGCATGGAGCTGTGATAAGCAGCGTTTTCACAGCCAAGGTGTGCGTGTGATAAAACGGGACTGGCAGAGACAAACATCCTAGGGCTTGTTGGTGACCCCCTGCTAACTGTACACAGAGCTGGCCAATGAACCCAGCAGCCTGTCAACACTACCATCTGTTGACCAGCCACTCACGTTGCTTCATACAGACTGCACTCATTCAGACCTCACACACAGAATAAAATCCATTACATTTTATTTGACCTTAAACTTATAAGACTTTTCATTTTAATTCCATTTTTAATTTAAGACCTATTTTTCCTTTTTTCCCCATCAAACCGGTCACTTAAAAGAATTATGTATGTATTTATTCTTAAGTATGGGATCTTAGGAGTACCCAGCAATTAACCTTTTAGCACCCACCTCTCTTTTTGGGATGCTCAACCGAAATTACACAGCTGACAATTTTTTAGAGCTAAAACAATTCACTGTGTACGTCATTTTTCAAGCAAAAATCTCAAAATCAGGTGGCTCCAGCTTTTCACTGTGAATATTTGCTAAGTTAATTTTGTAAATATGTTATAAATATGATAAACTAAATTTCTTGAGGTTGCTGGTCAGATAAAAAAGCAATTTAAGTACATCACCTTGGCTTTTGAAATTTAATTGACAAAGTGATTGATTATTCGAGGAAATAATTGTCAAACGAATCGATAATGATAATAATTGTTGCATGAGACCCTTATGATGAATTTGGGCATAAAGCTTTCAAGGATGTATGACACTGTGGAAATGTCAGGCATGGAGTTTTCTCAAAATGACCACAATGAGTGAAAAGACAAGAATCCAATTGATCAATAATTATATTGCATGTTTATGTCCATAAAACTTTCCACACTAGCAGTCTCTTAAAGTTTTATATTGTGAAAATATCCCAGGGGCAGTACAGTGGGTGGTAAAAGGTTAAAGTTTAAGAGCAGAAAGTATCAAAGTATTGACTAAAGTTAGTGGATTTATTATTATAGAGCAGACAATCAATGAAAACAGCATTCTTCACTTTTCACTATTGGCATTGGTTTTTGGTTGTTTCCTTTGGCCCTGTATCATTTCTAATATAAAATATTACACAAATAAAAAGTATTGTAGTCTATTAATTGGTGTTACACAATGTTGAGGCATACACCAAATACATTACTTGTACACCACCCCTACTATTGTTTTGCCTCTTTTATCAGTTAGTCAAATGATAAACGCTGCAGTCATAGCTGTGCTCCGTGCAGCAGCAGCAGCAGCAGCAGCAGCAGCAGCAGCAGCAGCAGCAGCAACAGAGACGCAGCAACATGGATGTACAAAGTGAATTGGATACATGCATTTGAGGCAGGAGCTACTCAGTCCTGTGGAAGATGCTCAGTGGCGCATGAAGCAAAAAAAAAAAAATCACGTTTAATTTTAATTTCAGATGAAAGTACCTGGATTTTCCGCAGCGTTGGGCCCATAAAGCAAGAGCACTATAGAGTTACAGCAGCGGCTAACTTCTGCTGTAGCCCTGCGCTTACTTAAATGGGGTTAAAAATGATTTAATCATGAGTCTCTTTGAGACTTTAGAAATGTTTTCAGACCGAATGGATCAAATCCCGATAGTGAAACGAGTCATTTCACGGTTGTTGTGATGCTAAAAAAAAAGTATCCCATGATTTTCAGATGTCTCTTTTGCGATGTAAGTCTGTGGGAAAAAGTCGTTTTTGGCCCCCATGGCATCACGTGACGGACCTGGGTGTTGTGACTCGATGTTTGGCCACTACTGGCTTCAAAGACCAGCGCTGTTCCTGGGGGCTTGTGCAGCACAGAGTAGCAGGAGTCAGATTTCACTTATCGTGTGACTAGAGTAAGGAGAATTGACTGACAAGCAGATGGTGGTGGATTTGGTTCCGAAGCAAAAAGCAAAAGTGCCCTTTAGGCAATATCTTGGATTTAAATCCAATGCTAAAAGGTAACCTGACAATGTTAATGATGGAAAAGAAGTTGGTTACATTGCCTACTTAGGTTGCTCCCTCTTGTTCCATTGCTCTCTGCCATATTTCAAACTCATAGGTGCTATACCGTAGGCAACTGGACTTGCTTGAGTTTCTTGAAGATGTTTCACCTCTCATCCAAGAGGCTTCTTCAATTCAGGCAAAAGGTCTTCTAGAAACTCAAGCAAGTCCAGTTAGCACTGGATATAGCACTTACGATTACTATGACCTGGATGAATCTTCACATCCATGTTTCAAACCGATCCACTGTCAACAAATGCCAAAAAAATCCCATTTTCTCCTTTTGTAGATGCATTTTTGATGGACAACATTATGGTAGTGCTAATCTCACTGACAAACACATTGCATTTCCTGTGACCACCTGATAATAAAAGTCAACTTGTGTTTCACCAGTTAAATCCTTTTAATGTGAAGCTGCAGCAGTAGGAAATGTTCAGTTTGCATTAACAGTAGTTTCAAACAGCGCTCTACAGATATTGAGTGTCATTGACGCACACTTAAACACATGAAAACAATAACTTAGTCCAGTCATTATTATAATAATCTGCATCAGCAAAAATCAATCCATGTTATTCTGTATGAGATGATAAACAGTGACTTGGTTTGCCAACTTTCAAAGCACCTCATTATCCTGGCAGCTGACCAGACTCTATCCAACACCCACATACCGTTGATTTACACGAATCTACCATTATGTCTTCCTCTTGGGTGCATGGGGCATTGGCTAATTGCAATTTAGTTGCAATCATGTGGAGCTATATGCTTAGCGAAGCAACGCAGGGTAAATGTAATTAACGCCAACTGATTTAGAGCTGGCTAATCAATGCAATTTGCTGCGACAAGGTCCTGGAAAGTAATAATGTTTGAAATTTGCAGAGTGAAAGCAAGCCGGGAGTCAGGTTATTGGTTAGTGAATGGATGATGATAATCCTGTATCCAGCTGGTGTAGTGATGGCAGCGAGTGCTAAAAATAGATTGCTTGTAAAAAGGTAGTGCAAAGAGAACTTGGCTTTATAGTTGACTCTATTAATCCTACCTGGTTTAGAGATTAGATCATTCTATTAGATTATTCTGCACGGTTCACTGTGAACACGACCGATGTTATTTTGACAAAACATATCAGCCCGATCATGTGAAAACAGCATCTTTCTGCATGGCTCTGTGCAGCACGCTAGATTGATCTCCACCCTGATGCATTTCCATGTCTCCCCTGCGAATCCCACATGAGCGGCGAGGGTGAGACGCATCACTCCCAATCTAAATATAGATTCAGAAATATTCCGCCGCTGCTGCTGCTTCTATTTTAAATAATTCCACTGTTATTAAGCAGCAGGAGATACATCTCATCCTGCTCCCATGGCATTCAGCTTTTTGGAGTAATGCAATTCCCCCCCCTCCCTTTTCTCTCCAGACTGTGTCACATGCAATAACTTCACCCCCCCCCCTGCTCTGAAATAAAGAGGGAGGAGGGAGGAACAGGGAGTGCAGAAGGAGCAAGGCAAAATTATGGCAGTGCCAAAGCCGGCTATTTCCGTCTGGCTGTGGAGATGAGAGAGGGGGAGAGCGGACATGCATTTGTGATTCACAATGTGATCCCTGGATTAGCTTGCCAGCCCTGCGTTTGTCTCTTTGCAGCTTCTTATTGACGCTGCTGGGGAGGCTTAGATGGGAGTAAAGTGACAGACTTTGCTCCTTGTTGTTGTTTTTTCCAGATGCCACCATCTCCTCCAGTCAAGCCAGGAGTATATACAGACAAGAGTAATGAGTCAGAGGCATCGTGGTGCCACCTGGCCTCATCTTGTCAAAAGACACTGATAGGTGCTTCACTATAACGGGGGAGAAAAATGCAAAAGCAAAAGCTGGTTAATTAAACATGATTTCACTTGTTGTAACAATATTTGTAGCTCATGTTTCACATACATTACCTTTAAGGTAACAATGACATTTCCACGTTTACTTTTTTTTATTTTCTTACCTCACAGTCACTGTCTTTTTCCAGTAGGGTACTCATGTTTATTTCGGACACTTGATTTCCTGCCGACGTTTCTAAGTTTCTCCTCACTTTTGCTTCTCATTTCCTTTAATCTGAGTATGCATACAACTGGTAGAGGAAGACTATGCAGGATAATATACCTGTATACTATTATATACCGGCTACTGTTCGTAAACAGCATTGCCAGTGAAAATGAAAATAAAAGCCAATCTCAGATGCACTTTTGTTTTGGCATGAGCTTTGCTTGGCTTTAGCCTCGCTATATTTGTGTTTTTTCTGGTGCTGTGACCAAGATATTTGTAGCGTTCTCACTGGATGCATGCTGCCTGTACAGTCTAGCACCTGCTCGCTCCCATTTTATAAAGTCCCAACCTCACCTAAGGCTACAGCTAATGATTATTTTCACTGTCAATTAATCTGCTGATTATTTTCTTGATTCTTCGATTGGTTGCTTGGCCTGTAAAATGTCAGAAAATGATAAAAAAATGTTGATCAGTGTTTTCCAAAAGCCCAAGATGATGTCCTCAAATATCTTATATCTCCACACCCTAAAGTTAATCAGATTACTGTCATAGAGGAGTAAGGAAACCAGAAAATATTTTTCATCAAAGAGGCTGCAATCAGAGAATTTTTACTTCATTTTCTTAAAGAATTACTCAAACTGATTAATCAATTATCAAATTAGGTGGTGAGTAATTTAATAGTTGACAGCTAATGAATGTATTGATTAACTGACTAATACTGACTAAAACTATGCCACTTTTCTAGTGGATCATCATCATTTCAAGTACTATTTGGACGGGATTAGTTTTACATAGGGATGTGGACCAATGTCAGTTTACCACAGGATGTCTGTAATATAAATGTCCGATTTGCACGAGACAAGAAATCTCTGTAATTCTACCAGAGATGGGAGTGGTAATTCGGTTTGCACCCTGGTGTCACCTCCCTGTCGGCATGTGCGTGCTTCCTGTGTAATAATAATAATTAATCATTAGCCCAATATGAAATTTTGCCATGATCAGGACTGTGTGTACACAACAATTAGCAATATGGATTTATATTAGGCCTACAACCAGAAGTCTTGTGGCTCTGAAAAGTGCTTTCTTCTCGACCTTTTTGATTGGTCTCCCACATAGGGCTATGCGATCATTAGAAGAATGTCCACTATCACCGAATGCTTCTTCAAGCAACCTCCATCATCAAAAAAACGTGGAAAACTAGTTGTTAACACGGAAAAATGGTTGTTAACAGGACTAGCGAAATATTTACATACATTTTTAAAGAGGATCGCGTTCGCATGGGATTAATATTACCCGAGGTATTTTCACCAGACCATTTCACAGAAGGTAAAAGTCGCTGTAATTTTTTACTGACATTATCCGTAATGTTTACAGACAGGGGCCTTCGGACGGGACTAAAATCCCTGGTAATAATTATTTTACCCCATGTCTCCACGTTAAACTAATCCTGTCTGAATAGGGCTTAAGGCTGTAGCACAAATCCTGTAGTATAGCAACTTCTTCATCCCCTACAGTAACAAAGCTACTGTAAAGCCAATGTATACAAACACTGTCTTCCAAAGAAGAACAACAGTTGTTTCAGCAAACGTCCCAACCAGACATATGCTCAAGTGACAAAGCACTCTAGCAAAGGAGGGATCAGGTGACCGTATTATAAGCGAGCAAGACCACAGATGGAGTAGGTCGGCCTGGTTGATTTGGTCCCCAAAACATCAGATGAAGTTACTGCAGAAAGCTGACAATAACCGAGTCACTCCACTGCATGTAAACACAGCCTCGTATGAGACTTATTTTCCCTCTGCTACTTCCTCCCCATCTGTGTGTGCACCAGTGCAGAGACAGATAGTTCTAGTCCCTGCATGTTCTCCCCTGTGAGACATGTCACACCTCCTGCTCTGCTGCTTGTGCATTCATAAATGTTAACTCATATGTAAAAGTGGGAATGTGCAGATTTCTATTTTTAATTTTGATGACACCTCTTGTGTAAAGCATCCACTGCTGCGGTGTTGTTTTTTCACATTACACTTCCCAGAGACAACTTGTTAATCAGACTGTCCCTTAAAATTTACCTTTGATAATAACGAGTCTCTGTTTTCACAGCTCATGTTTACAACCCAATTCTTAATAATAAAAATAACACATTAAAACTAAAGCAAAAAGGACAACAGAATTTGACAATAAAAAGACAGCAGATGATAAGATATATAATTGAAGGTAAAAAAGAAATAGTAAGACAGTAACAGTAAGAATAATGAAAATGAGAGAAATTAAAAAAACAAACACCTTTTAATGTGTGAATGATATGTGTATTTTATTGTATTCAAATTTAAATGGAACAGAACTGCTTTAGCACCTTTGTAAACCCATATGAGAAAGGAATGTGGCCAAGGAAAAATAATTAATTATTTGCCCAAAGCGAGATCTGAAAACAGAGCCATTTTTGAAAGTGTGGAAAAATTCAGTATAGTTCTCTCAGGTGAGCATCGCTGGAAATACTGAGTAGGACACCTAGTGTGCTCTGTGTTAATCAGCAGATTTTAGAACTAGCATACAAAAACATGTTTGAGTGTTTCAACTTTACACCTTTCTGCTCACCTAAACTCTAGTTCTAAGAATAAGCTCTCTAGTATTGTGTCGATGCCAAGCAAAATAGTTGGGAAACCATGAAAGCCCATGACCCAACCTCCTACAGAAAGGAAGAAGTGAGGAGTATCTTGGCAGATAGCTCCCATCCTGTTTTCAGCCAGTTTGAGTCTGGGAGGAGCTATAGTGGCTCTCTGGCAACTACAAATGTATTTAAGAAGTCCCTCATCCCAAGTGCCATCAATATTCAAACAGACACTGAAATTAACTGATTTATTGTGTAAAGTGTTCTTAATGACCTTGTCTAGATGTTTGTTTCACTGTTTGTCTGCTTTTTATGTTTTTATGCTTTGTATGTTACAAATTTCCACCCTGATGGATAACAAACATATTTTCTGCTCTATTCTTTTCTGATCTGATGCCCCTGTTGGCAAGATGACATAGTTTCTACCTTCTGAACTCATTATGAATGACATGACAAAATATTTATATGACCTTTTCTTTTCTTTTTTTTTTTAACCTGCTACGGTTATGGTTTTAGTTTGGTTTGACGTGTAAAACTATTTGGTTTTGGTTAAGGGAATTTCCTGTCTTTAAAGACACCAGTGTTAGTAAGAAGGAGGATGTGAACCATAGTGTCAAAGTGTCAAGGTCATAGGGTTTTGCACAACCCAATCATTCACACTGAGAGGTTTTGTGTTTCTATCCCCGTAACAGTGTCTTGCTACTTCTGCCTTCCCCACAAGAGGTCATCTGTACCTCAGCACTTAGGTCATAGGCTGTTTTGGGCATTGGGGCAAATGACCAACACATTTGTTTTTCTAATAAAGACAGATGTAATGCTACTTGGCTGACAAATTTGGACCTGCCTAAAATGATGAAAATGCTCCGAGAAAGATTGCGTCACTCCGCTTTCCCCTGTTAACACAATCCCTTTGTTAGGGGCCGAGTACAGCGCGTCATGTCCTGCTCAAGAAAACCTTTGTGGTTTTGAAACAAGTGACCTTTGGGTACCATTCCCCTGTTCTTCGTTCCTTGTCTTTCCACCTGTCCAATCTCAGCATTGTCTTGGTGCCAAGTTGGGCCGAGGTGCCACCTCAGCCCAACTCAGGGCTTTGCCATGCATGGCAGGCAGGCAGGCAGGGCTTCACAGCACATCAGGGGGCTAATGAGAAACAGTATGGCCAGGGGATAATGCATCCTGACCTGACAGGCCATGAAACACAGTCTGCCAGCCATGTCTCTCCCGTGCTCTGCTCTGCCTTCCATCCAAGCTGTTCTGACACCTTCAATCTGACTTAAGTGGATCTGGAGGGTTGCTGTTTGCATTTCCACCTCCCCCGTCATACCCCACTTCCCCTCTTTGCTTCTGCAAAGTCCGGTGGAGTCCCCTAAAACATACAAAGTTGAGGATGCACTGCTGCAGCTGGCGTATTCCTTCTATCTACACGGGCAGACAGATAGAAATGACAAGAGATTGGTAAAAGAAAGATAACATCACCACATGAAGGCAGGCAGTTCCCTATCTGATATGTTTCCCTTTGTGCCCAAGCAAGATGGGAATATCTCTCAGGATCTAACTTGTGATGAGGAGGGAAGGGAATTGTGGGAGGCGAGTGCCAGCCAGCTCTGGTCTTGACTGTGCAGAGGGTGAGCTGGATGTAATTTACACTCGGCCCACCTCAGGGAGCAGCAGGAGCAGAAGAAAGCATTACCTCCCTCCAGAAAGCTGCCCTTCCCATGTGGCAGTGAGTGTCGGCTTTCATATAAAAATGGATCCATTGCTATTACAACACCCCACCTCTCCTCTGCTCCCACCTCCCACTCTCTCACACTGAAGGTGTTTTGTAGATTAGGAAAAAAAAAATAATAAGAGAAGGGGAATGAGCAGGAGATGATGACCAGAAAAAGCGGGGCATGGGCGGACCGGATGGCTGTCACTATTTCATGTCAAAACATTAAAAGTAGCACGAGAGCTTTGTTGTGACAGAATGATTCCCGAGGCTGCACCATCCCATTCTCCACTCAGATGGAGACAGACACACTAAATGGCTGAAAGTCATTTTTCTCCCCTTTTAGCTGGTAGCAGTTTCCAAAGAAACTGTGATAACAAAAGGCTGATATTCAGCGCCGTCTGTTCCTCTGACTGGAACTGGCTAACGTTTTCAGTTTTAGTCATTTTTAAATCTACAAACTGATGTGTTTATACTGCATCATTGACAGATGACTAATATCTGATATTTTATTTTGGCATTTTCATTTCAGTAAGTGCTCCATTAGTATGAGGTTGCTCTTCTAGCCGTCATAGCTGCCAGCCAGAATAATAATTCAGCATTCAAACCATAATTTTAAATTTCTGCAATGTCTAACAGAGGCACAATTTAGAGCCATTAAAACCATTTGGGTCACACTATCACAGTCTTAACTTCAAAAAGTTCTGACCACATGCATTTAGAGATATTAACCAAATTGGTTAATTTGGTTCTACACTGTAATTTCCGGTTGTCCATCAGGTTTGATTTGGTGGCACAAAGGGGAATATCTTTATGGCACAATGCAGGAAGAATAAAGTCAAAACTAAAGTCTTGTTTCTATTAAGCAGTTGGTTAAGGGGTTGGATGACAATGATAAGTTCATAAAGGATGGTACCAATAGAACCTTTCCATACCTTCCCGATATTTCGTCACCCCTCTGTCGAGGTATCTAGCACTTATCCTATACTAAAAGGTTGAGCTAGAAACACTGCAGTGTGTTGTGTGTCAATAGAAAATTTACACTCATGCTCGACAAGGACAAAATGCACAAACAAAAAACCTGCTATTTTAAAATATCCCAATGACTGCGACAGATGCTCAGAGTATTCCAGCTTGTTTTGAAAATGTCACCCCTTCCATCCCCCTTCCAGATACAAACGGTGAGGTGTAGGTGTTCCTCTGCATCATAGGTGAAAAGGAAATACAGGGAGAGCTAAATGAACAGTGATGCAGCTACATGTATTACCGTCTGGTAACGACCCCTTCACCATTTGAGAGTACTCTCTTTGGTGGAAACACACAACAGATGTGTTTTAGGTACATGTCCTCCATACAGGTTACATACTGTTTTAAGGGTACTAAACCAAAAGTGTTGAAAACGCGGAGAATAAGAGTGATGGAGTATCATCTTTGAGGCAGAATGTTGCAAGGATTATGACAGATGTGGTCTAAATTAGCATCTTCTAGCTCATTGTTTTGGTTTTATGAACGCCAACTTTATTGTTGTAATACACTCTTACCATTCTCAACAACCTCATATCCAGCTGCTAGCAGATACAGCCTGCATGAAATAATGGATGTAGCCACCATGACATCACCTGTTGGGGCTCCCGTTTTGAAGCCTCGAGTTCAGCATTTTGGTAGTGGCCATCTTGGACATTTGGAGCCAGAAGTGACCATATTTGGATGAGATGGTGGAGCTGTGGAGGAGCGAGGGATGGATCTGACTTGTAGACTGTGATGATGCCTCATGGACAGCCTGTCAATCAAAGCAGCCTGCCCATAATTATGCATAACTTTAAGCTTTAATATAATCTAAAGAGGTGAGTTAGGTAAAAAAAAAAAAAATCCCTTATACAGTTGTCATGAATGTTGAAATTAGCCATAGAGACCAAATGATCTTACTTTAGACTGTAAACATGTTTAACAGGGGTCTATGGGGATTGACTCACTTCTGGTGCCAGCCTCAAGTGGCCATTAGAGGAACTGCATTTCTTGTGTTGGCTTCATTTTTCAGCCTTGTGCGTTGCTGCTTGGATTCGACTGATAGTATGTATGTAAGTAAATCTTTAGGTATAATGTTCCCAATAAAATCACCTAATTAGTGAGCTGTATATTGTCAATGTCTGCAGAACATCTACAGACAAACTTAGACAGATAAACAGTCTACTGTTTGTGAAGTATGAAAGTGAGACTTTGAGTATATAGAAAAATAGACCACAGGTATTTTCACTGCAGTAAACTCATTTCATGGCCTTGTGGGAGAGGTCTGGCATCCTATGTGATCGATACCCCGTGGGACCCTGACCTTCACGGGGAAGGGGATCAATCCCTGAAGCTTTCACCCTCTGCATCGACCCCCCATGCACACACACACATTTGCATTTTTATTGTCTACACATTACAAGTTAATTACACAGCGCTGCTTTTTGCTGCTCTTTTGCTAACTGCATTAGTCTAATAAAAGAATCCACCCACTGTCTTTTTTTTTTTCTTTTTTTTTTTTTTTTTTTAAGTGTTATTTGCTGAATATCTCCTGTTTGCCCTACAGCGAGAGCTAATTATCTAAAGCGGTCTAGCACAAAATTATTTGTGTATGCTCTGTGGTGCATCCAGTCGGGCGTCATATTTTGGTTGTGGGTGTGTTACTGTTCTCACATGAAGCCTTTGGGGACTGCAGAGTGCCAGAGTTTGTGTTTTTGTGACATTTAAGTTAGGCACTAGTATTAGCTGTGCTTTTGTTTATGTGGTAAAGCTGGCTATTATCTGTGCTTCAGTTTAGGCCATATTCTAGGGCTTAGTATGCTTTAAACCTGTTTGGTTGTACAGTGTCATATACCTTTTCTGAGTGGCCATAATCAAAGGCAAGGGGGAGAAGCCTGCTGTCAGAAGAAGAGACGAGACACAGTACATCATACAAAAGATGGTACTGGCACACACGTTTGGACAGTTGCTCCTCAAAAGCATTTATGGTAAACACATGAGAATTGCCCAAACTAGAGCCAGTATTTGGTTTGTATGTTCTGAGCTATTGTAGACACATGGCGGTGGCCATGCCATATATAGATATAAACGGCCCGTTCTAAGGTATGGTAGACGAGATGTGTCTTATTTCAGGTGATTGTACACTAAAGAAAACATACTTACTACATTTAAGTCATGCCTACTATAAAAGTATTGTTCAGATTTTTTGAAGTGGGATTGTATGAGGTGCTTATTCATAGTCAGTGTACCACATACAGCAGATGGCGATCAGCACACCCTCAATTTGGAGAAGCATACAGGAGTACCAACACAGAAGCTAAGCATTGTACTGCTGTGAACGAGGGCAAGAGCAAAAAATATTTTAACCACCTAAAAAATGGCCCACCTAAAAAAGAATGTATCAGTTTAAGTGTATGCTTTATTTAGAATATTTTCACCACTTTACAGATAACAGATAACCAGAGGAGACAGTCCCTAAACTTTTCAAAATAGAAAGTACAAACAGATAACTTAAAAATTTAAAATCAACTTAAATGACTACGACAGGAGAGCTGAACACAGAGGTGGTCCAACACAGTGGTAGCCAACATCATCACAGCTCCCTGGAAAGCTGCTGCTCACACCACAGCTGGCTGCCTTGCGTCACCGTCGTATCAACAGGGACACCAACCCACTGAATGTGTGTGTGCGTGGAGCCAGCTGGTGGGTGCTGAAATGAGAGATGATTAGGAATGAAAGATAACTGCAAATTAAGTGACTGAGTGTTGATTGAATGAGTAAGTGGATGAGTGTGTGAATCTTGCTCTTGTTATGTTTTACTGTTCTTTTAGAGTCCCATCACTCTAAATTCAACCAGTGATCATTGTCAAATATCCTAATGGATAGATGGATTGGGAATCTACTGGTATGTCTGTATGGCTATGTCTGTGAGCTAGTCTGACAGTCTTTGATTTGTCGTAAATATTTGAGTGAAGAAACAACATCTTAGTGGAGTAAGTAAGTATATTTCAGGGACCGTCTTCTCTTTCTGTACGCATAATAAGTTTGACTGGTGGCACATTGATGTTGTGGTTAAAGAGGCTGCCCTTTATCCACAACATCACGGGTTCAAACCTCCAACAACAGTTGATGTTCCCATCAGCAGCCATCATGTCCTGTCATCGTCCAAAAAACAAAACACTGACCACCCACCTGCTTAGTCACTGTCTTACAAGTCATCTTTGATAAGAGCATTAGCTACGTCTGCTGTCAGGTTAATATCTCTTTCACAACAGTCCATGTGCATCCTCAATAAAAGACTTCAACTAATGCGTTATGTAATGCCAGTTTATGTAGGAGAACTTTCATAGTTGTTGATTCAGCTGTATTGTCATTTGTCATTATGTACTTTGTGGTGCTGTTGAATTGTATTGCGTTATACTGACTGGTGTTTCTACTATTTTGTCAGCCCCATTTATATCAAAATAACATAAACTCTTCTCTGCATAATGCAATACAACAATTCAACAATTCCACAAACTGCATCCTCCAGCATGATCATGGAGCTGAATCAGCACCTCTCTGAAACAGTTTCCACAAAAACTTACTAATACAATCGTCATGAAGTTAGGATTTGTTGCAGGTAGTGCTTGTTATCTGTACTCAAACCTTAAAAGTATCAACTGAAGTAACCCAGTTCCAAGCAGTATTGAAACATCTCCAGTCAAACTATACCTACATGTAATTATTTCTGGGCCCGGATCCCAGACTGTCCTGCATCCTCATCAGATCAGTAAACTTTCTGTTGCTGCCATGTCCAGAGCTGCTCTCCAGTGAACAGTCAGGTTAACATCTGCCTGGTAAACACTAGCTAAGGCAGTGGCTAACATCCAACACAGAGCCGCTTAAAGGTCACAGTATCTCACGCTGACACTCTGTCATTTAACCCCCAACAACCATTAGGTAACATTATCCATGTGATGCTAACAGTTAGCACTGTCACTGTGTGTGTGTGTGTGTGTGTGTGTGTGTGTGTGTGTGTGTGTGTGTGTGTGTGTGTGTGTGTGTGTATGTGTGTGTGTGTGTGGACTTTGTGCCCAGCATGCAGCTCCCACTCCCACACATGCAGCCATACAGTCTGGTGTTATAAAGTGGAGCATGGTGTACTGACAGACTTTGCTGTTCAGCTTGCGTGGATGCAACCAGAAAGTTTTTTGTGTGTATGGCTATACTACACGTCACTGCATTCACATCATGGAAAACCAATAAACTGAGTGTATATTACCCTGTATAAAGTGTTAACACACCATGATACCCTTTTAAAAGTCTTTGAAAACTTCTCTGATATAATCAAATAGAGATAGGGACCAGTACCTTTCAAGAAAGGTGATCATTTTGTCTACTGTATTGTTATTGCTATTTTGGGGCATACTGGGTAACATCCAATGAAGTTCCAGTGGTTAAAGCTCAGGCAACCATATTTGCACCTTGCACTTGCCCCAAATCAAAGAGAAATAATTTTAAATATCTAGAGGAGCTGTTTCACATTTTGCTTTTTTTTGCTTAGTAAACTGGCTGCTTTCTCTGGCTATACATTAATGGAGATTTATGTACATATTTACCGTACCAATACAGAATGAAAGTGGTACCAAGTTAAGCACATTTCCAAAAAATCCAACTAATCATTTTAGGGTTTGGATGACTTAATTTCTTAGCAATCAAGTTACTAATTTTCTGCAGACATCTGGTCTCAATTTGCTCCCCTTAATGAAAGGTAAAAGAGAGGTCTGATGGAAAAAAAAGACGTGGGCAGAAGGCTGGTTATGAATAATTTCACTGAAACCCTTGAAAGAAAGATAAGCCATGGAGGAGTGCTTACGTCAGCCGGATAGCGACCCGGCAGTCCTCCAAATGTGCCATTGTGCACTTCCACAACTTAAAAAAGTTTAATCTGCCTATGGAAGCTAAATGTTGCTCCTCTCAGGTGTGCATCTGTAGTACACGCTGTTCTGTTTTGTAGTTTCCACACGGAAAGGCTTTGTTTTGGAGGGCAGATGCTGAACCAGGTTGTGTTAAGCCAGGTGTCTGGGGAGTGTGGAGAACAGGTCAGCAGATGAACATAATGGTCAGGGCAGACATCCAGCTGGGACGTGTTCACCTGCCTAGAAAACCCTAGATATTTCTGAAAAAATGTCTTCAGTACCAGCTATAAAATCTGTGCCAACTGAGCTTGAAGAACTTCTTTGAAATTGTAGCACTTAAAAACAGATATACATCTGTAACGGGGCGGCACGGTGGTGTGGTGGTTAGCACTGTCGCCTCACAGCGAGAGGGTTGCCGGTTCGATCCCGGGTGTGGGAGCCCTTCTGTGCGGAGTTTGCATGTTCTCCCCGTGTCAGCGTGGGTTTTCTCCGGGCACTCCGGCTTCCTCCCACAGTCCAAAGACATGCAGATTGGGGACTAGGTTAATTGATAACTCTAAATTGTCCATAGGTGTGAATGTGAGCATGAATGGTTGTTTGTCTCTATGTGTCAGCCCTGTGATAGTCTGGCAACCTGTCCAGGGTGTACCCTGCCTCTCGCCCGATGTCAGCTGGGATAGGCTCCAGCCCCCCCCGCGACCCTCAAGAGGATGAAGCGGTTAGAGGATGAATGAATGAATGAATACATCTGTAACACTGATCTTAAACGTAGAACAATCAGAAAATTGTAATAGCGGCTGCTGAGAGGGCTTCTTGGCAACGTTCACTCAGCATTTCCAGAAGCCTTTACTCATGCTGTAACTGAGATGAGACAAACGAGGGGAGGCCTGCTGAAGAGTAGCAAGTGTGTTGATAATTGTCTCCTTGATATTGATGTCCATTAGATAGGTTTACAGCACCCTGATCCTCTCAGTACCCCTACGTGCATGCTTGCATGCGCATACACAACGCCTGATCCCTTTCCCTTCCCACAGTGCTGAATCTGAGATTCCCAGCACTTAGCATTGATTATTAATGGAAGGTTTGAAAAGAAAAAGGGGGGCAGAAACTGATCTTGCTCTTTATGCACACTGGCGTTAAGAGAAACCTGTCGGGGGGATCACTGCCAGTCTCTTCCCAGAAACCCTACTGATGGAAAGTGCATGGCTTGTGTAATGAATTTCTGCCCAGAAGTGTGTGGTCAGAGGGTCATGACAATGTTTGAGGACAACGACTGCTTACTTTTGCCATTGGTCTGAACATTAATAAGGACAGTGGGGGATAAGGATAAACCTTATTGTATCAGATGAACTGAGGAAAGCGGAGAGTCCAGAGGGAATGGGTTGATGGTTTTGTGTTACAGTGGATCTAGAATTTTAGCCTCTTCATATTCTGTAATATTTTCTGACCATCCTCTTCTTGGACAAAATTAAACTCATCAGAATCTTCAACGTGTGGTGTAAGCTGCATGGAAACTGAGCATATTAGGCATTTTTGTCACCTGTCTCAAAAGGTAAATAATAATCCTGTCAGGTGGCACCAAATCACAGCGAAGAGGCTGCCTGAAAATGCATTTTCTCTAAGTGAGCTGCTGTGTACTTTGTCAAAAGTGACATTGTGTCATTGTTACGAGTGTAGCGGGGTTTCTCAACCATGTCTGGTTCCATAATTCTCATTTCAGCACTTGCAGAGTTGTTGTAATCTGTCAAGCTGCCGTGCGAGTCTGAGTAGGATATTCTTTTTATGCAAGATTTTTCAAAGATATATCAAACAGAACCCATGACCCCAAGAGTTTTAAAAGAGCCCATGTAGGTTCCCTGCTTCATCTTGAAATGCAACTACCTGTGAAATAAAAAGACAGATGCTGACATCCGATTACAAGCAATAACTGTTTGAAAAGCTTAAACCTTAATGTGCTAAACAAGACAAGGTCCCTATATAAATAATATGCAGGATTCCTAGGGTCATGAAAATCCAGGAAAATTCATGGAATTTTGCAATCATGTTTTCTATGCCAAGAAAAGTCATAGACATTGTAAAAATCATTGAAAGTTTTTGAAAAGTAATGGACTTTTGTTGTGCGTAGTAAAATTGTTACCGTAATCTTCCGTGGTTAACCCTTCATGTAATATAACAGCAACTTTATTTTCTGTTGCTGTCAATGTAATATGCGTAGAGTGTGACATTTTGTTTACCATCTCGTACCTTTCTTCGTTTTCTCCCCACATTTCATCTCTCCCATCATGCATGCCAACTAGCTGAAATTATGTTTGAATAGAAATTTAATCTGATATGTTTGAAAAACATCAGCCAAGACAAAAACTGTTATTAGGATCCTTGAAAAGTCATGGAAAAGTTTTGAAATTTTGTCCATGAAAATGTGTGGGAACCCTGTCTATAGTTTATGGTCTAAAGTGCATTTTGGGTGTGTTAAACCGCTTTTGCTAGTTAAGTGGTTGCATAATCTGGGCACAAAGTAAGGCGCAAGGGGCAAAAGGGTTGAATTTAGTCCCTTAACTAATTAATATGTGTTTTGGACATAACATGATTTCAACCAATGAGAGTGTCATCTCATGGTCCTAGATGCACCTTGCGTACTGCTATTTACCTGTTGGATTCGGCAAATTGGAGAAGCGAATGGTTTTCTGCTAAGAGTAAGAGCAGTAATTTCACTGCAGCAAATATTGTGGGACATTTAGACAGTGAAACTAAAAACTGTAGTTAATTGGCAGAGGAAACAGAACTAAACTTTTAGCTTCTGAAATAATCAACGAAGCAACGTTGCCTCTTGTGTGTAAATGCACACAGTGTCTCTCTTAATAGGGATTCACCTGCCCGACGAAACATGAAGATAAAATTACTGAGATTTCTGAACAGCAAACCTTTTGTCCAGTGAAACACATCACACGTAGTAATGCAGTTATTTTTCCCACAGTACAAACAGAGGCCACCCTTCATATCCCAGGAAATACTCAATTCATTCTGACTTTAGACCATGTTTTTGTTGGTCAATGGCAACATGCCAATAATGTGCCTGACCACACCTCATTTCAAGACCTTCACACCCATGGACACACAGATGGTTGCAAATATATTTGATACCTACACAACATGGGTGCTGTCCATGAAAATGACAACAGTGTCGGTCTGAAACTAGCAATGACAGTAAAATTCTGACCTTGGGCTGGTGCTAGAAGTGAAGTCAAGGGATCACCAAGGTCATTAGGATTCATCCTTGCTGCACCATGAATGGCTGACAAATATTTATGTAGGTATTTTAGTCTGAAACCAAGTTGTGGTCCGAGCAATATTACCACCTCCAGCTTCGGTGCTGTCGTGGCTAAAAATAATATCTGCTTTTCAACCTCCTGAGACCTGTGCTTTTGTTTGGTACACATTTTTAATTTCTCCTAGCTATCTGGGACTAGTAGAACCTGATAGTTATGAAAAATGAAGTAGTGTCTTTAAACAGGAAGTATTTTATTTTTCTTTAAATTATGTCCTCATATGAGGACATCCATACTCCAATCTAGTATTGTCCTTTTTGTCTGTAGTCCGTCATACCTAATTGGCCGGTGTGAAATGCTGCAATAATACCGTAATAAAAACTACAAACTTTATTAAGCATAAATATCAACATAAAATCATATCAGGTTTTGTACCTTGTCCACCTTTGTATCGGAATCAGCTGAAGACTGATTGGCAGAGATGGCTGCCATCGTTTTTACATGGATTAGTGTGTTTTGATTTCTCGCACAAGTGTCCACAAACAAGAACATCAGGTCTTAGTTAAGCAGAAAGAAGTATAAGGTGCAGGAAACCCAAAATGTAATTCCGTATATGAGGATGCAGGGTCCCAGGGGGTTAAGAGATGTAATTGCTAGGAGTTACAAAGTTAGTATTATAAAGCAAGATAGAAGGCCTGCATATAAACTGTGGGCCAAGAAACATATACCAACGTTAAACAGACTTGTAAGGAGAAAGGCCTCCAAGAGACAAAAGCGATGCTGTACAAAATGTTTTGTGTGATGATAACTTACAAAACTGTGTTATAACAACTTCATTGGCACAGTCTGGCTTATTGTTGGCGAATGTGAAAAAACAACTAAATCTAAAACTTTTCCTTTGTGGTTTTGACCAGTGAAAACAAACAGCAGGTGAGATCGCACCATTAAAAGAGAAGCTAGATGTGTTAAAAAACTTCATGACGACTCATTCAGATCGTTTGGAGTCGGGCCTCGAGGGAGCAGTGCTGCTGATAACACCACCCCGTCTCTATCTCATCACAAACAACTCCAGCCTTAAACTGGCACGTGACAACAATCCAGATGCCATTTGGAAGTTTATCTAAAACGGAGTCATGAGCTGTGTTTTCCCTCAGCGTATTTTTACTCATCTTCCTGTGCCCTCTTCTATCCCTGCGGACCTAAATGTGCGTCAGCAAGTTGCTCAGTGCTGGCCCAGCCTGCTATCTCTTTATCGGCTCCTGTCCCTTTCCCTTCATTTAAAAAAAAGATGGCATTGAGGAGCAGTCATGCATTGTTACTTAGATATTTTCTTTAACCTTGTCAGTTCTGGTGTCCATGGATAGTCAAAAATGTACTATTCAGAGGCTTTTCAATCCTGCCTAGAGTAAAACTCAGCATGAAACACCCTGTATGCATTTAAGATTAACAACCGAGCACTCATCTATTCATTATTTGCTCTGTGCCACATTCCCTTTGCAAAGCTGAGTCAACTAGAGCTTTGTTTGAGTCAGAAGTTTCTGTGTTTGGTCGACCGGCATCTGTGAGCAGATGAGGATGTGGGCCACCCTTACTCCCATGGGGTCCTCCGTGTCCCTTGACTGACTCAAACCTAGTGAGCAAAAATATCCACATGCCTGCGTCTTCTGCGCAGCCTGAGGGAGCGTAATAATGCCTCGGCTAATCCGATTAACATTAACAATCCCACAGGGGAAATCGCTGCACATCTGCAGCGGACAGATAATTATGTTGCCTCAGATGTTTGTTTCTTTTTTGTGTGTGTTTGTTTTGGCGCTTTTCATGTCTTTGGAAGACCATCAGTGTTTTTTTGTGGGTTTGGATGGGCACCATTTCAGTATGTTTCTAGGTCTTTGTTGCAAACATGGGTGGAAGCCCTCCTCCTTGTCTCAAGGGCAAGCTTTGTATGATGTTAGCGGGCTCAGATGGATTTGGTTTTTTGAGTGATGCCAAGGATGGTTATGAAACGACACTGCACTTCACTGCTCTATGTGGTTTTAACCGTTACAGCCAAAGAAATGTCTTTTCTTTGATGTATTGCATGTAAATATCTTCAGAAAATGCCACTGCAGAAATTATTTTACCACCGTTAATATTAGTAATAGTTGCAGTGATAGCATCCCTGTCTCCAAGAAATTACATTTATATGCAGCTAGACAGAAACAGCAAATAAGTTTGTGGGAAACAAAATGCAGAGCAAATTACATTTTCTATAAACATAATGAGGAAACACTGAGGCATCCTTTAGTAGTGGTATGAGATGCAGCAGGTGGTGACATTTTTTGATGCTCCCAGCAACTGGTGAAAGTATAAAAACGGAGAATGTCAAGCAAGCAAGTTAGTTAAGGTGGCAGAGTCCGTGGGGGTTGGGCAGGAGAGGTGGTGGATGGATCCAACAAACACCAACTTTCACCCTAAAGCCAAACTCTGTTCTTTTTTCCTAAACCTAACTACCTGCTTTTGTTGCCTAAACCCAACCATGTGTGTTGAAGGAAAAAAAAACATCAATTTGCGGTGCTGTACCAACGTAGTGTGTTTATTGTGAAAGAGACTAAAAGGAAGTGTTAGATTTCCTGTGAAAACGGAAGTGTATCTTGAAAGACGACAACTTGACACGGTGTCCCAGAACGTCAACAACCAACGCACACAGGGTACCTTGCACGTCGTATGTGGATGTGAAAAAGACCAAGTACGTCAATATGTGACGAGGTGGGAGTGAGAATGTGTTTTTTAACATAACAACGTGCTTTTGTCGCCTAAACATGAGGAAGTAACCCTATAAACAAAGTTTTTTAACCTACGTTCTAAGCTTATTTTGAAAAGAGACTGTATGAACTTAATGAGCAGAAACTGTACTTTTCATGTGAAAATGGAAGTTTGTTTTGAAAAGATACACTGCATGTAACAAGTGTGAACTGACACGCCATCCCCAAGAGTCAAAAAGTGATGCTGAAGGGGGTACCTATAGCGTCATCGTTTGACATGTAGGGCCATTGAGAATGTGTTTTTTTTTTCTTTTGTTTATGATTACCTTTTCTATTAACATGTGTCCATGATCTTTCCCTAACCTTAACCAGAGTGCTTGTCACCACAATGTAGTTATGAATGCAATTTAGTAATATACAAACCTAATTTCTAGGAGACAGGGAGGTAATGGCAGGTCCCGTAGTGATATCAGTGGTACTACTACTCATACCAATTACAGTAAATGTTGTAGATGTTAAATCACCTTCATTTTTCTTTTTCAAAGCCTTTCATTGATTAAATTGGACATCTGAGATGTCACAGTGTACACAGTATGCTAAAATGCTTAATTGCTGTATTATGCAACGATTGCACTTTAAGGACTTGTTTGTTTACTAGTACAACTTCAAAGGACTTCACAGCTGGCTACAACATTGCAGTGTGTTTGAGGCAGTTTAGCAGACAAGCAGTGAGGTGCAGTGAGTTACTGTGAAAGTATTTAGCTGACTGTGTTTTGTCAAAATCCTGTATCCAAGTGTAAGAAGAGAATTTACAAAAACTCTTTTAATCCCACAGCAAGATCCATTTTGAACAAAGCCAGATTAATGTCACTACTTTTTAGTAATGGTGTAATGTAATAAGTACATTTACTCAAGCACTGTACCTACATACACATCTGAAGTACTTTTACTTTATTTGATTATTTTTATCTTGTACCACTTTCCACTTGACTTCAGAGGAAAATATGGTTGTTTTAATTGTACTGCAGTTATTTTATGACTTTATTTACTAGTTACTTTACAACTTAAGATTTTTGCACACAAACCATATGAAAATATACAAATGCAGCTGAAACTATTAGTTGATTGATTAGAAAATTAATTGGCAATTATTTTGATCATCTTTAGCTGAGTACTCACATACTTTTCATTTTCATTACAAGACTTTTACTATGAGTAGAATAATTTTACAGTGTGGTATTGGTACTTTTATTTAAGTAAGAGATCTGGATACTTCCTCCACCACTTGCATTTGCACATTTATTCGTGACATTGTTTGTGTTTTAGTGTACTTTTATGTGAGGGAGAAACATTTAAGCAAAATTTAAATAGGATTACTCCACTGTTCAGAGAGCGTCTACTGATGGCACAATCAGGCAGCAACTTTCAATTTCATTTTTTACCAAAGATAGAGGGCCCATTATCATCTCGATGGGAAACACTCACAGCTGGATGGCTGGCTTACTTATTTTTACTTTGTTTCTTTACACAACCTATGTCCTTCTGTCCTCCTGCAGGTCGGGATTCTCTATTTCCAGCCGAGTGTTTTCCGCTGCATCCTGCTGAGATGGGTTCGACTGCTGGGTTTTGCCACCGTCTACGGGACACTGACTCTTAAGTTGTACAGGTAACACATATATACACATAGTATATACACACACATCCACACAAAGCCATTTGTCCAACATTGTTATCCATCCCAGGAAATGCCTATCGGGTTATATTGACCTCTTTAAGTGCAATTATACTGTGTCTACATCTTAACTCCTTGTAAAAGTAAGAGCCTTATGAAGTGTCAAGGCAGCACGTTCCTCTGCTAATTCATCACCGGACTACACTGCTGCACATGTTTAGGGGTGGATTCACTGCCTCATTAAGTGAAAGAGGGAAATGCCAAGTGAAGGTAATTAAAAAAACACGGGGTGCTTTGGCCCCAAATGATCTCCATATATAACGTGGTATTGAATGATGGTTGGCTAGAGACAAAACAGTGAGATAAATGTGTGTGAGATCAGAGGACGGGGAAGGACTGCTGCAGGATACAGTGAGGGAGAGACGAGAGGGAGGTTATCCAGCACTGAATAGCTGATAATGAGACAGGGGGTCTGCTGTATTTAAAGTAATGCACTTGAAATTGTTCATCTGAGGGGGCTTTTTTGTCAGGTGAATCTGTCAAAAAGGCCTAATGAAGATGCTGATTAAGAGGATGTGGCTAATGCGAGCGGGAGCCGAGTAAACCCTTAGAGGTGCAAGTTAACATATTGCACAGATCAATTTTTGATGGGGGGCTCATTAGTGGGGAGCGCAGTGGACACTTCATCAATGTGCGTGAAGGGCAGAGCCTAAGAATAGCAGCGGCTGGTCATGTGTATGAGCACAGTTTAATTCCTGTTACACAGCCTTTGTGTTTGTCTGTTGAGTTAAAGCTGCATACTGTCATGGAGAATGCATAGAAATAACTGCTGAAAATAATGTGGCATTTCAGAGCTGGAAATTCTGCTGTGTTGCATTATATTAAAACTGAAGGAAGAATACATCCATAAATACTTAAGCTTAAGCTTGTGTATTTCTGGGCTTGCTTTCAGTTGTAAATCAATGGTAATCTGACATCATGCTAAGAGCGCTAATGGCATGTCACACTCCCTCCTCCTTTGCTTCTGAGACACAAGTCGTTATTTGCAAACAAGGTACAAAAGAGTAGCACCGTCTACCAACCAAATGCTGAAAATATGCAAGTGGCTGGTAGAATTGCTTCATTTTCCAGCCAAAAATACAACAATCATTTATTGAGTGGCTGGTAAAATTTGAACATTCACAAGCCATTTGGCCAGTGGACAATAAAGTTAATTTTGCACCATCTTTGCAAAGCCGCAACAGGTCCTGGTCAGAAAAAACATAAATATATATCAATTCAAAGGTTTGGAGGTAGCGACCAATGCTGTCACTCTTCTGGTAAGATTACTCTCAAACTTTTGATGTCAAACTCGTGAAATCACCCAACAATAGTTAATACCTGCTGCAGAGCATTTTACATTACATTACCACGATTACATAGTGAGATATCTACAATACACTTTTTTTACTCCTTTGTCATTGCATGTGGACAAGTATGCCTTTCTATTTTTTTACTGGTGAGTCACCTTCGACAGCACAAACATGCCAGAAAACAACTTAGTTAACAGTAGAAAGCAGCATGGAGGTCAGTGGAAATGTTTTAGTGGTTGTTTCGAAATGGATCAAAGGTCAAGGTTATTGTGACCTTGCAACAGTCTCATTCTCGTGAATGCGATATCTCAAGAACACCTTGAAGGATTTTTTTCAAATTTGGACAGTTCTACTTGGCCAAGAATGAACTGATCAGAATTGGTTGAAGTTCAAAGGTAAAGGTCACTGTAACCTCACATAACAGGTTTTTGGCTATAACTCAAGAATTCATAGGGTTTTTTTATCCAAAATGGTCAAAGGTCAACTTCACTGTGACATCATAATGTTCTGCATAAAACACTTTTCAAACCTTTATTCAATGTCATAACTCAGGAACAGAAGGTGAAATACTGAATTGGTGACACTTATCTTGGGTGTCCATCTTGAAACTGTGCTGGTTATATGGATCTTCTGTGCTGCTGGGGGAAAGGTGTGTTTTTATTTTTTTAGCTTCTTTGCAGCAACATCCAATAAAACAGTGTCTGCCCGCATGACTACATACGAGTCTTGACAGACGTGGATGTAAACTGTAAAAGCAACTTGACTAGTTCACGGAGGCACAATGCCAGGCGGTAATTCTAGTTTGCTGTCATCATGTATACTTACACATAGTGACAGCAGCAGGTTAATGCACAGGTAATAAGGGCTGCTGAAGGGAATTCTGGGCATGTAGGAACTCACTAAGACAAGCAGGCCTCAGGAACATTCGGGGGAAGAGGGTAGTGAGGAAGAAAGAGTAAAGATTTTCCCTGATTTGATGCTGTCTTTACTGTTTGAAAATTATTCTATTACTATCTACAGTGATTATTTTTTGTAATGTTCTTCAAATGAGCATCTCATCTCCCCCCCACAGGGTGCTGAAGGTGTTCCTCTCCCGCACCGCCCAGAGAATCCCCTATATGACCAGCTGGCGAGTGTTGCGTCTGCTGGGCATCATCCTGCTCATCGTCTGCTGGTTCCTGGTGGCTTGGACATCTGCCGTCTGTCAGAACCCGGACAGGAAGTTGGCTCTCATTGACGTGGGCTACACGCCTGATGGGCTGCAGTTCAGCATGTGCCTGCTGGATCGCTGGGACTACATGATGGCTGTTGGTAAGCCCCGCTACTGCCCTCTACCTCCATAGGGTGTTCTGGATTGATTTATACACACTGAACTCTGTGTGCGAACACCACAGTGAGTGGGTTATTTGAGGTATTCATGGCATAAAATCAAGAAGTAATTTGTTTGGTGTGATAGCATTTGGAGTTCAAAGAGAGTGAGGGCTGGATGAGTAAAATTGTTTGCTTCCCCATACATTAGGCAATGCTCTTACGTTTCCCAAAGGTAGACATTAATCCTCTCCACCGGTACTTCACTTTTGGATATTTTCCTGCGTTGTGCATGGTGGAGAAGGCAACCAGTAACTGATAAAGGCAGATGAGAAATCAAAGATGCTCGGAGGGGAGCCGCATCTTGCATTGAGGAAATCTGCATGCTGTTTTACGTCTGCTGACTCAGGCTTAAATGAGAGAGAACTGCAATCCTTTTTGACTTCTGGGAAAACAGATGGACCCCCAGCAGAGGCTTCATGCTGTGATACTGTATACTGAAGTCACAATTTCATTCTGTTTATTAGAGGGTAAAAATAGGCTGGTAATAGGGAGCTGTGAGTCAGCTCTGACGTCACCTACATACAGCTCATAAATTACACACACAGCCGGGCACAATAAATCGTTCTGATGTAGAAATCTGCACCTGCATTCACTCGCAGTCAGGGGTATAATTGTAATACATTTTACTTTTTTTGCTTTACAAAATGTAAAAAAAAAAAAAAAAAAAAATAGAACCAGTAAGGGTTTAATGTTTAGCTCAAGCATGCACAACAACACTGCAGCTTTAATGTTGAACTGGTGCATTTTATCTAAAACATGATATTCCATTTATTAAATTTCTATTGTATTCTTGCAGACTCACCAGAATATTTCCTGGTTTATAAAGGATAATGGAGTCCTCTTTGTCTTATTTTTCAAAACAAGTTAAAAAATAAACGTTCATATATCGGGACTTATGACTAAATTGTTTAGTAACTTTTTATAAATTAGTAATGAATCATTATTTTGGCTTGTGGTCATCCTCTTCAAGTGTTGTGAATTCTAATTGATAAAGTTTCAAAGGTTTCATACTTTCTAGTAAGCACTGATAATTGTTAATGTGTTATTAAAGGAGCTGTATGTAACATTCAGGGCATAGCTATGATTCAGAGTCTGGTATGGGGTTGTCTGCATGTGGTTCCCAACATGGAGGTGGCTGAGCCGGCAGCTAGCAGCTAACAATGCTAACTTAATAAACAGTGCTAACAACGGCAACAGTGGGGAGAACACTAGATATCAGTGTGGGGGGAGAACCAAAGGGTGGGCACTACCCAGAGTCAACAGCCTGTTTTTTTTTTTATCTTATCAGAAAAAAATTAGCTTCTTATTTGGAGAATGATTAAATAGTGATATGTTCTCCTCCACCCCCCAGGAGAAATAAGGAGCAAAAGAATAAATCAGCAGGGGTTCTTTTGCTGTGCTCATAGGCTTCTCAGAGGTTTCTCAACTCTGAGAACAGATAAAATGTCTGAAATGCACAGGCTTATTTATAAGCCAATCAAGTTTTCTTTTGGATCTTACTGTCATCTGAAAAGCTGATCATTTCAGACAAATAAAAATGACTGCAGTGAGAGAGGAAAAAGTGTGAAAAGGGCCAAAATCTCATATTGATGTTATATGAAGCTCTGTTATGTCTAGGAGAAATTAGCTAGACAAAGAAGAGATCTTATTTTGAATTTTCCTTTCCTCTGGGTACACTTCTGCACCGCCACTGTCCCAAAATCAGCGGTAACTGCCATATGAGCACAGTGCAGAATGGCAGTGATTAGCTAGCCAGTGGAATACAGACACAGAGTCTCACGTGCGCAGTGGGACCAGCTACCACAACATAGAAAGAAAGAACATAGAAACTTGGAAACCTCATTCTCTGCTCAGGACACCATGACTTTTCTATATCTTGATATCGAAAATAGTTGTCTGCTGCAGCGTATCCTCATACAATGGTTCGTATACTATCTAACAAATTAGTGCTCCACATTTGATAACAAAAAGGTTACGTAGCTTAGGTTTACGCAAGTTAAGTTAGGTATGTTAGGTTTAGGAAAAGGAACATGATGATGACCTACCTTAAAATTAATCAAAGTTCATTTTCTCCCAGGGGAAAGTCCTGTGTTTTGTGACCCATCCACCATCCCAACCTTACACAGACCGCCTCCTTCTTTACCCCCATCAGTGCATTTGTCACATTATTGCAGTTTTCCAAAACACTTGGGTTATACATGAATTGCTGGCTCGTGATTATGTGAGATATAAACGAATTTTGGTGCATTACTTGTTGTAGATATACATATGAACACTGCATGAGAACAGCCTGTTTGGTGTGTGTGACATTCAGTGCATTAATATAGCACCAAACAGGCTGTTTGGTGCTATATTAATGCACTGAATGTCACATACAGCTTCTTTGATAAACAGTCCAGCTGCTTTAAACTAGCTTTAAAAATCAAATCAATGCTGTCATGCTGGAGGAGGATGGAGACCAGCCAGAGAGGTTTTCAAACCTAACATTTTCTTATTATTGAAATAAAACTGATGTATTAAGCTGCAGTAAATGATCTGCCTCCCTCAGTCTGTCTTTTTTCAAAATAGAGACAAGCATTTCTTTTTTGGGCGTTCTGCCTTTATTGGAAAGCTGACAGTATATAGGCAGACAGAACATGAAGGGAGAGAGAAAGAAAGGAGTATGTCGTGCAACAAAGGTCCACCTATTTCTAGAAAATACTTGAAACAAGTTGATTTCAATGGGAAACCAGTTGAAATATTCTTCTGTCAGATTGTTATACATAAAAAAAAGAATATAAGGTTTTAGGACACAGATAAATAACCTGAAATAGCCTGAAAAAAATGTGGATTTATTTAGCATTCAGCTTTTCATTCATTTCAGATATTTTGACCTTTACATGCCCTTCACAACTCTAACAAATAAGTGGCCAATTGCATCTAATGCTCACTGTTGTTCCTATTGTGAGAAATACATGTGATTCACTCCCCACAGTTCAACAGACGACACTATAAATGTGAAAATAATGGCAACAGGTTTTCATGGAAAAAAAAGGCAGCGTGTTTATTGCTGTGGAGTTGGCTACCTAGGAGACATTACATGGGGTTGCCATGGAGGTGCACAGGGAATTCATTTATTGTCCAGAGAATACAGCCACAGCTGTTACAAATGAGTCTGATAGCTTGTGTTAAACAGGGCATTTTCCTGTATACCTGTGTTGTACAATAGTTTGCACCAGCTCCATGAGAGCACTGAACTGTGAAGTGGCTGGTTGGTGGGTGTATGTCCCCTTTTTTGGGCCTGTAAAGCTCGTGCATTGCATAAAAATGATTTCTTGGCCCGTGTGTTCATTGTGCTCATTGCCTCTCTCTCATTCTCACTTCACAGCTGAGTTTCTCTTCCTGCTGTGGGCAGTGTATCTGTGTTACGCCGTGAGGACGGTGCCATCGGCGTTCCACGAGCCTCGCTACATGGCCATCGCTGTTCACAACGAACTTGTCCTGACAGCAATATTCTATGTCATCAGGTGAGAACTCCTTCCTTCCAGTCATTTGGATTCCTTGAGTGGGTATATGTGGACTGAACAGTGTGATTTTTGCTGGTTCAGGTGTGCAACACATTTTTATCCCAAGTTGTCACATATTGCTGCTTTGTCAGTGACCTTTCACATCTACATATTACACACTACGTATCCTTCTACATCTGCTGTTGATGTTCAACACTGGGACCTTAACCAAAGCACATGGTTAGGTTTAGGAAAAAAACCATCTACATTGGTTCTTGGTTCTATATTCATACAGGAAGTGAACACCAGGCTCCCAGGTGAAAGTCCAGAGTTTGTTGGACCCATCCACAGCCCCTTTCCAGCTCCTTATATTATGTCATTACTGGTAGTGTTTTAACCTGACGCTGTCCAATGGCATATCAAACCCCACGACAGGTGCTGTCCTGCCACTTTATGAACTTACGCCACTTTTCTGCATATCATACTGACACGACAGGTGCTGGCCAGCTGACTGGTGGTGTGTCATTGCCTACTGACACCACCTAGCTGCGTATCATACCGCCGTGAAAGGTGGCTTTTGGCGTAAGGTGTCTTGCGTCAACATTACTGACACAGCGGCAGTATTTGACAACTTTAAAATGAGAACGGGCTGGCTACAGCAGAGAGAAGTGGCATATGAACAGGTAGGTCCAGGAGATCTAGAGTTGGGAGCCTGGGGTCTAAAACCAGGGGTGGGCAAGCTATGGCTCTGGAGCCACATGTAGCTCTTTAGCCTCTCTCCAGTGGCTCCCCGTGGCTTTGACAAAAAAACATACATGGAAATAAATAATGGTTACTTTTTACCATGTTAGTTTTCATTTTTCATTGTTGGGGCCTGAGGTAATTCTTCCATCCTCACACTATAAAGATGTGTAGCCTACACACCAAACAAAAAAAGTGTTTAAACATGTCGTCAACTAAAATGTGCATTAAACCTCTACAGCCTGACGCCTTTTCCACTAAATTTCACTGAACCTCAATAACAGTGGGTAGTCTTGAGTCTCCCTATCTAGGCTAGCTATGGATACCTAAACCAAAAAAGGAAAAGTCTCGGAGGAAAATAGAGAAGTTAATAGTGCACAGACTGATTTATTTGCTTTCTGTCTGCTCTGTGTCCCGATGCCTTCAGACTTTTTAGGAAGATGGAGGATCTGTAATAGACTATAGAATCATTTAAGTTGTCTATATCTTGTAGTCTGTCTTCATTTTCACTCCAGTTAAAAGAGAATTGTGGGTTTTTTGGTTTCTGTGTACTGTGTTTTCCCCTTCCTCTGCTGCCTTTCCTTCATTTGCCCATCCATGTACCTGCCCTCTATCTGTATCATTGGTCCTTCCCTGCTCCATAGTTTTCCCGGGCTGATCAGCCCCCTGCCTGTTCTTCTGCCTGATCACCCTTTTCTCCCCACCTGAGCTTCTCCGCCCTTTTCTCCACTTGCACTTCATCCCCTCATCAGACTAGTTTGTATTTAAGTCCTGGTTTTCAGTTCAGTCCTTTTTGGATCCTTGGTTTTGTTATGTGATCGTCCGTTTTGCCTTTTCCTGCTCTAACCTTGAATAAAAAGGGATTTATCTGAGTTTCATTTGCATGGGCTCTTGCACTTTCACTGTCAAAGCTGCAAAGTTAAAGTACCAAATATTCATAAAAAGCCCACTGCAAAGTTGTCACCTTGTAGTAAAACATATTTATGAAAGCTCATAGACCTATTAGACCTAGACCTATTTACAGGCTAATTTAGACTTCATATACTGTTACCTTTATGACAAGGCTTTTTTTTTTAATGGCTCGAGGCAGATTTTTTTTAAATATATTTTTTCAAAAATGGCCCTTATGACAGGTTTCCAATGCCTGGTTTCAACTCCAGGCTGTTATTAATAATAGTATAATGATGTTAGTAGTATCATTATCATTATGAAGCTGCTATAAAATAATTAGTGAACTGTTCAACTGTTTTTGTAAATAAATATTAATAAAACATTATTTAAAAGTTTTTTTAATCTGCTCTTTTTGATTCACAGGATATGATTTTACAGGGCAAAGACTGACAGAAGAATTAAATGTTTACACAAAGGCTGTGATATGTATAAATTGTAAAAAAAAATATGATTTAACTACAGCAAGTTTTGTCTTTATCTTTTTGGGACATTATTTTTAGTAACAGTAATAGTCCAAATTAAAGGGATATTTTTGAGATACTGGTAGATTTGATTGATTCCTGCAAGTTCCGAGAGATAAACAAACAAACAGCTGATATATATGATATAATAAATGATGGTGGTATATGATCAGAGTGTGGTGGGATTTTGTTCGTGGTGTGGGCGGATGCAGCACAATGTATCGCCTGATTAAAATGACAAATTGAATGTGGAGACATGAATATCAGAGATAGACATCTAAAATCTTAGAAAAAAATGTCTGTATGCCCAGATGCCATAAGTATATCATTTTGTGTAATTTGCGTGAACCTTCCCTTTAAACTTTATATAAGAGTATATCATGAGAATCATGGCGCTATCTTTATGAGCTTGGTGCAGTAAGCCCCCCCCCCCCCCCCCCATCAAGGGGCTCCAAGGAAGATAAAACAAACATAATTACTATCAAAAGCATCTTCTAAAACATGCAGATGCTGTCACTTACATTCCCAACATACTCCACATTTACCTTCATATTTAATATCATAGTCTTTGAATGCCCTTCACTGTTGTCATTTTGACATTTGTCCTCCAGTAGATCGTCTCATTTCCATCACATACAGGCTCCCACATGAGGCTCAACCCCTCTGCTCATCTGGGAGGTTTTTTATTTATTTTTTATTGTAGTACCCGCTCCCTCCAGTATACATGTCAAATAGCTGCAGCACGCAGTTTATAAATGAGGCGTTTCAGCTGACACTGCCACAGCCTTTCCTAGCTGGAGTCCCCCTAATTGAGAGCTCAGCTCCATCACATTATTACTAATGAACCGTGTCAGAATGATTTATGCTTTTTTTTTCTACAAGATGGCATAAATAGCTTGAATTATTGGCAGCCATACTCAAGTTATAAATTAACATCCATTACCAAAAAAATCTGTGTATCATAGACGTAAAAGCTGATAGTTTTTGATGGTATTTGAACATCTGGCTCTCATGATTACTTTGCCAACCCCTTTAATCTGCCTCTTCAGCCTTGTTGTGAGGCTTTTCTGCAGAAAATGGTCAAACGAGACCCCTAATAAATTGGAAAGTTGCCTGGTGTGGCTAGTTATTCTGACTGGCTGCCACCAGAGACCACAGCGTACACTGGGGCTTGTTAGAGGCATCCGCCATCCATTTGTGTTACTCGCAGAACCTGCTATTTGATCCCACAGTGACCAGTTAAAGCTCGGGCTTCCTTGTTTGTGATCAGGTTATAGCCAGGTGTGAATGGGGCGCTGAGAGAAAACGAAGGGAGTGTAATAGCTGGAGGTCGAGGCACAAGTGATTAGGAGTGTTTCTGCAGGCTGAGAGGAGACAGCATGCCAAGGTTATTAAATCCTCATCTGCACAGAAACTCCTCACAAAACATGAATGAGGGAAGACTTCAAAGCTTTGGGACATTTCATAAGCTGGACCTTTGCCTTCATTCATGCCTCGCAGCTATTACCACAGTAACTGTTCGTTAATTAGCCATTTGCAGACTTCAACAACGTAATGAGCCCGCTAGATGACATTTGCTTGGATAGAGGCTCTCTGGTGGTTGAATTAGCATCTGACAGGACATACCTTCATATCTTTAGTACACATGAGGTCTGAAAGCCTGTTTGTTCATTTTTAAATAAAAGGCTGGAGCTACTCCTCGCACTACTATTGTCTCTGCCAGTAATTATCTCATTTTCCACTGACTACTGCGGCACAGTCAGCGCTGTGTTTTATTGTCTGATGTATAAATAGGCCGAATCTTGTGACTAGATCAAGGTCACTGCCCTTTATTGTGAATCCAATTGAAAGAATGAGGAAAATATTGTGTCCTTGCCGGCAAAAGGATCACCCGAGTGGAACATAATATGAGGCAGTGGAATTGACGCCTAGACAGACAGTATATAAATCTACTTTGGCTGAAAACACATTAAGTCTGCTGGTGTCTGTCTCTCCCGGCTCCATCTGTATCTAAGAGGTTTACTGCAGACTGAGCAACGTGTGTGAATATCGCAGCATAATTTAGTCATACTTCGCTGCTTTTACTGTGTTTGCCTTTTTGATTTGACAGTCCGCTATCATAAAGATGTTTAGGATGTGTTTATTAACAAAACTGTAGTGGAGGGAAAATGTGAGCACAGATATTAAAACACACTGTCATGGTGAGGTTGAGCAGCTTGATTAATGACTCTGGGTTATTATTATATATACTGATGTCTGTATAAGTAATAGTGAAGCTATCTACAGCCAACAAAGTATCTGATAAACATTAGCTAAACTTCTAGATATCTCTGCTCTTGTAGTCCTGCCTAAATTTCTCTCTTTCCTGTTTCTGCCATCCTTTCTTTGTTTTCTAAGGTTTTCAAAGGACTGGTGCAACCATATTTAGCAGAATTTTTGCATCTTCCTACTCCAGTTAGAGCACTAGATCAGATGCTTTTGGATGTTCCCAGATAAAGACACCAAAACAGTATCAGCCCCTAAACTCTGTAAAAGCTTACCTATATAAAACCTTTAAGTCGCTGCTGAAGACCCACCCCTTTTGTTGGCATACTCTGATTTGAGCTTGACACCTTTAATTGACTTTATCTTCTGTTGTGCTGCAATTCAATCTCTGTTATGCTTACTGTTTCATCTGTTGTTATTGTTGTTTGCCACTGAATTCTTTTGTTGTGGTATTTTGTGCCTGTTCAGCACTTTGGTCGGCTGTGGTTGGTTTTTAAATGTGTTCTGCAGATAGAGTTTGACTTGTCTTCCTCTTTGTTTTGTCTTTACATCCTGACAGGTTCACCCTTGCGCCGGAGCTCCATCCAGACTGGATGCTGCTGCTGTTCTTCACCCACACCCACTTAACTGTAACAGTAACACTGGGTCTGCTACTCATCCCTAAGGTAAAACATCACAAGTCATGCTTCGCGTGTTATTCTATTTCCCTAAATTAAAAGTTAAAGAAAAAATAATGCTTTTATTTTTTGACAAAACATCAGGACAGCCCTTTAATTTAACAAATGCTAAAAGAAATTGCTGTAACTATACTTTTTTTTAATTTCTTCCTAATCTTTGCATTTTCCTGCTTATGTCTTCTTTGTCAAGCCTCTTGTCACCTGCTTTTGAGAGTGTGACATAAATTAAAGGCTGTCAGTATTATACATTTTGCTTATTGTCAACAAGTCCCATGAAAAACAGCAATAAACTGGTCCTAGTAGGTAATGTGTATAAATCCAATGATACATAGTCCTCTGTGTCATCTGTCTTCTGGGTCCATTGTTATCCAAAAACTTTTTAAAACACATCAGTGAGCCACATTGTTGAACTGGATGACACGTTTCCTCATTACAATGAACGTGGCAACTGTAGTTAGTTTTAAAGGGACAGTTCACCCCAAAATCAAAAATACATATTTTTCCTATTACCTGTAGTGCTCTTTATAATTCTAGAATGTTTTGGTGTGAGTTGCCGAGTATTGGAGATATCAGCTGTAGAGATGTCTGCCTTTTCTACAGTATAATTGAACTAGAACACACTCTGCTTGTGGTGCTCAAAGAGACAAAAAAATACATTTAAAAAAAACTCAACAGCAATGTCTCTTTCCAGAAATCGTGATCCATTTACTGAAGATAATCCACAGACCTCGTTGTGAGCAGTTTCATGTAGGAACTATTTTCTTTCTACTGAGTTACACCTGCAAATCATATCACAATGCAGAAGGAAGTGTGCATCTACTCATGGACAAGAGGTTCCTGCTCACAGCAGCGAAAGATGTAAACAATAATGGCGTCCTCCTGGTGCTAGGTGAGCTAGAAGAAGATGCATGCTTCTTTCTGTGCAGTGATACAGTTAGTGGGTGTAGTTCTGGAAAGAGACATTGCTGTTGAGTTTGTTTGTTTTTCTGCACTTTGAGCACCTTGTTACGCCATCTTGTTACATTATATTGGAGAGGAGGCAGACATCTTTATGGCCAATATATCTGGCACTTACCAACTCACATTAGAACAACCTAGACTGATGAACAGCACTGCAGGTAAGTGGGAAAATATCTATTATTTTAGGTTGAACTGTCCCTTTAAGCCAAGCCTACATACACCATCCTGCTGCTGTAAATACTAACTAAAGCACCAAATGTGTATTCATGAGCAGTTCCAAACAGATGCACTACAGTGCCCAGCTGTTTTAGGAAATAATTTAGCCTTTTTAAAAATGAAGCTGTATGTATTTGTGACATGTTTTTCAAGATTTAAATCTTCAGAAGGAAACATTGGGCTTTGGGGTGAGAGTCAGGAGGGAAAACATTGATGGCTTTGATGTTTCATGAGATTTGTTTGTTGATTAGAAAGTCATAAGTATTGTTATTTACCATTCACCTTTTTTCTCAAGAAATTTTGTTTTCCTTTATGCTCCTCCACCAGTTCCTGTTTGCTGGCACCCACATGAGAGATGATATAGCCTCTGAGGCCTATGAGGACGAGCTGGACATGGGTCGCTCTGGATCCTATCTTAATAGCAGCATCACATCAGCATGGAGCGAACACAGTCTGGACCCTGAGGACATTCGGGTGAGCAGTGTTTCCTTTAACTCTTTATTCTCTATTGTATAACCTGGTGATATCTTTTTAAATCGTCCAAAAATACTGAGCCATGGCAGTTTTTTATTTCAGACACCAGACGAAATGGGCCATCTCAGTTCTATTAATGGCTGTGGCGTAAGGTCTTGCGACAGTCTTTGGGAAAAACGTACCAACGTGAGCAGAGATTTCTGTTTGTCTGTTAGAGCTGAAGAAGTCTCTCTACCAAAAGATTTGGGAAAGCCTATTTACCAGAGGACATTCATTGTATTGGATGGGCATAGAGACAGAAGTAAATTAAAGACCTGAGCTTCGAGGCTGTTTCAGACCTAACATTAAAACACACTCCTTATTTGATGCTGTTCAAGACTGTCCTGTCTTTGCTTTTTTTCAGCACGCATGTTATATTCCGTAGTGCATCTTTTATCAACCGTTTGTAGTCACGTGTCATGAACCTGTACTGCATGTTCTCTGTGCAGTAGAATGTCTGCTTTTTTTGTAACAGTGTTTTAATTAGAAATCCCTTTTTTTAAGCAAAACTAAATTTGATTCTTTGCTCTAAACAGGCAACTTTGCTTCTGTCTTTCCCCTTGATTCTTTTCTGCAAATGTAGGAGGAGCTGAAGAAACTCTACTCCCAGCTGGAGATTTACAAGAGGAAGAAGATGCTGGCTAACAACCCTCATCTTCAGAAGAAGCGGAGCTCCAAGAAAGGGTTGGGTCGCTCGCTGATGAGGCGCATCACTGAGATTCCAGAATCGGTGCACCGGCAATGCAGCCGTGAAGATAAGGAGGGCGGAGAACATGGGAGCAACCGTAACAGCATTTGTATGCTGAAGAAGAACCCTTTCGATCCAGCTCACCCAGGAAAGCCAGCGAAAGAGGAGACTCTTAAGAACAAGGTTTTCTCCCTCAAGAAGTCTCACAGCAGCTACGACCACGTCCGTGACCAGAGTGAGGACTCCAACAGCTCAGCGACAGACAAGATGGAGGTGACCCCAGCTGAAGGCTCTCTCCTGGATACACTTATGGGCAAAAAGCTGGTCAAGAAGAAGTCCAGTGAGAATATAAGCGCCCCCAGTGAATCTACGGAATCAGTTCCTTTGGTGTGTAAGTCAGCCAGTGCCCATAACCTCACTGCAGACAAGAAACCGATTCACCCCAGAGCCTCTATGCTGCAGAAGTCCCTCAGTGTCATTGCCAGTGCCAAAGAGAAGACTTTGGGCTTGACAGGAAAGACCCAGAGCACAGAGGACAGCAATAAGAAGAGTCAGCCAAAGAGCAAAGACACAAAGGCCAATGCAGAGTCGGAAAACGAGTGCCAACCCAAAATGATTATCAGTCAGTCGGTTGAGTACAAACAGACTGCGACAGCAGGCAGGATCATGAAACAGCCGGTGAGCGGTAGCCAGCCTACAATCTGCTCTGATCCAGTCAAGGGAAAAGACCTCTATGATCTCTCTGAAGTGTGTCCCTGGGAGGTGGAGGATCTCCCAACTCCGTCTGAAAACAAGGTCCAAAAGCATGTATCTATTGCACCAAAGGAAACCACGACGGTTCATGGGGGTAGCACCAAGGGAGGCAAATCTCATCAGCAGAAGCAGAAAGCTTCTGATCATCCTCCGTCGAGTAGAAGGCATTCAAAAGAACTACAGAGGTCAACCGCTGTACGTGCAGATGTATGTCCGTGGGAGGATGGAGGTGAAAGTCAAGGCAGTCAAGTGGAAGGATCCAAGCAACAAACAAACAGTCAGGCTAGCAAACCTGCTAAGACACAGCAGCCGCATTCTACAACAGAGAGCTCCAAAACGAATCGGATGGATGTTTGCCCATGGGACTTTGAAGAGGCTCAAAAGACAACAGAGACAGCTCGATCACCGGATATGACATCACAAAGAAAAAGCCCCTCTCCTGTGGATGGGAGAGGGAGAAGTACCCTTTCAGATCCATCCAAAGCAGGAGGCTCGCTCCAGCCACCACCTTCAAAAGCTGATGTCTGTCCCTGGGACTTCGAAAGCACTGCCGTGTCTCCAAATTCTGAGAGGACGCCTAGTCCCTCTCAAGTACCCAAAACCAAGGAATCCCCATCAAACAAGAAGGGTACCCCTTCCACAAGAACAGTTGAGAAAGAGAAATCAAAAGACGCTGATGATGAGAAAAGTAGAACAAAAGCGAAAGACAAGAGTAAATCTTCAGAGAAACACGTGAGCCAGCAAAAAATGGCTGAGGTATGCCCGTGGGATGTAGAGAGTCATCAGGAAGTGCCAGTGGTAGAAAAAAGGAAAAGCGCGAATGTGGGAGCAGCCAAAGCAAAGCCGGCTGAAGTCTGTCCGTGGGATTTTGAGGATACATCAGATAAAAAAGGTACAGACAAAAGTGCTTCAGTAGTGAAACAGAGCAGTCCAAATCCTAAAGGCGGAGCTCCGAGTGCTGCCAAAAAGGCAGATGTTTGTCCCTGGGACTTTGAGGATAGCACATCGAGCAAGAAGGCATGACACTCAACCTTAACGGACCACTGAAATTATAGTTATTGATGTATACTTTTTTTCACTTTGAAATCGTTAAATATTTACTATTAGTGCGGTGACTTGGAAGAAAAGTTGATCAAGTTCCACAAGTTGCCTTCCTTTCCAAGGTTTTGTTCCTGTTTTACCTATTTTGAAAATAAGTAAAATGTACAAAAAAACAAAACAAAGTCATGACGAGCATTCCAGATTATTACAGGAAGATCCTGAAGATAAATCTTAGACTAATTATGCAACTTTTGATTCAGCCTTTTCACTTCACGAGCAATGTTGGAAAATCTGCATTTATCATGTATTCTGTACTCAGTCATAAATTCTTACATGGTTCTTTTTGTCTATAAACATCATCACTTAATGGATATGACATGAGAAAAGGATTTGTAGAGAAAAGTAAGGTTGATGTACAAAACAGCAAAAGTGAAAGCCAAAGAAAAAGGGAACATTTGCAAAGAGGGATGTTGGTTTTAAGGCGGTAAAGTTAATTTATTAGTTTGTGTCCAACTCTTGGCACAGCGAGAAGGACTCAGTGAGGATATCAGTCTATAGCACTTTAGCCAACTCCATAAATTAAGAACTGAGGACAGACTCTGTTCCTCTTGTACATTTTGTCTTCTTATTTTCAACTTCACGGCATGATTCCACACAGGATATCACACGCCGACCAAACTTAGACATGTTTTTGTTTAGATCTATTTAATTGTAGTTCTCGGCAGATTAAAATGCTTCCAGGTCTGCAGAGATGTACTGTATGTGCCTAACTTACTAGCATTGTCTTGTATCAGTCTGAAGTGAAGCAAGTGGCTTCTCCTTCAGCACTTTTGTGACGGTGAATTATATAAACAGCATGCACAGCCAGGTATCGAGAGTAGTTGGACCCTACCAGTTTGTCAACTAAAACAGTTAATGTGTTGACAAATACATAATGATGTTTCTTTTCTCCTTTTCCTGCTTTCATATTTCCAGAAGCTCATTCAGGGTGGTGACGATTATATGAGAGCAGCATTAACATGAATGTGTGACAAAATGGCTCATATGTACACTGTAAAAAGTAGGAATAGATAAGTACTGGGGGAATACTGAGGAAATAATTTGCACCAGCTTTCTTTATAAATCCAGCATGGGTCTTTGTGTTGGCTTGCACCAAGTGTGTGTGTGTGTGTCTGTGGACACAATATCATGAATTTAAAGTGAAAATGTAATTCTGTAGTTGAACCTCTGGAGTCTCATACATCATCAAGTCTTGGCAGCGCTCTCTGTCCTTACACTCCCACTGTCTCAAACACCCAAACTAAAAAAAGGTGAGCAGGTAACGATTTTATTTTCAGACAGGGAACAGATAGAAGCTGATGCTTAAAGGATAGTATCGCTTAATTATAACTAGGGTCTTATTTTCTAAGTTTTGGAAATTATTCCAATCGGTAATAACAACATTGTACTTGCTGAGACCTGGAATCTAGCTATCTGCACTACAGAAAAGTCCAATGTAGCAAGAAACACAAGTAGTCAGATAGATATACATACAGTATAAAATGTATCATTTTACCTTTGACCTACCATACTTACTGTTTCGTCTTGACATAGTGGTCCTGTGAGGCCCTGACACACCAAGCCAACTGTCGGCCATTGGTCAACCATACACAACAACTACACTACAACAACAGCAATATTACCATCCACACTGAAGAGCGATAACACTGTAGTTGTGGTCCACAACCCACTTGACTTAGAACAATTTATAAACCCATATAATTGTAGTTTGTCATAGTTTTTCATTCTTGATGTGGACGGCCCTTAAATAACAGCTAAAAAGCTCTAACTGGTTGATTGTTTTTCCAATGGAGGGAAACAGCCGTCAGTTACCACAAGATGTCATTAATTGTGTAATAAATTGAAGACGTACAGCAGGTGGCGATTTAGAGACCTAGAACCAGTCTCAGAGTATCCCTAACCTTTTAGGTGCACTCACTCACATATTTTAACATGAAATAATAATTGCTCTGATAATTTGGCTAAACCTGTCTAATCACATGACCAGTTGTGTTTCCTGTCTTGTCAGACTTAATTACTTTGTTTACGTTGGTGAGTACAATGTTGTTATAACTAATAGAAACAGTGGTCATTACACCAAAAATAAAACCCAAGTTTCTTTAAAGCAGAGCTATCCTGTAATATTTAGATATGATAATATCACTATAGCACCAATATACAGCAGTAGTATCCTTTCATATTTGAAATATCAGAGTGTAAGCACTATACTGCCATCAGTTTTTTCTGTACGTTTCTTTATTGAAAGTTCACAAATAGCGTAAGACATCTTCCCAGTTTAAAGGGAAACTTTGTTATTTTTGAACCTGTAGCTTATTTTCCCGTTTTTGTGTCTAAGTGACTACTGGGAACAACAGTTTTTAAAATTGGTCCAGCAGCAACTGAAACAGGCTGTAAAATAACCACCTGGGGCATGTTGACACTGTCAATGTGCGTTCAGTAAAGGTGCTTGTTTTTGCCACTGACAGGCTCAGATTGTGATTCTAAGTGTCTGACAACGTTATGGAAAGGATCCTCACAGAGACAAAGCTTCTTGTTAAAGACGACATTTGACGCCCATTTGAACAGGTTCCGTGTTTGGCTTTCAAATGGTGATGACTTACTTGTAAATGAATGAAAACACATTGAAATCCTCATAAATAGATAGTCAGGTTTCTAAAGATATATGACATGTCTATGTTTCATGTAGGTTGGTGGAGTGTAACGTTAATTTATAATCACCTGGCAAGATTTAATTTCTTTATTCAAATAATTCCATGGGTAGCCTTAAAATGTTCTATAAGGGTGGTTCTATTAGGCGTTATATGAGGTAAAGAAAGGTCTGCCTCTTTAGGGACCATTTCCATAATGTTGTCAGAAACTTCTAACAATCTGAGCCTGTCAATGACAAAAACAAGCACTTTTAGTGGACACAAAGTGATGAGGTGCAAATACAGAGTGGACTGGTTTCATTGTAGCCTGTTTGGTGGCTGCCTGCTGCAACTCTGTCACTTAACACTGGACCTGTTTCAAAAATTGTTGGCTCCATAAATCACTAAGACACATGGGAAAATAGGGTCGTGGTTGATAAATAGTAAAGTTACCCTTTAACACAAGCAGGCTAATGCCCCATTGATTAATTAAGATGATCATTTGATAATTAGGCTTCACAATGTGGTTATCAATAATAATCTGACTAAACCTTTCGAGGGATTTGATTTGTTCGATGTTTTGTATCAAAATGTCTAAATATTCATCATCCAGTATCCAAGTGAAAAAAAGAGAAATCTCCCACGTACATTTAAACTGTTAAAACACCTGACAATAACTGCAGTGGTGAGGAAAACTATGTATCAATATAGCATCTACGGTATCTTGTGAGAATTACATGGTATCACTGAATGTTGTCACTGATTGTAATTATCTATAATTGCTGTCAAATTCCTCAATATCCGAATCTCTGTAGGAGTCCTTACTAAATGTCAGTGCTTGTCAGTGAGAATTTCACAAAGTCCTATTTGATTAAACACAGTACAAGTGCTAAATTTCTTTGGATCAAAATAATCCAGTGACAAATATTTGTAGCCTTCCTTGTCCGATTGTGTTTAATTCTACAGCTAGCCTCTCTATAAAAATGATTTAGATGCTATGTCTTATATCTCTGAGAAATGATCTCCACCACTAACCTGCTGGGGGCTTGTCTGAAATATTTCAAGCATGGAGTGTTTGCCCCACAGCACGAGATTTGTCATCGCCTCTGTTTTATGAGCTCCTTTAGGAAAGACAGTAACTGTTGACGTGCATTGATTGATTGTAAATGATATGATGGATCTATGTGATATTTATGAACCTCATGTTAGGCGTCATCCATCACATGCATTGTGGTAGTGAATGCAGGATCATACCACTGGACCCCTGGTCAGACAACGACATTTCAGAAACCCTTTCCTTTCTTTTATTTCTTTTTTAAAGTGACTTTGGAACCACTGCCGCACTGGAACTTACTGCCCTGGGTGATAAATAATATGCTGTATGTTTTTAAAATGAGCTGCTTGCTTTGTCCTCACAGGAAAGTTATTTTAACTGTTTATTTCATGATTATTTTGAAATCCCAAGCTCATAGGCTCTGAAACAAGTTTGATTTCGCTAAAGTTCAGTCCATTTGTTAGAAAAAATAGAACCATAACAAGCAATATATTATGACAAGCTAGTGTCGATACTTAATTTATTCAGGCATGTATTTATTTCAACCCCATTTCACTCCAAACTCATCAAATAGCAACACTTGGTCAGTGGCCCTCAGCGTCAGATAGTGACTCACAGAGGCATCCTTTAGCAGCAGTGTGAAACACTGGGTGGCTTCATTTTTTTAAGCTCTGAGCAACTACCGAAGAATAAAGACGAGAAAGTCGGCACAGGGCTGGCGGGTCAACAAATTCCAGACTTTCTCAGGGGAGACTGCTGTTTGTGTCCTGGGAGAAATGTCAGAAACCTTACATCACGTTAGTCACAAACCATGTACTGCCACGTTGTCAGTGATTTCAGCGTCAGAGACCGATGCAGAGAGGCTCCTTTTGCTGCAGTTTGATACGCACCAGGCGCCTCAGTTTTAGAGGCAGTGGGCAACAACCCAAGTCGTCACATACGGCTGCTCTGTGAGTGGACATTGCCGTTAGCCATGAATGCAGAGAGACACCCTTTGTGGCTGTATGATACGCCCCAGTTATGTCAGTTTGTAATGCTGCCAGCAACTACTGTAAAATAAAGAGCAAGATAGTCCATTTGGGGCAGGCAAGAGGGGAGGTAGACGGGAACAACAAACTTTGGACTTTCACGTGGGAGTCTGCTGTTCATTTCCTGTGTAAATTTAAAGCCAAACCATCGTTTTTTGTAACCTGACCATGTGCATTTGTTGCCTAACCTTAAAGAACAATACCAAAATCAAGGTGTTTCACTAAGATAGTAAGTTTATTGGGAACCAGACTATGTATGCAACGAGCAGAAACTGAACATTTCCTGTTAAAACGGAAGTGTATTTTGAAATAAGAAGATGTATTACACAAGTGTGAATTGACACACCATCCATGAACTTCCCAACGCGTCATATTTAGATGCGAAGGTCGACTGACAAAGCAGTGGTATTTGACGAGATGGGATAAGAACATGTTACGGAGTTTGACGTGTACGACCACTGACCAAGCGTCAGTATTTGACGAGTTGGAATTGAGAATGTTTTGTTTATTTACACACTGGACCCATGAGATTTCGATTACAGTCATTCTGTCTTAGAGCAGAAAATAACAATGCAATATCCCACCATTACACTATGAAAGACGTCACGTGCTCGGTTCAATCTACGCCATTGTTTAATTTGCATAATTTCAGGTAGTGTGCTTGCTGTAGCATCCCTCAGTTCAGTCAGTCCATAGCTGTGTGTGTACTAACTTGTGTATACATAACCGGTGTCTGTTTCTCCGCAGATGATCATTGTATTTTAGCTGTATCATCAATGAATCAGTGAAAGTCTGAATCCCAAATGGAGCCCATTGTTCCTTTTATCCATCTCGACATAGGCGACACGGTGTCCCGTAGCTCTTTGTCCACCAGTCGGATCTTTACTTTCCATGGTGCGTTCTGTTGGCTAGCTGCTTTCATTTCAACCTGACTTCTCTTCTCTTGTGACCAAACCAAGTCACCCGACAACAAACACAACTACTACTATTGCTACTACTACTATTCAATGATGTAACGTCGTAAATCTTGCTCTTGTGGCTTCTGCATGAATTCAAGAAAAAAATAAATAAATAATAGGACCGATGTTTCACTGCCCTTGATAGAACAAAAAAGAAAAAAAATTGATCTTTTATGGACTGTTACAAGTTGTATAGTGAGTGATACTGTCCCTAAACCACTGTATTATGTGCTTGTTATAACTATTGCTCTATGACAAGCTTATAGCATCAATATATGGGAATATTTGGTAGATTTATATTGTGTTATATTGTGATAGCATGTACATAAAAGATACCTCCTCTGCAATAAATATTTATATGAAAATGAAGTGTTTCTGGATGTTTTTACTGCGGTTCAAGCTGTGTTATGATTTGCATTTCAAACTGAAAATGTGCTTGCTGAGAACCTTGAAGCAGAGTCTCTGTTCCTACAACTACTTCTAATCCCGCAGGAAGTTGCTACAAGACACTCCCATGATGCATTTGTGCTTAGTAATCATCCCTGTCTCAGGTTTGTTTGCTTATTCCTCATGTAGACATGCAGTTGGGAGAAACCGTGGCCTTTAAAAGCCTCATGCATCATAACCACTTTAGGATATGCGCATCTTGGCGACTGTCCTGAAATGCTTTTATGGCTTGATGTGGTCTTTTGGACGGAGATCAATGGAGAATCTGCAGGAAGCGAGAGATACAAGATGCTATCAAATGCTGACTCCAGACCCCTGCAGAAAAACTGAGCGCTGCTATTTTCCAATCCCAAAATAATTATTGGCCGAGCTGAAATTATTTATTCCCCGAGCCAAAGGGAAAAGCATTTCTTGCTCTATTAATACTTTTTCAGCCCCAAAAATTCAGCATCATTAGCAATACATGCAACTGACGGTGTCTACGCTGTCACCAGGACTCATGTCTCTATGAATATGGCAGTGATGCAGCCAGATAACATTGCAAAAGGGTATTGTGTAAAGCAAACATGTTAGCATTGATTCCTGTTTACAAGAGCACTTTCAGAGCCATTCTAATAAATAGAAGATCAATACAGGTTGCTGCAGGGAACTAAAACAGAGAAACATAAGAGAAGAAAACAGATAACTATGAGAAATAACCTGTGACGTGGAGATACTGATGTTCCATTTGATATTCATTACAGTGAGATGGCAGTCATTCCACGAATATGGAGTACATCATTTAAATAATAGATATTTTCATGATAACAACGTATGAAATGTCAAATGTGAAAGGTCGCTTGTAATGATGATCCTGCAGAGAATTATCACTTGTATTTGCTCTCAACACTCACTGCTCAGCACCAAACAGCAGACACAGTGAGAGATTAGCTGGTGACCATAGTGGAGCATTTAGCAGCTTAAAAGACATATTTCCCCTATCTGTGTGTTATCAATAACCCTAAAACTTGGGTTTCAAATCATATGTTTTCCCAGCAACATAAAATATAAATATGGAACATTTAAAGTTGAGTTAAAAATAAAGATAAATTAAATTTTTATTTATATAGCATTATACAACAGTTAGTTCCGGCCCTGCAATCTGATTGGTCAAGAGACAGTAAAACCGTGACGATTTGGAGTACAACATCACGGTTATTTCACTGTGTATGTATCACTCCGCCTCACAGCTGATTGCAATCAACAATCAAATCAAAACTGACGGTTAGTGTCAGTTAGGTCAGCAGTTGCGTTGTAGGCTAATTAATTCATCCACTGTCAAACAGCCAAAAATATGGATTTATTTCCTAAAATAAGTTTTGAATT